>NC_133665.1:21571368-21917618 GCF_037893015.1 Macrotis lagotis
ATAAAGGGATGTTTTTCACCTAAATAAGAGCTGAAAGATCAAAGTAGGATGTGTAAACTCAATGAGGCAAGGCAAGGATTGGTTATATGCTTGCTGAAAGAAAGGATGAGGTAACACTTGGGGATAGGGAGGGATTGTTGACTACAAGTACACTTTATCTTTTTTTCTAGTCTGCTCTGTGAAACAAATTTCTACTGGGAAAGGTGAAAATCTTAAAATTTTCAAACCATCTTCTTCTCTGTATGAAAGACCTTACTGCTTTAGGAAGATAGCACCTGCTTAAGAATAAGCCATGTTGTTCAATGTCCTTGTCTGAAAGTTGACCAAAACAGCAGACTGAGAAGGTAACAAGAAGCAAGACAGGGAGGAAACTGGTGAAAATTACTGGTGAGAGTATCCAGCAACTGAAGGAGCAAAGATTCTTAAGTCTAGTAATAAAGTGTCTTTAATCAAGATAATAGGGTAGCAAATTACATTGGAGACTGTCTCAGCAACAGACTAATGTTCTTGGTTCCTATCCTTTTAGGAGAAGAGGAGAAAGTAGTTACATTAGTGAGATCTTGGTCCATTATGTCAGTTTAGTCCTTCTGTCCTGAATCCCAACAGAAGGCATAAGGACTTTAAGGGCTGCGTCTGGCTCAAACTAGCTTTGTTTACAAGGAAAGGTTCCAGAGTGGAAACTTAAGGGTAGGAATGCAAAGAAATTAACTAGAATTCTGATTTTTCTAGGATCATTAAGAGATAGAAGCAAGAAATATTACATTTGGTATTAATTTTCTGTCATTCCATTACCAAATTACATTAGCAATTTTCCATCAGGTTCATGAGAGGGAAGCATGGAAAAATTAGTGTATCTACTGAAGAGGGGATTGTCTATTATGTTACACTTTCAGTGAGTTGACTGGTTTTGCTAACTTTTTTTCTACTTTACTCTTTTTTTAAAAAAGTATTTGTTATAAGGGATGACTGTCTGGAAAGGATAAGGGATAAAGGGAAATGAAGAAAATTAAATATATACATATATATCAATAACATTTTAATTATTAAATTTTTATAACTATCAAATTATAAAATTTAATTTAAAATATTCTTAGTGTCTCTGCTCCTTGATGCCCATAGAAACTTGATTTAATTTAATCGGCCAAGAGCATCTGCTACAACAGATTTACATGCTCTTCCTCAAAACAGTTCTCAAATACTATCATTTGCTTTCTGGTCACACTAACTACAAAACAAAGAGAAACAGAACCTTGAACTAGGAAATGAATATCCAAGTGATATGCCCCAATTCTTAGATCTGGGCACTTTGCCCTCTATCAAGGAAGCAATATTGTCATAAAAATAACAGGCAGTAAGCAATTTTTGAATCCTCAGTAACTATCCCTACTTCCTTGAACAGAGAGGGAACACAAAGAATATTCAGTTGAAATAAATTTCCATCAAAACCTAACAAATTGTTTGCAAATTTCTCATTTTAAGTAAGAAATAAGTCAGTGAACTTACAGTTGATAGAGCACTAACTAGACCGTGTTAATTCTTTACTTAATAAATTCCCATGTTTATTATATTATGAGTTAAACCATTTTTTCACCACCACACCCCTATTTGGAAATTATCTTTTTCTTTCTCAATTTCTTATAAAACTTTATTTTGATCCCTCTTCTCCACTTTTTTGTGTACAGTTTTATGGCCTCTATTAGACTGGCAGGTCCTTAAGAGTGAGTTAGGGCTATGTTGTTTTTTATTTATATATCTCCTACACTTATCAGAGTAACTTGGACATAGTAACTACTCAGTTGCTGGATTATATATAATATAATAAATATAATAAACATAATAAAATATAACATAACAATATAATATAACATAATTAATGCAATATAATTAATAAATATCATAATAATATAATATTATTATATCCTACACAATATGATCTCTAACAACATTTCCCATTATATATTTCCACTTACTCCCATCTAATCAATATGGCCTTCTTGTTTCAGAAAATCCAAGGAAGACTTTTCTGAACTGATACAAAGTGAAATGAGCAGAACTAAGATATCAGCTTAGTAATAGCAGTGTTGTAAAGATAAACAACTTTGAATGACTTAGTAATTGATCAGCACACTGTCTCACCATGATTCCAAAAGACCCATGATGAAACATACTATCCACCTCCAGATAGAGAAATTGTAGACTTAGAGTACAGATTAGAGCATATTTTCTTCTCTCTTTCTTTTGTGTTTTTTAAAAAATGGTTAATGTGAGAATGTTTTGTATGAATATTCTTTTGTAATGAGTTTTTGTTGAGGGGTGGAGGGAAAGGGGAAAATCATAACTGAAAAAAATTTAAATCTATGTGTTTTAAAAATGAAAAATAGATGGAAGAGGGATGGATGGATGAATAGACAGAACAGATGATAGACAAGATAGATGCTTGTTAATCAAGTAACTGATTCTCACCAGGATGACTATAATAACCTCCTAAATGATTTTCTTTTCTCCAATTCAACCTTCACGCTGCTGCCTGAATAATCTTTCTTTCTAACCATCTTGGGACTTTCAATCCTTGAAAACCTTCACTGCCTCCCTATTGCCTAATGAATAAGGTGAAAACACTAGTACAGCATTTAAAACTCACTATCTTGTTCCATCTATCTGCAGTCTTATCTGATTTTATTCCCCATCATAAATACTCTATATACCAGTCAAATTGATTACTCCTCGACATCTTCTTCTAGTTTCTCTTGTTTCTATTCTCTTGTTCACAACATCTCCTATAACCTCAATGGACTTTTTCTTTCCTCTCATAATTCAAGTGCCTTTTCTTCAACAAATCTTTCTCTTCAGGAAAGTTTTTTCCCCGTTCTCTACCACCACACCCCTATTTGAAAATGATCTTTTTCTTTTTCAATTTCTTATAAAAATTTATTGTGATCCCTCCTTTCTACTTTCTTGTGTACAGTCTTATGGCCTCTATTAGACTGGCTGGTCCTTAAGAGTTAGGGCTATGTTGTTTTTTTTATTTATTTACTCCTACACCTATCAGAGTAACTTGGACATAGTCACTACTCAAGAATTTGAAATACATTTTCAACAGGGCCTTACCAAAGTTACATGTAAATCTCCTCTGCTACCATAATTTCCAAAGATAATTCCACATGTCTTTCTGTAACTCATTCTATGTTGATTAACCTAAGTGTTTGTGTGTGTGTGTGTGTGTGTGTGTGTGTGTTTGAGCGTGCGTGTTTGAGTGTGCATGAGGGCAGCAAAGACGACACTATAGAAGGGCCATAGATATGTGGAGGCATTTTATTTTTTAATCATTTTTCCTTGCCTAAAATGTCCTCCAAACTAGGAAATATTAGAAATACTGTTATCTCCATTATACAGAGAGTAACTTCCCAACCATAAGTCTATAGTTCCCATGTTAAATGGTTTAACACCCTTGCCTCAAACTTTACACAAGCAGTGTTCAATCTTTACAAAGGAAGGCCTGTCCTTCCAAATTACCTCACTATATCTCATTTTCCTCCACTCAGTTTTCCTTGGGAACAATATAATTTGGTTTATTTTCCCCCATCCTAGAGTTTTATCTGAGAATCTCAAAAAATTGTTTCTAGATCTCTACAGATATGAACAAGAGTACTTCATTTCTTCTGCAAGCAATTAAAGCTAATATCAGATACAAGACAGCCTTTATTTTGCTCCATAGAAAAATCAAAATAAAATAAAGGATTTAAACAACAAAACAGGAAAACATGAAGTTTGTCCTTTCTGTACAGAAGGACTCATAAGATAGTCAAGAGGGACAGCTAGGTGGTACAGTAGATAAAGCACCAGCCCTGGAGTCAGGAGTACCTGGGTTCAAATCCAGTCTCAGACACTTAATAATTGCCTAGCTGTGTGGCCTTGGGCAAGCCACTTAACCCCATTTGCCTTACAAAAAACTAAAAAAAAAATAATAATAAGATAGTCAAGATACTTTCTTCATTTCTATTAAGTCCTTTTTGCCCAAGAATCTATTCAGATCTCCTGCCTTACAGTGATACCAATACAAAGTATATTTCCTGAAGAAAATACTCTTGGGATTGCTGGAGAAGCAATTGCTTTGCCTTCCCTGAATCTTTAAAACAACTCAGGAGGCAAAATGTATGCCTTGTTCCTCCAAATCATTACTTAGTTTCTTGTTTCTCCTTCAAATTTTTCTTTGGAGGTAATTGGGATTAAGTGATTTGCCCAGGGTCAAACGGCTAACAAGTAATCTGAGGTCAAACTTGGACTCAAGATCTCCTAACTCAGGATTGGTACTCTATCCTCTACACCATCTAGTTGCCCCATTTGTTTTCTGGAGGCAAGGTTTTGTTTTGTTCTTTTTTTTAAGTACAGAAATTTTCATCATTTCTCCATAAAGTTGGGAACTGTCAACACAAGTTCACATTTCTGAGACCAAGAGACTTTACCCCTGTATCTATATGACTTCCCTCTCTAGGCCTGAGGTGCGGACATATGGCAGGGGGAAGGTCTGAGTAGGCTTTTTTTGGTCTATATCTTTCCTGAGAATCTCAGCTTTGTTCCCTTTCAAATGGTACAGTTGAGATCTAATAGCCAGACTTAAATAAATCAGACCTCACACTGAGATTACAAGAATCCAAAGGATCACAAACTAAATCTTTTCAACCTCCTTAATTCATCATCAATTAATTTGTCACCCAATCACATTTTTAAAATGTTTGAACTTATCTAGAAGTCTTTCTAATTTAAAGTCCCAAACATGGCCTCATTCTTTTACCATGATAGTTCTCCAGATTTGAGTCTACTCTCTATATCAGTGGTTCTCAAAGGATGTCTTTCCTATATTCCCAAACCTCATGAATGTCTGCTCTTCCAGTCTTGGCTTCTAATAGTTCACAATAGCATCCAGTCCTTCCTCAGGAAGTTTTAGGGGAGTAAAGAAAGGAGGTGAGGATTAACAATATGGGAAGGTAAGGCAAAGAGATCCCAAGGAAAGGGGTTTGAAGGCAGGACTGCTGGGAATTCTTTTTTTTTTTGGTCAGTGTATATTCCTCATAGTAAAGAATACTACACTATGAGAGAAAATGTGTATTTTTCATATATAATAGTATATAATCATATATATGGAATATTAAATACAGAAGAAAGTTTTTATTAAAAGGAAGACAACAAAAGAGAGATTCTTGAATGAGTACTCATTAAATAGAAGTTCTAAATAAATCTCAGCATCATAGTCTCATCCAAATAAAAAGTTTTCATCAATCTTATTTAACACTCTCAACTAATTAAGCTTCATGGCTTTAATTATTCTGGTTAATTACTTCTGGATTATACAACTAATGCCTAATGCTGTCAAATAAAGTTCTCCACAATCTTCCTCCATCCTAACTCTTCAGACTTACTTAACATTATTCCCTTTTATTCACTATTCATTCTATTAGAACTAGTGAAAATCAATGCTCTCAGCTAATGTCTTCCAGTCAATGCAATGAATTCTTCCTTCTTTTCAGTCTCACTCTCCATGTCTACCTCTGTTTATCCTATCTATGTGACCTTATTTCTCATCTTCCTTTCCCTCTCCCTCTCTCTTCTATGTTTTCTCTCAGTTTATCTTCCCCTTCATTTCCTTCCTTTCTTTTTCTCCCATTCTAGCTTCTTTTTATTCTTGTTGATGTTGTTCAGCTCTCCCAACATACCAATCACTCTCTCTTTTTTTTTTTTGGTTTTTGTAAGGCAATGGAGTTAAGTGACTTGACCAAGGTCACACAGCCAAGTAATTATTAAATATCTAAGACCAGATTTGAACTCAGTGCTCTATGTACTGTACCCCAGTATACCTATGCAATTCATGTAGTTTCTTAGTATAGGCAAGATAATATCCTCAGTTTTCCTTCTTTTTACCCCCTCCATTTTCCTCCATTTGCAAGCCCCATTTTTAGGCATATTTGCCCTCTAGACATAATATACTCACCTAGGAGATAGGGGGACTACATCAGAACTTATTATATATGGTAATAGTGGAAACAGAGAGGTAATGATAGAAGCAGGTGTTGCCACTCTGTCTCCACATACAATCTCCAGCCAACCATTTCAGAAGTAGCTGCAAGGGAATAGGAGTGAATGTGTTGGATTTTTTGTTTGTTTGTTTTTGATGGGGGTACTTTAGGGAATCAGGAAGGAGCCAGAGAACTAGCACATGCTAGTTTTTGCAAGACTAGCCTCAATACTATAAACAGAGCAGTGTGGAAAGAGACAGTGAGTGGTCAAAGTGAAGACCTGTTGGGGATATACTTTTAGATTGAGTGATGATGGAGTTCCTAAAATAGGAACTGTCATGAGAGAGAATGTGAATGCAGCAAGAGAATGTAGAATCTGAGTGCTTGAGTTCCCAGTGGCATTTTAGAAATGACTAGGGCTCCTACTCCTGCACTGGAATTATGATGTTTTGCATAGAGATAGGGATGAATGTCTAATTGGTTGCTAGTGTCCCCATGACAGATTTGCCAGTATAGAATAATGATGAAATTTTAAAAATCACATTTTTTTCTAGGATAATTTATCTTCCTTGTTAGAATGGAAGCTCCCTGGGAAGAGGTGATGGTTTCATTCTTCATTTTTACATCCCTAACACCTAGTATGGTGTCTGGCACATAGTAGGTGCTTATTATCTATTAATTGATTGATGGATTGGTGGGAAAGCACATGTCTTATTTTCTCTTTCTGAAAGAGATTGCCCAGTGAATCACTGATCAACTTAATTCTAGCTCAGCATCACCCCCAACCCCATCTATGAAATCCTCAGTCAAAAATAATCTTTTCTTTTTGAATTCCCCTGACTTTTTGTTTATATTCATCTCATGGTACCTCTTTTGTATTATGGTTATTTCTGTATTTATATTCCCATTCTAAACTGTAACCTCTTTGAAGACAGGGACTGTGTCTCATTCATCCTTATATCTCAGTTTTATCTAGCACAGTGTCTTGCCCATAGTAGTCATTCACTCATTTGTGATTGAATATCCTTTTTCAGCTCTAATTAAACTAGCTACTTACTTTCCCAGAAATGACTTGCACTTCTCCATCTTTTCATGTTGGCTTATTTCATTCCCTCTTCTTGGAATTCATTCTTCAGCTCTATCTCCATTTCTTGAAATCCTTATGCATCCTTCAAGGTTCTTTTAATACACCAGCTCTTCCATCATACTCTTTTGAGATTTTCTCAGCTGAAAAGAAATTTTCACTCAGAATTCTTATAGTTTCTTGTTTATCTCTTAGCCACATATATTGCCTTGGATTATTTATATAATTATATTTTCCTTTGAAGTTACTTGTGTAAAAGTCTCTCCCCTATCAGACTACAAGTTCTTTGAAGGCAAGCACTACAATCTACTCATGTTTATATTTCTCATGGTGTCTAGCATACTGTATTACATATGGTAGGCATTCAATAAATATTTGAAAGACTAGATAAATGAATGGCCTTGAAAATGGCTTTTATCTTTTTTTGTCTTGTTTAGATGCTTCTGCATGTGAGTTATTTTGTTTCATTGTACATGATGCCACAAACCATAGTCATTGTGACACAAATATAGATTTTGTAAGGAGCCAAACACACTGGGTGCAATTGTTATTTGCAAATTGTATGGTTCCTTTTTCTTCATCTGCAAGCTCAAAAATGCAACCTTTTGCATTCACCCATGAATTTCACCTAATAGAGACAATCACTGTGCAGCCATGATTAACATGTCAATAAAAGATGACATGGTCCTCCTGTCAGTTTAAAAAAAAATTCTTGTAAGACCCTATTAGACTATCTCTTTTGTTTAAATTTTATTTTTAAATTATGGAATAAAAAAAAGCATTTCAACCACATGGTATAATAAAAAAGATGATTGCACATGGAACTGCATATCTCTTATATTCAACTTACAATCCCTTTAATATATAATAAAGTTATAATATATAATAATATATATAATATATATATTATATATATTATATATATAATATATAATAATTATATATATAATGATATAATATACTAGCTATTCCTTTTAATATATAATATATAATTAAGAGATAATAAAGTTTAATATATAATCCATTTAATATATATAATCAATTTTTTCCTTCCCCTCCTCCCTGCTCTGGGGATAGTTATCATTAGAAACAAAGATGGTTGTGTGTGTGTGTGTGTGTGTGTGTGTGTGTGTGTGTGTGTCTTGTTGTGTATAAAATCAATATATACATAATACTTTTTATTAATTCTTTCTCTACATCTTTCCTCATGCACTTTACAGTTAATTTGGGTATTTATAATAGTCAAAATAACTAATTCATTCAAAGTTGCTCTTAAAACAATATTGCTATTACAGTATACAATATTTTCTTGGTTCTACTCATTTCATTCTTCATTATTTTGTTTTTCTCCGTCATATCTCTTCAATATATATTGATTTCTCTCCCTGATATACCCATTTTCTTGTTAATATCCAGCAACTTGAGCACTGATCTCCAAAACCTCCTACAGGACTTTCCTTCTCTACAGACCCAGGCAAAGAACAAGGAATGGATCCCACCCCCTCGGGTATCACTAGTATCTGAGATAGGAGCAATATAGGGGTGGACTAGGACCAACTTCTACTGTCCCACTGTGTTAAAAATAGATCTTGTTTCAATCCCCCTGACTACCACCTCCCTCTTCTAATCAGAATAATAAGTTTACAAGTAGTCAGCAAAAAGGGACAGCAGCAGGAAGTAAGATAGTAAAGGGAAACCTGGAAGTTAAGTATAAACTGTCACCAAATCAAAAGAGCATAATTTACAAATTGTGTTATTATATATTATTCAAAATTCACATCCCAGTCATATGTGCTGAATCAGCAGAAACCATCTGGGTGTTGCTGTCAGGGTTCTGATCCTGTGATATGTAAATTCCAGACAGATTCCTGAGGTTCTCAGTTCCAGACCAGCAGGACAGCAAAAATGTAATGATAACTTTAAGGTGACATGGATAGGGGAGGCTAGATGGCGCAGTGGGTAGAGCACTGGCCTTGCAGTCAGGAGTACCTGGGTTCAAATCTGACCTCAGACACTTAATAATAATTACCTAGCTCTGTGGCCTTGGGCAAGCCACTTAACCCCCTTTGTCTTGCAAAACCTAAAAAAAAAATGACATGGATATATTAACTTTAAAGTTTTTACCAATAACTTTGAGATGATTTGGATATGTAAATGAACTAAACCCAAGATAGTATGAATAAGAGTTAATCTATTCTCCCCCCCCCCAAAAAACTGATAAAATAAGTTCTCAAACTCCTGCTTCCCTCCTCACCCTCTTTATTTTTTTTATTTTTTATTTTTAGCTTTTGCAAGGCAATGGGGTTAAGTGGCTTGCCCAAGGCCACACAGCTAGGTAATTATTAAGTGTCTGAGGCCAGATTTGAACTCAGGAACTCCTGACTCCAGGGCCGGTGCTCTATCCACTGTACCACCTAGCTGCCCCCTTCTCTTTATTTTCCATTAGTGTTCCCAACTCTATTTACTCCATGGTTACATAAATGATATTCTCTGCCTCCCTGATCTCTCCATCCTCTTCTCCACATTATTTGTCTTTCTTCAACCATCTCATCCCCTGTCCCCATTCAGTCAACTCTGTACCCCATTTCGATAACTGTCTCCTACTGTGTTTTTGCTCCAACACCCTCTGTGTTTAATTAAAGTAAAATTGCCATCCTGTGGTCATTTCTGGCAAGCATCAAAAGAAGAGCATGCATTAATTTCATAATTTCACAAAATAATGTTCAGTTAATTCATTTACAATTGTAAAATTTTCAGTGTGAACATTTACATCTCAGAAATTACTAAAAAAAGTGCAACTTAATTTATTGTTTTATTAATTGTCTAGACTTAAAAATGTTATTAAATTTTAAAATATGAGTGCACACATGCTTTTTCCCCCCGGAGAACACAATTGTTAACCATTTCCCAGCATATCTCTCCATATTGCTCTATAAGCATTGTTGGAACTCAGCAAGAGGGTAGTAGAAGACTCAGGGAATGAAGTAATTACACTAGTAGTCTCATGAATGTAGAATAACTTCTCTAATAATTGGAATTTATATAACAATTTAAGGTTCGCAAAGTGTTTTTATGTCTTTTATCTCATTTGAGCCTCCCAATGTCTCTGGATGAGAGGAAGGGGCTAAAGGAAGAGAGGTTGGTCACATACCAACTAAAATCTGTAGTCATATCATCCCTAATTTCATCTGATCTCAGAAGGTGATTGATTAGATTCTGGTTAGTAAATAAGTGGAAGGACACCTGCTAATACCAGGTGTTATTTTTTTAAGTGTGGTGTAATGGATAGAGTTAGAGTTGGCATCAGGAATACCTAGGTTTGGATCCTGCCAAACACTTGCCAACTGTGTGACTCTGGACAACCATACTGAGTCTGTTTTTTCTTTTGTAAAATAAGGTAGTTGGAGGTGATGATCTCTACAGTCTCTCAGTTCTAAATACATGACACTCTGTACTTTTAAATGAGCTCTGAAGGGGAGAGTGCCATACAATAACATTCCCACCATATAATAACATTCCCGATAACAATGTCTCTCAGGCAGAGGCAAAAAAGCCAGAGAAGATCCCAAAGTGAATGGTATTCCTCTGAGAGTAAGTCTGTGTCTAATGAACACAGGAAAAACTAAATAATATCAATCATAATATTCTTGCTAGAGAACAAAGAAAAAATGAAATTATAGCTAGATGAAAAGATGCTTTAGAGGTACTTAAAGAGATGATTAAGGGTAGAGTTGATTTTAATGTCTAAAGGCAAGAAGATGTCATCATTTATGGATCACTTGATCTTCTCAACAGATGAGAAGGAAGAGAAATTCCAAGAACTTGCTATGATCCCTTAAATTAAATTAATATATATTTTTGTTATTTAGACATTTTTCAGTTATATCCTTCTCTTTGTGACTTCTTTTAGGGTTTTCTTGACAAACATACTGGAGTAATATGCCAGTTCCTTCTGCAATTCGTTATATAGATGAGGAAACTAAGCAACATGGTTAAGTAATTTGCCCATGGTCACCCTGCTAGTAAGTGTCTGAGGAGGGATTTGAACGAAGATCGTCCTAATTCCAGGGCAGGCACTCTATCCACTGTGCTATATATAAATATTTATACATAACAAAATATTTATTTTGTCATTCAATGCATATTGAAGTCATTGGGAGATATCACAATATATATTTTAATGCCTACCAGTGACTCAAATGTAAAAATGGACATGGGGAGGATATATAAACATACATATGCATACACATACATTTATAGTATATATGCGTATATGTATATATATATATACACATACTTACATACATATATATTAATTTCTGGCCACTGGACCCAGGTTGCACAGCACCCCCTCATTTAAATCTATTTCACTTTGAATGTCATGGCATCACCTCCCTGATGTCATGCATGGTCTTCTTCAAGAACAAAGAAAAAAACAACACATATATGTGGGCATGTTGTGTGGGTGTTTCGGGAAAATATGACTCAGGATTAAACAAAAAAAAGGGTGTCACAGCCTTGTTGAATACTTTTTTCAAGAAGTAAGTGAGATAGTGGAAATTACAAGTACTAAATAACATTTTAAAAAAAAATCTTGATAAAGGGCAGCTAGGTGGCGTAGTGGATAAAGCACCAGCCTTGGAGTCAGGAGTACCTGGGTTCAAATCCGTTCTCAGACACTTAATAATTGCCTAGCTGTGTGGCCTTGGGCAAGCCACTTAACCCCATTTGCCTTACAAAAAAAAAAATATCTTGATAGACACGCAACAGTAGAACGGAAGCTCCTGAGGCAACGAACTGTTTTATTTTTGTCTTTACATCATCAATACCCAGCATAGCACCTGGCAAGTAATACTTAATATAAATGCTTGATGAATTGAACTGAATCAATGTGGGACTCAGTTCTGAATCAACCCTTCGCAACCCTTGGAATCCATTTCCTATCTCCAAGAGGCTCTTCTCCATCCCCACCTGAAGGCTCAGCTCAGGTCCCTACCTCCTATTCAAATCTTTCCAGATCCTCTGAGTTGTCAAAGAAAAACTCAAACTCAAACTACCAGTATTTGCTTGTCTGTCTGCATGCTTTAAAAGCTCCCCAAAGGCAAGGACGGTTTTTATGAGCCAACATAGTCTGAATAAATTACTAAAACAGGAATCAAGAAGATCCAGACTCTGAACCCATCTCTATCACCCTAGCTGTGTGACCATGGAGAAGGAACTTTAAAACAGCAGTCACAATTTTCTCATGTAAAATAGGAATATGGTAACTACCTCTCAAGGTTACTTTGAAGTTCAAAGTTATATTAAGTGCTTTAAAAACTTTAAATTAATAGAAAAATCTCAGCTACTTATTATTTTTGTCTTCATGTTAACCAGAGTCTTGCATAACAAAAGGTAGATGAACATTTGAGTTGAAATAAATTGATCATGGGTCAGTACTTTTCTTATATAATCAAACCCAAATTTTAAATGAAGGAAAAGAATGTAAGCCCATTATGAAAGTCTAAATTTTGAAAAAATATCCAGTAATGGTGTCACAGTGAAAGGACATTAATTTGGAGTCAGAGGACCTTGGATTCAAATGTCAGTGCTGTTAATAATTGCCAATAATTACCACTTAATTTCTCTTTTCTAAAATGGGGGGGGGGGGTTGAACTGGCTGACCTTCCAAAACCCTTTCTGTTCTTGAATAATATCTTACCATTGGCCTTCAATGACTCTGGAGGAGAGAGAGAAGTTGATGACTGCACAGCTTTGCTTCACTTAAATTCAATTCACTCAATTAGTCCTTCTCAAGAACAAAGGTTTAACTAACATTAGCTCTAAATCTATGATGATCCTACTTATTTTTCAAAAAGATTCACCATAAGCTTTCCTTACACAGTCTATGAAATTAATCAGTTTAAAAGAATGCTACTTAGTGAACCCATATACCTCAGCAAAAGAGATATAGCCATACACTTAACTCCATGGGGTGGGGGGAGCCCTTTCAGGTTGATTGCCTCATTTTGTTTGGAAGCATTAGGAAAAAGTCAAGGAGTTTGATGTGGTCTGGGCAGGAGGCAAATTGAAGAATATTTTAGTTTCTTGTTCACACATTACTGCTGACTCAGAGTACCTTTAAGGACTTAGCAAATTTTCTCATGGATAAAGCCAAGATAATAATACCTATTCCTTCCCTCCTTGCAAAGGTATCAAGATAATTAATTAAAGGCTTGTAAAATTCACAGATGATGCACTGTTTTACTATCCAAAAATTATGGGGGGGGGGAGTCCTATTTAAATATCTCCTTTAATGATTAGTATATATTTGACATTCATTTCATGTGAATCCATTTTGTATGAATCCATACAAAATCTATGAATAAGATATTAACAATTTTTTTTCTTTTTTTGTCTTCCTTTTACTATGATTTTGGTTATATCTTGTGATGGATACAAATATTTAGAGATGAGTTTTCAATTATACAACATATATATTATATGTAATATATATAAAATATATAAAATAAAAAAGCTGGGCAGCTTAGTGGTACAATGGAAAGAGCACTAACCCTGGAGTCAGCACCAACCCCTGATTTACCCTGGGTAACCCAGATTGCTTCAAAAAACAAAGGCCACCAAGGCCTTTATGGTCCCTTCCAGTTGAACCTGTTTTCCTATTATTTCTGTATCACTTTTTACCTCTGTCATTGCATTTTTGGTTTTTTTTTTTTTTTTCTGCTAGGCAACAGGGTTAAGTGGCTTGCCTAAGACCACACAGTTAGGTAATTACTAAGTGTCTGAGACCGGATGTCATTACATTTTTGCCAGGTCAACTCCTTTATTGTACAGATGAAGAGACTGGAGTCCAGTTAATTGACTTCTCCAAGATCACACAATGATAGCGTGGTAGTTGCCAGCAGAGGTTGGATTTCACGTCCTTTGGATTATTCTCCCACTTAGCACCTTCCCACCAGTTATTAGCTCTCTCTCTCTCTCTCTCTCTCTCTCTCTCTCTCTCTCTCTCTCTCTCAAAGAAGACTTGTATTCTTGGGCATTTACTAGCTGTGTGAACCTGGACAAATCACTTAACTTCTGTTTTCTTTACTTTTTCATCTATAAAATAAGGATAATAATAGCATCAACTTCCCAAGGTTGTTATGAACATAAGATGAGGTAAAATTTGTAAAACCCTTTGCAAACCTTAAAAATGCTATATAAATGCTAGTTATCATTATTATTATTATTATAGCTTATAGTTCATACTTACTTGTGAAAATATGGGGGTATCTAGGTATTATAATGGATAATGCACTGGACCTGGAATCAAGAAGACCTGAATTTAAATACAGTCTTAGATACTTGGGAGAGATGTGATCCTGGACAAGTTTGCCATAGTTTCCTTTTCTATAAAATACAGATAATAATAGTATCTACCTCCCCGTATTGAGAGGGTCAAATGAGAAATTTGAAAAGCATTTAGCCCACAATATGTACTATACAAATATTTATGCTTACATTTATTATTATTGTTGTTGTTGTTGTTGCCCCTCAGTAGAGTCCTTAAGGGCAATAACTATTTCCCTATGCTTGTGAATTTCCAGCCCTGCCATGATTCCTTGCACAGATATTTGTTGAATTGAATTCAATAGTTTGAATATCTTGTGCTGAAAAGTAAAGGTTAAAACGTTTCTAAACTTGTCCTCCATTTCTAATCCAGCAGATCTGTGTTGTCAATGGATGGAATCAAAGGAGCAGGTAAAACATTTGTGATCAGGTAAGCACAGTTTTGCATATTTGAGTTACCTGGTGACTTTCCAAAGGTCAGTGGTTAAATAATATTATGTTTCTCTCTCTCTCTCTCTCTCTCTCTCTCTCTCTCTCTCTCTCTCTCAGAAGGGTCTTCTACAGTGAGTAGGCTGTGCCTAGAATCTTAAGTGTCACATACACCAAAGAGAATGAGCAGTAATAACTGTTTCTAAAGACTGGTGACAGCAATGTCCTTGAAAACACCCCTTGAGTCCTTCCCCTTTCTCTCAGGTAAGCCTGTTCCAGAACTCTTGGATCTTTCATTCTTGAGACCCGATTACTGCCAATGTTTTCAGCAGAAATAACTATCTTAATAACACTGTGAATATAAGATGAAAATCAAACTACTATGTGTCCCAAATTAAGTTATTCTTTATGATGATAGCTTGGTTAAAAGTACAGAATCACTTAATGTTCTCAGTGGATATCATTAAGACACTAAATTTCAATATGTGCCTTACTTGAAACTATTACACATGAGATAGGAAGTAGATGTCTGTCGTTTGAAGAAGGAATAAAATGTGGAAGATATTTATATGAAGCATCCTTTGATGAAATCTCTTTGATGAAAGAAGGAAATTAATTTGGAGAACACCAGCACATTAATTGATGTAGATAAGGTTCATTCTGGCTACTGAAACTTAAGAACTTCCCCTTGCTCTAGGGTACTTGATGATGGAAAATAATTCCCAAATAGTAATATACAATTTGTTCAATTGAATCATAATGTTCCAATCACAAATTGAAGTAGATTTATTATCTTATCTCTTGCCAAATAGATAAACAATCAGAGAAAATAATGAGAGGTTCACCTAATTCCTGGAGAAATCCAGAAGTAAATGAATATATTACTTACCTGAGTTTGTCTAACCAGCTCATAGAAAGATGACTAGCACAATTTTGAGTTGACTTTCTAGGAGTACATGGCTTAAAGAAATACATGTGAGGAGCTCTGGGTTCATTTTAGAGATGTTATAGAATCCCATAGCTAGTTGGATCAGGACATTATAGTTCTTATGCTTACATAGTCCTTGACTCAAATATACAATAGAGTCAAGGATTGAAAGAGGACTACAAAGGACAGTCTGTGAAGAGGTGAAAGATGAAATTGCAACACCTTGATCCTCCTACATATACATCACTATCTCAAGAGGAGCAAAAACTCCAATATCACATTCACTTAGATAATATTACCTTTTTTCTTTCTTTGAAGCAGTGTGAAACACTAGAAAAAGTAGAAGATTTGGAGTCCAGGGAGCTAAGTCAAATTTCTACCTGTGTGATGTTGGTCAAATTACTTCCCCCTCAGCTTCCTCAGCTGTAAAATAAGAGGACGGCATGGAGTGGGTAGTAGAGTGCTAGATTTGGAGTCAGAAAGATGGGTTCAAATCCCATCCCAGATAATTTCTAGCTTTGTGATTCTGGGCAAGTTGCTTAACTTCTTTCTAACTCAATTTCCCCTATTGTAAAATGAGGGGGGGGGGGCGGTGTTGATAGTAGTATCTTCCCTAGAGGGTTATTGGGAAAATCAAATAAGATAATATTTATAAAGTGTTTACCACAGAATCTGGCACGCAGTTTGTGATTAATAATTTTTTTTCTTCCTTCCTTCCTTCATTGCCCTTAGTTCTTCATCTGTAAAATAAGGAAACTAAATAACCTCATATGTCTCTTCCAGTTCTAGGTCTATGATTCCATGAAAGGGTAAACAAAGTAAACAATGCAAAAACTGAAATTCTTGCTCCTTAAAGAGATGGACTTATTTCAAACTTCTCAAAGGATCCCCAAAGAGCTTCTTTAAACAGGCAGGGGAAACCCCTTGGAGGAAGTCCCTCTGCAGAATTCCCAGTTGGTGCTCTTTCAGCCTGTTCTGATCTATCACAGTCAAAATAAGACAGAGAGCTTTATTGCCACCTTCTTGGGTTGAGAAACTGCTGAAACACATATTCTTCTCCCTGTCTTCTAAGGTTCCCTCATTTTTTTAGTGTCTTTACCCGATTGATTCCTTGCTGTCTTTTCAGTTTGGGACTTGGACTTCTAAGTCTCCATTTTCTCAGGAAGATTTTTTTCCTTCAAGTCCTGCCAATTTACTTTATTTTTATTTTTAATAAAGCCGGGGTCTCCATCTCTCTGAGGCTAGTAGCACAAAGGCTATTCATGGTCCTGATCCTAATACTTATTGACATTTGAGTTTTCATTTACTCTGATTTATTCCTCTTTACTTGGGCAGTTAGGTGATAAAGTAGATAGAGCAATGAGTTTGGAAGCAGGAAGATCTTAGTTCAAATCCAGATTCAGACACTTATTAGTTGTGTGACCTTGGGTAAGTCACACAATCCATATTTGCATCAGTTCCTCTTCTGGAAGGAAATGACAAATCACTCCAGTATAGAAAACCCCAAAAGAGATCATGAAGAGTCATTCACAACTGAACAATATTGTCCTCTGCTATCTGGGGGTCTCACCATATTAATGCCAAACTTGGTCTGGACACAGCCCAGTCCAGTGCAGTTAACTTTTCAACTTGAGATTGCCCAGCCTCAGCCTCCCCACAAGAAGGGATTAATGGGCATGCACCATCATGTCTGCCTCCCTGTTTGATCACTGGCACACCCTGCTAGGGTGTCACATCTTTCCTCAAACCTAACTATTTCCTACATTCTCAGTTCTTTTTACTGTCTGTAGTCTCCACCCATCCCCCTGACTTTCCCCTTCATCCTCCCATGTTGGCACAGAAAAAATTTCAAAGAAAAAGTGCTATGCTAGGAGATGAATCAACTGACCTGTCACTTTACAAGAACCATGAATCATAGAATAATAGATATAGAGCTAGAAGGGATTATAGAGACCATTTAGTCCATCCCTATCTATTTTATGAATAAGCAAACAGGCCCAGGGAAGTTGTGACTTGCTTAAGGTCAAGCAGCTTAGTAAGTGGAAGAACTGACTTTCGAACTCTGGAACTATGACAAATTGTTCATTACACTATGCTTTCAACAAGAAAACAGAGGACCACTCAGAATTTCTAAGTTAACAATTTAAAATTCACTCTTGGACCTTAACCAACACTGCCTCCCCACCTCACCCAGGAAGATTGCTAGAGTGGCCTTTATTATATCTGGTGTGGATCCTAATTCTAGACTGAAGAGTTGATTTTTTAATATTCTTGCCCCTATGGCAGGGGTAGGGAACCTTTTTTCTTACCAAGGGTCATTTGAGTATTTATAACACCATTCACAGGTCATACAAAATTATCAATTTAAAAATTAGTCTGCTAAATATGGTCAAACATTTAATTGATTCATCCCTAAAAAACTCCTAGATTTTTTTAAATTTGGAGTCCCACTTAGGGTTGCCTCAGCAGCACTAGACCAAATAATTTCATGGGCCTTATATGGCTTGCAAGTCATTCAATGCTCCCTGTCCTTGCCCTAGAGGATCACTTTAGAAGGAATTTTTTTTGGAAAAATTTTTGGAACTTGATCTATGCCCATTAGGGATAAATTATTCCAGGTGGATATCATCAATGATCTGCTTGGGCTTATGTAGCAATGGGTCTAATATCACAACCCACTTTCAGTTATGGTCCAAGCTATGGCAAGTCCTTATTCATTTATTGAACATATATTAATTAAACCTTCACTATATTCTGGCTTTGGGGTTGCATATATTAAAACAAAACAACCCTGGCTTTCATGGAGTTTATATTCCATTGTAGGTAATACCAAGTTCTTATATAGGTACAAAATAAAGACAAAGCAATTTGTCAGTGTAAGGGTGAGGGGGAGGATCTGTAAAAGTCTTTTGTAGAAAAGGATGCTTGAGATGAGCTTTGAAGAAATTAGGAAGTCCAAGAGGCAGAGGGGAAGTGGGGAATAAAAACTTCCCCAATTGGTCAGTGTCCAAAAGAAAAGAATCTATGCAACATGAAAGCTATCTAGTATGACTGATTCCTGCCATCCCTAGCCTTGAATGAAGCAAAGACATGAGGTCATAATTCAACCAACCTCGATGCATCTCTTGTGCAATATTAGAGGTAGACCTTATACCAGCACTCTATTTAAATAATTAAAGAGTTAAGTTTACTGTGCTCTAATATAAGAAGGAGATGCAAGAGTGGCCACAGAATCCCCTTGTCTCCACATGTAAATATATTGGTAAACAGAGCAGGGTGTGGTGACTCTAGAATAATCTTTATAAATCTACCAAGTGGGAATGACAGAGGTAACAGTGCCAGATATTTTCTCATTTGATCTTCACAACAACCACATTACATAGGGGCTGGCTCTATTTGACTGGGATTCTTCTTAAACTTTAGGTGACCAAGACACTGTGTCGAGGAACCAAGGACAGCTTTCTGGTCTTTTAGAGAAACCGATTCCCATTGCAGGATAACAGGAACCCTGCTCCTATTACACTTAGCTTTTCTCAAGGAGTCTTCAAACCCTACCACACAAAGCCTTATCTGCTCTTAACATTTAAAACTGAACTTCTATACCACCACATATTTCAAAGTTCTAGGGTTATTGGACTTGGGGGAAATCTGCTCATCAAGGTACAGTAAAAATAGTATACCTCTAATACTTATTACCTGTGTGTGTGACCTTGGACTAGAAGTTTCTCATCTGTAAAATGGAGGTGTTGCATGAAAAGGCCTTTGATGTCCTTTCCATCTAAAGGTCTATGAACTTCAACTTACCTAGCAATTGAGAGGATCTTATCACAGACTACCCCTGCTTTCCCCAGATCCTGAGTTGTACTTTCATAGTTGTAAGGCATCTCAGAGCCCAACTAGTCTAACTTAGAGATGAACAATAATATCCTTGGTAAAATAATCTATAAGTGGTCACCTGATGTTTATTTGAAGAACTTCAGTGAGAAGTTCTGCTTTCCAAGGTCCACTTCCATGAATTGTGGGTCATAAAGAATTCATAGTCTAGGTGATCCTAGAATCATAGAGGAGACAGGGAAGCCAATATCTAATTTATAATTGAAGAGCTTAAGGAAAGAACAGGATACTCCCACTTATAATATTTGTACTCTAGCGTTGATAGAGGCTTTCTGCTAGTGCTGTCCTTCCAAGCCAGTTTGGCAAGCTTTAAGAATAATAAACTACAACAGTGTTTTTCCTGATGCTCATAATGAATGCAGTAGTGTTAGTGAAACCTAGACACTGGTATTTATGATGGGTTACATTAAGGGTGAAGTTTGATTGTCCCAAGGAAAGAGAACAAATGTGGAGCTGAGAAAATTATTAGTTAGCAAGGAGTCTATGTGAGTCATTGTATACAAATGGAGAATATACATTTTAGTGTGAATCTCTAGGCAACTTGAGGGCTTCATTATGGGGCTTTGGGTTGTTGTTCAGTTACAGGCAATAAATATCAGAGGTTTGCTATTTTTACTGTACCTTGATGAGCAGGTTGCTGTTTCTTGTTGTTCAGTCATTTTGGTTGTATCTGATGCTTTGTGACCCCATTTGGGTTTTCTTAACAAAAACATTGGAGCAGTTTATCATTTTCTTCTTTGGTTCATTTAAAGATGAGGACTGATTTTAAGCAGGAAGATTCATCTTCCTGACTTCTATCCACTAGCTACCCCTAGGTCATTCATTGGCTATGGATTCCTAAAATATTGGAATTCTTTGAGGTCTGGGGCTCTTAGAAGCAATTCCATTTAGGATATAATAATCAGTCAATATTTACTATGTACCAGTTGCTAAGCTAAGTAGACAAAACTAAAGAAACAATTCCTACATTCAAAGAGTGTGCTTTCTGCCAGGATGGTCCCAAAGATGTTTGAGACATCCATGTATACCATCCTTACCAACTCTGTAATATAAATATCATAAAAAGATAATAGAGATAAAATCTTCCATGAATATCAAATGAAAAATATTTTAATAGGATAATATTTCCTCTTTAGTCATCCTGAGTTTTTTCAGTCTATCAATGGATTTATGATCTCTTCAGTGTGAGATTCTACTGTTAAGTCACCCAATTCTTATTGATGAGTTTTTACCTGTCTTGCCAAGACATTGGTCTCCAGGACACTTCTCATCCATCCCAACAACACAGTGCAGCAGCAAATGTTTAGTCTCTACCAGCTCTTCCCAATTAGTATAAAAGCTATTGAGGGAAGTATGTATACATATACAGGTATAAACATAGGATACATATGCAGGAATCTATGCCTAGCAGTGAGAGATAGTTTATTTGTGTGTGCATGTGTATACATGACTATCCATACACATGTGATCTCAGAGAGCACCTAGTCTAACATATAAATGAACAAAAGTCTCTTCTGCAAAATAACATACAAAGTAGTAACCTGATCTTTACTTGAAGAACTCCAGAGAGGGAGAACCCATTGCCTCCCAAGTCCACCCTCATGAATTGTGAGTGATCTAAAGGAAATCACAGTCCAGAAGATACTAATCAAAGTTGGCAGGGAAGACAATATCATATGCATGGTATCATCAATATATATACATACCCTATATATCACAAAGCATAGAATACTATGTGTGTATATATATATGCAACTATGACTCTGTATATGTATATATGTGTTTTGTGGGTTTGTGTATATATTTGTATATATATATATATAAAACCATATAATATATATAACCATATAAAATATATATATTACAAAATTCATACATATATATATATATGAAGAGAAAGAAAGAGAGAGAGAGAGAGAGAGAGAGAGAGAGAGAGAGAGAGAGAGAGTGTGTGTGTGTGTGTGTGGCCAGAAATAGAAATATCTTGCTTACTTATACTTGTAGCTCCAGAGCTTAGTATACTGCCTGGAACCCAGTAAGTACTTAATAAATACTTTTATCATCTAGCTATTGATATTCCTAAATATTTCTAATTATCTTGATATCCTTGATATCAAGCTTTAGAGAAAATGTCATATTTGAGAATATGCTTATGATTACCATATTTTTTCCTTATTGATCTTTCTGTAGTTATGAATCTTCCAATATTGTGTTATTCCATGATTTAAAAATATATAGCCTCAAAGTAAGAATATTAATGCTTAAAGTATGAGCTTTTGTTAGTGATGAAAAAAAACTGGGTTTATTGCAGACACTGAACAATGGACCAAATCTGACTTGGGACAATTCTGATAGACTTAGCTCTTTTCAGCAATACAACGATCCAAGATAATTCCAAAAGAGTCATGATGGAAAATGCTATTTAAATCCAGAAAAAGACTGATGGAATCTTAATGCACATTGAAACATATTATTTTCACTTTCTTTATTTTTACCATGCTTTTTTTTCCTTTTGCAAACTATTTTTCAAACTGTTTATTCTTTCATATGACTAAATGAAAATATGTTTTACACAATTATATATGTATATATATATATATATATATATATATATATATATATATATAAAACCTATATCAAGGTGCTTACTGTCTTAGAGGGGAGGGAAGGAAGGAGAAAATATGGAACTCAAAATTTGTCTTTATATGTAGTTGAAAATAAAAATATTAATTTAAAAAAGTATTTGTTGTGTGGGATAACCCTCTGGAAAGGAGTAAGGAAAGCAATACTAAAAAATTTTAGCAATGTAAAAATAAAGTATGACAATAAAAATATTTTAAATGATTGATAACTATTTGAAATTACTAAATTCAGTTCAACCCAAGCATTTTAATTGAACCTGAATCCTAGCAAGTAAACAAGCAAAAGTATTTTTATTACAAGCTTGGATATAGTATTTAGATTCTCCTTTGTGAGTGGTTAATCAAAAGATACAAATAGATCATCATTTGAAAAAGCATACCTATTTGTAACAAAGATGGCCATCTTAGGGGAGGGGAGAGGGTACAAAAAAAATAAATTTACCTAATGATTTTGTTGTATATTTGAAAGGAATAGCAAATTGTGCATAGCAAATTCATTGATTCATATGCAATCATCTTGTTTTTATTGTGCTGTTACAGAAATGCTTGTTTTATTTCATAAATTAAATATAAATGATAAAAAATAAACAAGTACAAATTTCTCTTATATAATGACAGCTCATTTATCTGTTAAATATGTGGTGGCTACTGCATATGTTATCTCTTCTGACTATCTGACTACCCTCAGATGCAAGCTGATTAGGCTCAGCCCCTCCCCAATTCCAAGGAAGACTGAGAGGGAACTGTCTCCAGTTAGGTGTGATTGGTGAAATCATAGACCATAGTAACACTGATCTAATAGGAACATCAGAGTTTCATCCAGTTTTATTTTTCCAAATGAAGAAACTGAAACCCAGAGAGGTTAAGGAAATAGCCCATGATCACATATGTACTAAGCATCAAAAGTAGAATTTGAACAGTTCTTCTAATTTCAGAGACAATGTTTATTATAAATGGCTCATGAATACTTAATCCAGTGATAAAAAAATTTTTTTATTAAGGCATCTTAATAAATGGCACCCTTTTTTCAAGGGAAGAGGGGCCTCAAAATCTGCTAGGTGTTATAGGCACTTTGAAAGGTTTTGTTCATGCCAGTCATGGGCTGGGGTCACAAATCTAATTGATACATTTGTCCCTACACATTTTCCCCACATTGCTCATTATACTAATGAACAAGAATAGCTACTTCCTTGAGCAGAAGAAGGATGGAGACCCTAGGTTAACTCAGAACTAGTTGGGGCAGATTTGACCTAATTTCAGGTTTTGATCAGATTGAGGCTAAATCTTTTGTCTAAACTCACTCACCTGCCCATGCAACAGTACAGGCAGACCCCAGTCTTTGTAATGTAAACTAATAATTCTCCCTTCACATTCTTGTGGAACCCAAACACCCCCATATTCCTCACAATGTTCATTCTATCATACTACACAACACCAATGATGTTTGTATCCATCTTAATATGCCTTTCTTTTTACTTTTGTGTAATTATTATGTTTTCTCAGAAATAAGAGTTTCTCTGTTTCACCCTTTGGTTTTGCCTTTGGAGAGAATACAAATTATTGTAATCTGTTTCTAGGTATGAAGCACCACCTCTACTGATCCAAATGGGAAATCTAGTTTTCAGTCCTGGGATGGTTTCTCTTAAACATATGCCATGGAAATATACACACTAATAAAATTGTAAATATTCCCAAGTATTTAAATACAAATTAGATTCCTGAGTCAAAGGATAAGTTTTGTAGCTGTCTTTGTATATCATCAGTTCACTCTCCAAAAATTTTAAAATAATATATATATATATATATATATATATATATATATATATAGCACCAAGGTATCATAGGAGCAACATTCCAAAGTGCTGTCCAAACAAGAATAAAATTAAATTGGATTATAGTTTAAGTAGATATTGAACTATATCAAAGATCATATTATTTTAAAAATAGAAAAGAAACAAATACTGTACCTCTCACAGTTATGGATAAGAGATGTATTTTTAACCAGATAAGAGATAGATAGAAACAATTACAAAAGATAAAATAGATAAAGTTGATTACTTGAAACTGAAAAGTTTCCGCATAGACAAAATTAATGCAACTAGGGTAAGAAGCAAAGAGGCTGAATGGGGAAAAAACCTTATATCATATTTCTCTGAAGAGGGTTTGGAATCCAAAATATATAATAAATAAATCTATAGGCATATTCCCCCAATAGATAAATGGTCAAAGGATATGAACAAATAATTTTCAAAAGAACTGCAAAGTATTCATAACCACATTAAAAAATGCTGCAAATCACTAATAATAAGAGAAATGCAAATCAAAACAACTCTGAGATTTAGCTTTATACTCTGCTAATTGACAAAAATGAACAAAAAATGGCAACAATGTTGGAGGAGTTCTGAGAAGATGAACACATTAATATATTATTGGTGGAAGTGTAAATGGTACAAAAATTTTGAAAAATAATTCTAAATTATGCAAATAAAGTGAGTAAAATGGCTTCTTTTGAATCAGATTTTATTACTGGGTAAGTAAATCTAAAAAATTCCCCACATACTTCAATATATTTATAGCAGCATTTTTTTTCTGATAGCTAAGAACTGAAAATAAAATAGATATTCATAGATTGGAACAAATTCTAGAGAAGATGGATATAAGGGAATGCAACTGTAATGTAATAAATGATCTGTGTGATGAATACAAATAAGATGAATACATGTAGGATCTATATGAGATGATGCAGAGTAAAGTAAGCAGAAACTATTAGTAACTGCAAAAATGTAAATGGAAAGTAAAAAACAAAATTATAAAGATCAAGTGGTACTTAAATGAAGAGATATGAGAAGATATCTCCAAACTATGCCTGAGTGGAAATAAGAGATCCAGAGATTTTATACATTGTATATGTTATACAGTGTATGTGTTTTCTGATTTTCTGAACATATCAATTAATTATGATGATTTTTTTCTCATTGGAAAAAACCAAAACATTATTTGTCATATGGGATGGCTCTTGAGGAAGGGGAAGGAGGAGAAATACATGGGATACTATGGTGATATAAGAAACAAAAAAGATCAATAAGAATTATTTTTTAAAATGTAATTTATAAAATAAAAATATATTAATATAAATATATTTTAAAACTCAGGGGTGGCTAGATGGTACAATGGATAGAGCACCAGCCTTAGAGTCAGGAGTACCTGAGTTCAAATCCAGCCTTGAACACTTAATAATTACCTAGCTGTGTGGCCTTGGGCAAGCCACTTAACCCCATTGCCTTGCAAAAACTTAAAAAGACAAACAAAAAATCCAATTTAATCAATATGTAGCTCATAGGATCCTTATATATGGTTTTGTTGTGTTGAGTCTCAGTCCTGTCCAATTTTATGTGACTCCATTTAGGGTTTACTTAGCAAGGTTACTGGAAAGGCATTTCCTTCTCCAGTCCTTTATACAGATGAGAAACTCTGGCAAACAGGATTAAATGACTTGCACAGGGTCACAAAGCTAGTAAATATCTGAGGCCAGATCTGAGCTTAGGAAGATGAGTGCTGCTATCTACCTTCCTTATGTTTGGTTTAGTGACCATCATTTCTATTTGAGTTTGATATCACTGGTTTAAAATACAAAAACAATTTGCCTGTTTTCCTGAATCCCCAACAGCATTGAATTCTAGATATAACAAACATCCTACAAGATAGAATTTAACAGGAACAAAGGAACATCTGGTGAAGTATTTTGAGATATTTGAGCAAAGAGAGACCTACATGTTCAACTAAATCAATGAAAACAAAAATCAAATAAAGGACACACCCCCAAAAAACATCAAACTAGGGGCAGCTAGGTGGCGCAGTGGATAAAGCACCGGCCCTGGAGTCAGGAGTACCTGAGTTCAAATCCAACCTCAACCACTTAATAATTACTTAGCTGTGCAGCTTTGGGCAAGCCACTTAACCCCATTGCCTTGGGGAAACCTAAAAAAAAAAAACCCCAAAAACAACAACAACAACAACAAAAAAAATCAAAGTCACAACATGAATGCACATGCTTATCATTAGTGATTCCCTTTATTTTTATTATACTCTCTTTACTACTTTCACTCACTCTTCCATTTTAATGCTTTTTAATAAATTCTGGCCACTCCCTGAGTACAGAAGCTACTTCCCTGTGCTCCCTCTCAATAGGTTGGATTTGACTCTAAGTTGAAATGAAAAATCAGAAGGCAAGGAATATTAAAATGATGGAGCATGTATTTTTCTGAATGATGAGCGCTGATAAAATCACCTTTTATGTAGCCTGAGCAGCACAGCACTGCAATCAACAGCCTGAACCAAGAGACAAGTCTTTTTTAAAGGTGGAGCTGGAGAGGACCTTAGTGATTATGTAGCCCAACCCTCTCATTATACAGATGAAGAGACCAAGACCTCAAAAGAGTAAGTTGACTCAAATCTATCTCCATTCCAGACTATTCTCCACTCAGCTGCCAAAGTGATTTTTCTAAAGCATAAGTCTGATCATGTACCTTACCATTTAAAACTATATTCCATTTACTCTGAACTTACCGAATTTATGTCAGTTTAGGTATATATCTCCCTATCCCCTAATTCCAATAAAAGCTTGAGGACCAGAACTATTCATATTTTTTCTTTGTATTGGCAATACTTAGCATAGATTTTGTCACACACTAAATACTAGATTGTTGTTGATAGCTGAATGATCTGGAACACATCCTTTACTTGAGACTAGTTGAGAGTAAACCAAGGGAACCAATAGTGGCAGAGAAAGAATTAGTTTTCTGACTCCCAATTCACTTTCTCAACCTATACCATACTCCTTTCCTAGAGAGATTTTCTATTTCTGTAGAAATGTACAAGAGTGAACTTAACATGTCTTCTATTTTTTTAGCTTTTTTCCTTTATCCCTTTTACTCTCATTTTTCTTCTAAGTTTGTCTTGAATTTTTTTATTTGTCTTCAGATTTAAGGGCTAAATGAGCTGGAGACCTACTCAAGCAGTAGAAGGATAAAGAACCAGGGTTTCAAGTGACACAATTATTTACCAACTTCTACTTGTGATCAGTTATTTGTGTGACATTGGAGATTACAAAGAGGGAGCGGGATCAGCCCTTTCCTACTAGCAAAGGGGAATGAAAGTGACATGATGACTGTAAAAACATTTCACCCACCTTCTTACTAGTAAAAATTCAGAGCCAAGATGGCAACAGGAGAAGGTCCTCTCTTAGGTGCTCTCTCTCCAAATTTATAAAATAAGGACTCTAAATTTTCTAGAGACAGAACCCACAGAGGGACCTAGTGAGGCAGTTCTCCAGCCCAAGGTAACCTGGAAAATAGCGGAAAGGCTCAGCTCCACGGGGTTAGAGGGAGGGCTGCCAGAATGACGGAACTTCAGCCTCTCAGAGGCAGCCCCAGGGTGCTGGGAGCCATGGCTCAGGGCAGCGGGGCAGTTTCCTGACCATCACCCCGGGGGAGCACTGGGCACAACTTGGAAGATCAGCGGGGAGGCCTCTGCCAGAGCAAGTGCCTGAAGCCCAGCCCTTAGGGCACTCAGCAAACAGTGTGGCTGCTGCAGCCCAGATCTAGGAACTAGAAGCAGGCTGAGCAGGTAAGCAGGAGCCCCCAAGCAACTCAACCTTGAGTACTCAGTCTAGGTAGGGGAGTGGAGAGAGACATCTGAGGTCTGTCCTCTATACCTGGAATAGTACTCTGGGGCTCTGACCACATTCAGATCCTGATCACAGTCTAGGCCCCCCCCATAGAACAGCAGGCCCCCCCCCCACCTCAGCCCCATGGCAGTGGGGTGCGCTTGTTGTCATTCACAGACCAGGAGGGAGGACAGAACTTCACACACTGAGATCCTTGTGGAGAGGGGTACCAATAATACTCAAAAGCTCAGGAAGCACCCCAGACCAGGCACAGGCTGGGGATATGAGTAAACAGAGAAAAAAGAGGAACATCATTGAGAAATACTTTGTCTATGATCCCAAGAAGGATCAAAATACTCAATCTGAAGATGAGGAAGTACAAGATCCTGCAACTAAAGACTCCAAGAAAAACAGAAATTAGGCTCAGGCTATGATATAGCTCAAAAAAGATTTCAAAAATCAAGTGAGGGAGATAGAAGAAAAATTGTTAAAAGAAATGAGAGAGATGCAGGAAAAACATGAAAATGAAGTCAGCAGCTTAGTCAAGGAGATCCAAAAAAATGCTGAAGAAAATAGTATATTAAAAACCACCTTAGGCCAACTGGATAAAACAGTTCAAAAAGTTATTGGGGAGAAAAATGCTTTAAAAAGCAGAATTGGCCAGATGGAAAAAGAGATAAGAAACCTTTCTAAGGAAAACAAATCCTTCAAATCTAGAATGGAGCTGAAGGAAGCTGCTACATATTCAGGAAAGATAATTTAAAAATTATTGGGATACCTGAAAGTCATGAGCAGGAAAAGAGCCTTGACATCATTTTTAAAGAATTCCTACAGGAAAATTGCCCAGATATCCTAGAAGCAGAGGGCAAAAATAGAAATGGAGAGAATCCACCGATCTCCCCAAGAAAGAGATCCCCCCCCCAAAAAAAAACAACCCCCAGGAATATTATAGCCAAGTTCCAGAACTCCCAAGTCAAAGAGAAAATATTACAAGGAGCCAGAAGGACACAATTCAAATATCGTGGAGCTGCAGTCAGGATCACACAGGGCCTAGCAGCAACTACATTAAAGGCTCATAGGGCTTAGAATATAATATTCCGGAAGGCAAAAGAACTTGGAATGCAACCAAGAATCAACTACCCAGCAAAACTGAACATCTTCTTCCAGGCAAAAAGATGGACTTTTAATGAACCAGGGGAATTTCAAATGTTCTTGTTGGAATGGGCAGAGCTGAACAGAAGGTTTGATCTTCAGGTACAGGACTCAGGTGAAGCATAGAGAGTGGAGGAGAAGGGGAAAATATGAGGGACTTAATGATAATGAACTACATGAATTCCAGCTTAGAAAAATGACACTGATAATACTCAGGAAACTTCTCATTTAATAGAGCACGTAGAAGGAGTTTTTATGGATGAAGCACAGGAGAAAACTGAATTTGAAGATATAATATATTGTAAAAATGGAGTCAATGGCTAAAAGGGAAATGTAATGGGAGTAATAGAAAAGAGAGGTAGAATAGGCTAAGATATTTCATATAATAAGCTTTTTATTTTAGTACAATGAGCTATTGCAATGATATGGAAGGGGGAGGGCTAGGGGGAATGAGGGAGCCTTCACTCTCATCAGAGGTGGCTCAGAGAGGAAGTCTCATATATACTCAATGGGGTATGGACATTTAGAGTAAGAGGGAAAGAAGAGGGAAAGGGGGATGGGGGGATGTGAGTGATGGAGGAGAGGGTGGACCTCGGGGGAGAGTGATCAGATATAGCACATTTTCTTTTTTACTTCATGCAAGGGGCTGGGATTGGATGGCCTGTCTGGGATCACAGGGCTCGGTGATTGCTGGGCCTGAGGGGTGGTAGGTGGGCTCAGGGCCTCTTGGTCCCAGGGCTGGTTATTAATCTGCTGTGCCACTCAGCTACCCTACAGCACATTTGAGAGGTGGGACAGAGTGAAAGGAGAGAGAGAATATAGTGTAGGGTACTGGGTAAGTACGAATGGAGGGAGTTGCAATCAGCAATGGCAGCAGTGGAAAATTATGGAAGTAGCTTTTGCGATGGACTTATTCTAAAGAATGTGATCCACCCATGACAGCTAGTGTTATTGGAAGACAGACTGAGACTGAGGCACATTTATTATTATTATTATTGTTATTATTGTTATTGTTATTGTTGTTTTGGGGGGGTTGTGGGGAGGATGGGGTTGGGTGGCTTGCCCGGGGTCACACAGCTGGGTGATTGTTGGATGTCTGAGGCTGGATTTGGACCTGGGTGCTCCTGGCCCCGGGGCTGGTGCTCTGTCTGCTGTGCCACCTGGCTGTCCTTATTATTATTATTATTATTATCATTGTCATTATTATTATTACTACTACTATCATCATTTTAATTTGTTTTGGGTTTTTTTTTTTTGGTTTTTGCAGGGCAGTGGGATTGGGGTGGCTTGCCCAGGGTCACAGCTGGGTGATTGTTGGGTGTCTGGGGCCAGATTTGGGCTTGGATGACTCTAGGGCTGGTGCTCTGTCTAATGTGCCACTTCACTGCCCCTATTATTGTTTTTTTCATTTTCATTTTCATTTTTTTCCTCTTTCCTTTATTTTATTGCTCATGAGGGTCTATATTTTTTGGGGGAGGGGTATTATGTTTACTCTTAAACAAGAATATTTTAATAATGTATAAAAACATCATTTGTACAAAATAAAATAAATATAAATTTTTAAAAATTAAAAATTAAAAAATTAAAAATAAATTTTAAAAAATTCAGGTAAAAAACTCAGAAGGTCAATAGAACATAGTAATGATATAAGCTAGTTAGAATGAAGCCAGGGTAGACTCAATTCAACACAAACATTTGCTTAGCACATATTTAGTAGTGAAAGAGATATAAAGATTAAATATGAGAGCAATGACTGCCCTTAAGGAGAATGCAGTCTTATGGGGGATGGGGGTCGGAATCTTAATCCATATATAAAATATATATATACATATATATCTATATCCATCTATTTATATCTATATATACATATATGTAAGTATATATATTATATATATATTTTTTTATGAGGAAGCAGCAAAGGGGAGTCAGACAAAGTACTATGAGATATTTATAGAAGAAACCCTTTTTAATTGAGATGGTTGGGTAGACTTCATAGAGGTGAGTCCTGAATTTGACCTTGAACTTCAAGATGGATATAAGGATTTCAATAGCAGAATATTGGTCATACCAAACATGACACTCATCCCCTGACAGCCTAAGGGATAGACTAAAGATATAGAATTAGACATATTAGACAATATTTTTGGACTTGGCAAATATATGAATTTATTTTATTTGACTATGACTATTTGCTTCAAGGATTATGTTCTTTTTTTTTTTTCTATGGGGACAGTTCAGGAGGAAACACAGACCAGAAGAAAGCTTGTAAAGCAATATGTTGAATTTTATATATACATCCATAATATATCCATATATTGATATAACAAATATATAGAGATATATGCATATATTGACATATGCTAAAGTCAGCTATATATAATAAAAAATCATAGTTTCACATAAAATTCTCTTTTACTTTTTACAAGGAAATGTTCTTTTTTGGTGTTAGAGTTGAAAATTTTTAAAAAATAAATTTAAAGTTTTTTTTAATGGATCATAAAAATCAAAAACAGAAAATAAAAAAAAATTTGGTACCTCTGATTAGACAAGTATTTAACTGAATCTTTAGGTTCTGACTGAACCACTGCACTGAATCTAAAATGCCTCAGAACAGATCACTATCAGTTGGATGTTTTATTAACATTAAAAACAGCAACATCTAATTAATAACAAACAGCTGTCAATCCAATTCTGAAGTTACAGAGTAATCCTTTTAGCTTGACTCCTATAACAGGTTTGTTCTTGAATGCTAGAGAGAACAAAAGACAAAATATTTCACAGAATTCCAGAGCTGGTTATATAAGCAATCAAACAATACATGAAAGAAATCCCCACTTTAGTATATCCAACAAATGGTGTTTCTCTATCTCTAAACAAAGAAGTATTGTATCTTCAGGTATCTATCTTCAGAATCTTTGTTCATCATCTCCATGAGTTTACTCTATTATCTGTCTTATTCCCATTTGTTTTTCAGAAGTCAAAACTCCAGTCAAATATCTTCTTGCTCCTACCCCTCTCCTGAAATTCCCAACAACCCAGTCCTGTAATTCAATTTACTAGGAAAAAGACTCCACCCATATCCTACAGTCAAACTGCTGATCTCAGTGATGAAGTCAGAAACAGATGTTGGGTCAAAACATGTGAATACATGTCAGTTAACAATGAAGAAATCAGAAGCAAGAAGTTATGATTGTTTCTTGAAAACTAAGCTAATCCTTTTCATAAGTTGGAAACTTGTTTATCTCTTTGATCATATCCCTTCCACTGGAATTATAATGTTGTTCTTCATTTTTTTTTAAGTTTTTGCAAGGCAATGGGTTAAGTGGCTTGCCCAAGGCCACACAGCTAAGTAATTATTAAGTGTTTGAGGTTGGATTTGAACTCAGGTACTCCTGACTCCAGGGCCGGTGCTTTATCCACTTCACCACCTAGCTGCCCCCTGTTCATTTTCAAAGAAGACCATGACATCAGGCAGGTGATGCCATGATGTGAATTGGATTTGAGTGAGGGGAACTGTGCTAAATCACCAGCCTCACTTTCTTCATCAGAGCCACCTGAGTCCACTGATCAGTTATGAATCAGGATGAGGAGATGGCCCTGGATGCAAGGCAATCAGGGTTAAGTGACTTGCCAAGGTCACACAGCTAGTAAGAGTCAAGTGTCTGAGACTGGTTTTGAAAGCCTGTCCTCTTGATTCCAAGGCCAGAGCTCTATCTCCTGTGCCACCTTAGGTCTCTGGTTTTATTCTGGCTCACAGGAATGGTTCAAACTGGAATTATATTCCAAATGTCTATTTCCAAGTATCCAGCTGTTTCCTTTTGCTGACCTTGGTCATAATTCCTTCAGGGTCTTAGCTATGATTCTAGTTAAGTGGTAACCTTACTTTAGGAACCTCAAAATATCAGAAACTTTGTACTTGCTCTTGAGATTGGACAAAGTCCTTTAATATATATACATATACATATACATATACACATACACATACACATACATATACATATACATATACATATACACATACACATATATTATATATTTGTATGTGTTTATATATGTACATGTACATATATGTTTTAATTCTGGAATAAAACAAGCATTTCAATAACATAATTTTAAAAATGATTGCCTATGCAACTGCAAATCAGTTATGTACAACTTTCTATTCCTTTTAAATATAAAGTTATCATGTAACTTCTTTTTCCTTCCTACTCCCCACATGCTGCCCTAATGATGCCTACTATTAGATGCAAATATGTATACATATTTAAAATCATTCTATATATACTTCTACTTATCAGTTTTTTCCATTGGAATCAGATAGCATCTTCATAGGTCCTTTTGTGGCTGATTTGTTTATTTATATTAGTCAAAATGATAGTCATTCAAAGTTGTTCTTAAAACAATATTGCTGCTACTGTATACAATGTTCTCTTGGTTCTGCTCATTTTATACTTATTTTGTGCAAAACTATCCATGATGAACCTCTCATAACTACTAAATAAAAATAGAGAGGAGTATATATATTTTTCCACTGTTATGACCCTTTTATAAAAACTGATCATATCTTAGGCCATAAAATCCTCATAAGCAAAAATATCAAATAAAAACTTTATTGATCACTGAAAAAAGTATTAAAAATCAAGAGAAGAATAAATACCTTAATCTGAAAAAACTGTTAGGTCAAAGAAAAAAATCATTCATCATTAATTAAAAAATCCTTAAAGATAATGACAACAATGAAACAGGATTATAAAAGAACAGAGCAATAAATTGAGAAAAGTGACCCATCAGAGAGAGAAAGAAAAAATATATTTAAAACAACTACAGACAATATAAAATACTTGAGACTCTGCCTTCCAAGACACCCACTGTAACTATATAAATAAAATTACAAAACACTCATCACACAAATAAAGATAAAGCTAAATAACTGGAGAAACATTCATTGCTAATAGGTAAGCTAAACCAATATAATAAAAAATGAAAACTTAGCTAAATTTACTTATTCACTTCTATACCATACAAACTACCAAAGAATTATTTTAGAGAGCTAGAAAAAATAAACAAAATTCATTTGATGGAAAAAAAAGGTCAAGAATATTAATCAATAAACATTTCAATCAATAAATAAACATTGAAGTGTCCCCTAGATGCCTGTCAGGCATATGAGTAGTTAGGTGGCACAAATAGTGAATACAGTACTGGGCCTGGAGTCCAAAACATCTTTATTCAAATCCAGACTCAAAAACTGTGTGAGCTGGGTAAGTCACAACTCCTTTTGGCTCAGTTTCCTCATCTGGAAAATGAGTTGGAAAAGGAAATGGTAAATCACTCCAGTATATTTGCTAAGAAAACCTCAAATGGGGTCATGAAAAATCAGAAAAGACTGAAATGACTGAACAATAACAACAACGAACTGTATATCAGACATGAGGCAACTAGATGACTTAGTGAATAGAGTGTTGGGTCTGGAGTCAGGAAGACCTGGGTTAAAATTTGACCTCAGACATTCACTAACTGTGTGATCTTGGGTAAGTCACTTAACCTCTGATTTTCAAAATCATTCCAGTACCTTTGCCTAATCCATATAGGGTCACAAAGTCAAATGTGACTGATCTGAAGAACAACAACCTAAACCAAGCACATTGCTAAGTGCAGAAGATTAAAAAAAAGGCAAAAGGCAGTCCTTGCCTTCAAGATGCTTGTTTAATGGGGAGACCACATTTGAACAAGCTATATAAAGGATAAATAAAAAATACTTAACAAAGGGAAGGTACTAGAATTAAGAAAAGTTGCAAAAGGCTTCCAGTAGAAGATGGGATTTTAACTGGGACTTAAATGAAGTGAATAAACTAGAAGAAGAACACTCTACTCTTAGGGAACAACCCAAGAAAAAGTCCAGCTCCTAGAGATAAAGCATCTTGATCAAAGAACTTTCAGTGTTACTGGAACCAAAATTACATGTTGGGAAGTAAGGTGTAAGGTAAGAGGGGGCTTAAATTATGAAGCACCTTGGACATCCAATATAGATTTGATCCTGAAGACAATAGTGAGTCATTGGAATTTATCAAGTAGGAGGGGTAACATGATTGGATCTGAGCTTTAGCCACTTTAGAAGCTGAATAGGTAGATGGATTGGAGTGGGAAGAGACTTGAAACAGGCAGAACTTCCAGCAGGCTATAGCAATAATTCAGGTGAGAGTCGATGAGAGCCTGCACTAGAAGGGTGACAGTGACAGGAGGAGAAGGAAGCACATTCAGGAGATGAAAAAAGTGCAATCAACAGTTCTAGGTATCACATTGGATATTGGATGGGGAGGAGAAGGAGGAGGAAATCAACGAAAAGAAATGGGAAGGAATGGAGCCTTGAAGAACCAAAATTCAAACTATATTACAAAACTATAATCATCAAAACATTTTGGAACTGGAAAAGAAAAAGAGTAGTTTATTAAGGTAATGTATAGGTTATACAATAAACAGAAGCAATTGAGCACATAATATAATGTTGATACATTTTGGAAAATGTATTTGTTTTTTGGAAAAATTAGTGGAGCATGGAAGAAATTAATTGTCTTATCTATGGATAAGGAGAAGTCTTCAATTCATGACCAAATAAGAGACAGAGAGGTTTGTGAAAACTAAAATGAATAGTTTTGATTAAATGAAAATTTAAAAGTTTTACACAAACAAAAGCAATGTATCTAACTTAAAATGAAGCCAGGAAACTGGGAAAAAAAATCTTTGTATTAAGTTTCTCTAATAAAGATCTCATTTCTCGAACATATAAAAAACTGAAACAAATTAATAAGAATAAGAGCTATTCCTCTTAATTGATAAATGATCGAGAATATAAACAGGAAGTTTTCAGAGGAAGAAATAAAAACTACCAATAGTAATATAAAAATGTTCTAAATAAATAAATAATTAGAGAATTTCTGAGATATGAGTCAATCTCATAACAGAAAAGGAAAATGATAAATGTTGAAGGGGCTATAGAAAAACAAACACATTGATGTACTACTGGTAAATCTAATATCAAGAAAATAATAAAATAAGAAAAGTGGAATTTGTTGAATTCAGAGAAGCAAAAACACCTAAGTACAGATTAAATTCAACAACCAATGATGAAAAACACTTTCATCCTTTTACTAAAATGGTGGACTATCCTTGTGAATTGTTGAATACAATGTCAGATGTCAGTTGTTTTGAAAGACTATTTTGAACAACTATCTTTGTATAGTTGATGAACCTGTAAATAGCACAATCATTCTGGAGAGCAATTTGGAACATACATAGACACAAAAAAAGTGCACACTTTGACTCAACTATAGCACTGCCAGGCTATACCCAAAGGAGATCAAAGAAAGAAAAAAAAAACATCTTTTATGTACAAAAATGTTCTAACAGCTCTTTTGTTAGTAGCCAAAAAAAGAAACTGAGATGATGTTGAACAATTGAGAAATGGTTGAATAACTTGTGATATATGAATATGATGAAGTACCCTATTGTGTTGTAAGAAATTATGATTTCAAAAAGATATGGACAGGGGTGGCTAGATGGCACAGTGGATAGAGCACTGGTCCTGGAGTCAGGAGTACCTGAATTCAAATATGGCCTCAGACACTTAATAATTACCTAGCTGTGTGGTCTTGGGCAAGCCACTTAACCCTATTGCCTTGCAAAAACTAAAAAAAAAAAAAAGGTATGGACAGATATGGACAGACATATGAGCTGTTGCAGAGCAAAGTGAGTGAAAAGAGAAATAATTTATATTCTAATATCATTATTAGAAGAATGAACAATTTCAAAGCCTTTTATAAACTCATGAAAACTGAAATGAACAAAGCTAGAACAAATTAACAATATTATTGGGGCAGCTAGGTGGCACAGTGGATAGAGTACCAGCCCTGGAGTCAAGTGGACTTGAGTTCAAATATGTCCTCAGACACACTAATTGCTTAGCTGTGTGACCTTGGGCAAATTACTTAACCCCATTGCCTTAAATAAAATTAAAAAATAAGTTTAAAATTATAAAAAAATTAACAGTACTATTAAAAGATACCATGAAAGTTGTAATAACAATAATCAACACAATCCTATGACTATTCTTAATTTCAGAGGAATGATAATGAAATATGGTATCCAATACAAGGAGAAATGGATTTAATGTGCACTGTAAATTTTAGATATTTTTGTGTGCCATTGAAGGAGTTTGTTTTACTTGACTTTGTGTATTTGTTAAAAGAATTAAAAAAAATTTTAATCCCAGTGGTGAAAGGGGCTGATGATGATGATGATGATGATGATGATAATAATAATAATAATAATAATGTTTGTCCTTCAGAGAGGTCATGCCATGACAAGCACATGAAATGGATTTGAGTGAGGGGAGTGCTAAGTCACCAGTCTCACTTTCTCCTCCAGAGCCATCTGGGTCAAGTGGTCAGATAAGAATCAGGACAACTGGGGGCAGCTAGGTGGTGTAGTGGATAAAGCACCAGCCTTGGAGTCAGGAGTACCTGGGTTTAAATCTGGTCTCAGACACTTATAAATTACCTAGCTGTGTGGCCTTGGGCAAGCCACTTAACCCCATCTGCCTTGCAAAAACCTAAAAAAAAAAAAAATTAATGATCAAACTTTTGCAAACCATGTGTCTTAAAAGTCAATTTTTCTGAGCATCAGCTTCCCAACAAAAAGGTAAAGTATTTTAAAATCTGCAATTGGAGAACATTAGTAGCTTCAGAGACCCTTTTAAAAAGTCACAATGCAATATTTTGATAAGATCCATCCCTAGAATCTCTGAATTTGGAAGAGGCCTAGGAAATCACAGATTTAAAATAAGAAGAGGTCAGCTAATTCAGCTCTGTCATTTTAGAAATGAGGAAGTTAAGGCCAAGTAGGCTCAGCTTAAGTCACTGACTCAGTTTAAGTCACTGACTGTCACCTTGTCAGAGGCAGGATTTGAAACCAAGTGATCTTGTTCTTCAATCAATGCATTTTCCACTCAAAAGGTCATGTAGTCCGATTCATACTTGTACAGAAATTTGTGAAGAAAGGTTATCTGGCATCTACTTAAAGACCTCTAATGAAGAGGAATTCATTACTTTCTGATAGAGCAATAGTGAAAATTAGCTTGAGTATCTTAAGAAGATAGGAATGCAATTGTCAAGTTAGCATAAATGATAATGTAGTGAAAATAATTTATATTACCTTAATAAGAGAGTTTATCAACTTACTATAACAGATTCCATTTTAGGATTGAGCTGATTTGAGTAAACTGTTTTTAAATAATAAAGAAATGCCTTTGTGATATGATCTAGTAAGCTATATGTGAATGTTATTAAACAACTGATAAACAAATATTGACCTTGCGACAAAACAAACCACCAATGAAAAAGTATTAAAAACAACTTTATCAGTGATTTTGAAGAAAACTTAGGAACACCCATAGCCAAAAGTAGAAAAACCTACCTAATAGTCCAGGCTGCAGTCTGCTCATGGGGCATGATGAGAGCTGACTCCTGTGATCCCCACACTTGAGACTCAGGCAAGTCGGTGTAGGGTATTATTGATTGGTTGACTGAGCTTTGACAATGACAGAGAGAAGCACTTTTTCTCTGATATCCAACTGGGAAACATGTTCAGTTCCATATGAAGTATGCTTAAAGAAAGCTCTAAGAGGACAGGTTAGTGATGTGTTTTTATATAGAATTATTTGCATGCTTTGATTAATCAAGTTTGTAAGCATTGAAAAGTGTAATTCCAAGTTGCTTCTATCAGTATATGTATAATCGGTTATACCCTGGCAGCAATGTAGGTTACAACTCTCGTCATTGTTTTGTTGTTGATGTTCAGTCATATCTGTGAGCCCATTTGGGGTTTTCTTCTCTTTTTAAAATTTTTATTTATGGCAGTGGGGTTAAGTGACTTGCCCAAGGTCACATAGCTAGGTCTGAGCTAAGTGTCTGAGGCTGGATTTGAACTCAGGTCCTTCTGACTCTAGGGTTCTATCCACTATGCCACCTAGCTGCCCCTATTTGGGGTTTTCTTGGCAAAGATACTAGAGTGGTTTGACATTTCCTTCTCCAGCTCATTTTAAAGTTGAGGAATTGAGGCAGAGTTAAGTGATTTAGGCAGCTCTAATAACCAGAAGGGTTTTTCCTTACTCTGAATTTAAAGCTGCATCTTTTCTACTTCTACTCATTTGTTTTTTGTTTTTGATAGTTACCCAGGTTGTACATATCTCTTCTGAAGGTAAATTTGCCTTTGGGTCTGCCTGCCCTCCTCCCTGCTGACTCTTTGACTCTGAATACCTCAACTTGATCTGTGAGCCTTGGAATTTACATCACTTTGATCTAGGGACATTTTGCAACTTTCCTAAACTTGCAGAGACCATCTAATCTCCCTTAAAGATTAAATGTTCTCTTTTCCCACCCTCCCTGAATTGCTCCAAGCCTGAACAAACCCTGTTATTACTCAATCACCAACTTCACTTAAGGGTCATCCTTGCCTCAGGTCTGTCACTTACAAGTGAGTCTGGCTTGATTGGACCTGGCTAAGGCCTGGCTGGTTCCTACCCTGGCCCACCTCAATCAAAAACACTAGAAAAATAGTCAATGAAATAAGTACAGGAGGGTAAGTTCTGCAACCAAGAGCAGGAAATGTCACATGGTATCACTAGATATATGATGATTAAATATCCTGGGGTCAAATGAAACTGAATGCTTGAAAGATTAGCTTTTAACCATCTATAACTGTTATAAAATTCAAAATACATTGTACAGCATTGTGAGCAATGGTGAAATAAGTTCTGGGTCCTGATCTTCTCTACCATCTCCTACTAATAAATATAATAACAATAATAAAAATGATAAAGAGGATAATAATTTTAAAAATACACTCTTGAGGATTTGGGGCTTCCTCATAGTTTAATTATAAATTGACTTTTCTTCTGACTTGATACAATGCAGACTCTTAGAAATTTTTGATAATAATGAGTATTTATTGAGTGCCTACTAGGTCCTAGGGATTGGAGAACAAAGCCTAAAACAGTCCATACTTGCAACTGCTTTTATTTTAACTATATATATATACATACATATATATATATATATATATTTCTATATATATATATAAACATTTATAGCACAAATATACAATGATTAAAAGCAAATATATAAAAAGTGGTGAAATACAATGTGTCTGAAAGGGAGGGTACAAGTAGCAGGGCAATCAGGAAAGGCCTCATGCAAAAGATGGTATCTGAGAAGGAAGAGAAAAACTAGTGTATTCCAGTCAAGGCAAAGTTGCTTCCAAAGTATCCTGTGTTATGGAACAACAAAGAGAAATCCAGGTTGTCAGAAGAAATGCTATAAGGTTGGAAAGATCATTTGGGGCCAAGCTGTGTAATGTTTTAAAAGCTAAATAGAGGAGTTTATAGTTTATCCTAGGGGTAAAAGGAAGACCATAGAATTGTCTGGATAGGGGAATCCATGGTCAAATTCATACTTAGGGAAATTACTTTAGTAGCACTATGTAAGACAGAATAAAATGGTGAGAAACTTGAGATAGGAAGACCAATTAGGAAGCTGTTGCAATGATCTAGGAGAAAGGTGATGAAGGCCTAATCTAAGTTAGTAATATGTGAGTGGATATAAGGGGTCATCTGTGACCAGTAGTCTGAAGCTGCAAAAAGTGAATTAATGTACTGGAAATGCATGAGCAAAAGTGAACTAATTATCTTCCCTCAAAACCTATCCACCTCCAGGTTTCCTTATTTCTGTTGAGGGCACCACTGTTTCCCCAGTCACTCAAATTTGGAACCTCAGAGTCATCTACAACTTCTTACCTTCCCTTATCCACAAATCAAATTACTTGCCACACCTTGTCATTTCTATCTGAGCAACAAACATCCCCCTTCTCTCCTGTGGGGCACCACCGTGGTTCAACCCATCACCACCTCTCATTGAGACTATTGAAACAGTCTCTAAATTGGACTCCCTGCCTCAAATTTCTCGACTCTCTAATATATCCTCAACACAGCTGGTAAAGATATAGTCTATTAAATCCAGTATTAAATAGAAACTCACTTGGTTGGCATTTAAAGCCCTTCTCAAGCTGGCTAGAGAGTTTTTGGATTCTGCTTGGTTTCCCAAAAATATCTGTTACGCACTGTTGGGAGGAGGGGGGATAACTTTGGTGTCGTTTACTGGTAGGCATTGTTCCAAAAGTGAGAAGTCTCCTATTTAGAAAATCAGAGGAGTTAAACTCAAAAAGAAATAAAGATCACTAAATTATACATAAGGATTCCTGAGGGCTACATATTGGCTTAGAAAACCACATAGTAACATTAACTGTTTTGTTATATTTTTATTTATTTTGTCAAATATTTCTCAAATGATATCTTTGGGAGTGTCCTGGGTCATGTGCTTGACATCTTTGCTGTAGAAATTTGCTTTATATATGTTTTATATGATTGCATATGTATAGATTATATCAGAATGCTTGCCAATCTTCTTGCCAAGGGGAAAGAGGGAGAAAAAGTTGGAAGTCAAGATCTTATATTTTAAAAAATGAATGTTGAAAATTGTCTTTACACATAATTGGAAAAAATAAAATACTATTTTTTTAAAAGACAAAAAAATATCCACTTCATCTGAAAACGAATCTTGACAAGTCTCAAATAATTTAGGACACAAAGATTCATATCTCAGAATCTTCCAAATTGTCAGCGGTGTCAGAGGAGGCCAGGGTAACTAGTAAAGGGCAATTTTGGTGTTATGGCTGTAGTTTAGGTCAAAAGCAGGAAAGAGAAAATCTCCAGTCTTGGAGATGAAAATAGGAGCTCTTGGTTTGACTAGGAAAGTCAAAGTTATAAACAAAGAAACTCTCCAAGTTATGAGTAAAGCATTCAAAAGAAATTACTAGATTGTCTTTGAGGGCAAAGGGGTTTCTTCTGGGCATTTTCATCTTTTAAAAATATCTTCAAGCTTTATGGACTCAAAGTTCAAATTCTGACCTTTGACTCCAAAATACTTGTAGGTTCAGAAGGTTCAGAATTTCATAATTCTGAGCCAGATACATTTCAACAATATCTTCTAGTATCTGTGGAAAATCTTATCATGACCAGAAAAGATTTCCTTTTCTTAAGTTTCCTTTCATTTTTCTTTTAATATTAAATGAGTTCTGAGAAAATAAAAGCAGGCTCAGTGCAGTTCTCCTTTTGGTTAAACAAAAATAATGAGATTCCTTCTACAAAAGATATCTGTTTGAGTCATAATACTATGGAGACCTTATTACATATTGTACTTATGACTTTGGTTTATGTTTCTCAACTGCAATAAGAATCTCATGATAACTGAACCATTTTCTCACTTTTATTCATTCACTTCCCCCAGGATATAAGAAGGTTTTAAGAAAATTGGTCACGCAGATTAGCTAGACTTCCCCTGAAGCATTCAGAAAGCCAAAAATAGAAAGACCCTGACTGAAGTCCCCTTTAACTAAGTCACCCCAAAACAGTAAAATGAATCCAAAGTTCACTGAAGTTCTAAAGATGACGTATGTGGTGATGTCACAGAAACCTCAAGCCTGACTACAATTACATAGGAACATACAATTCCCAGTGGTGGAAGTAGTGAACAAACAGCCTGCAGTTTGTTTCCTTTGGCAATCATTATGCAGATCATTAAAAACATGGTAAGTATCTGGTTTGAGCAGCTGTTTCTTAAAGACCTTTACTTTGGGTGATCTGCAGAAGAGAAAAGAGAAAGACTTTTAATAGACTTAAGGATGGTTTCTTAACTTAGTGCAGGAGTCAGTGATTCTCATGGAAATGCATGACCTAGGGCCTTTCACATAGCATAGCCCTCAAATATCTTTTACATTGAATTGAATGCCTTTTTGAAGCTATTAATTATGTGGCAAAGATCAATAATCATAGTATCAAAGAAACTAGAGCTGGTAGGAACTTCAGAAACCATATAGTCCAACTGTTTTCTTTAGCCAATAAGGAAACTGAGACCTGAATTGTTGTAGTGACTTGCCCCAGGTCATACAGGTAGCAGATGTCAAAGACAGCATTCAAATATGGGTCCTCTGATTCCAGACTCAGGATTTCTTCCACTATATATTTATTTTTGGTAGACTGTTCAGAAGAAATAATTCCCAAGAAAAGTATCTGAGAAGTTAATTGCCCAATTGTAATTTTGTTTTTGTTTTTAACCTGGATTCCTACTGTGTCAAGTACATAAAGACTAGAACAGTGGAGTCTTGTTTTTGTTTCTCACAGCTGAAAGTGATTCCTTTATCTTCAAGTTTCTCAAAGCACTTTTCCTAGATCTTTCTTCCTTATTAGGTTATTGGTGTACATCTTTCCCTTGTTACCACCGCAACCACTACCACTACCATCTTCAAACTCCTCCATTCCCATCCCTAACTAACTTGTAATAAGCTCTTTGAGATGTTGTATTTTCCATGTTTACTTTTTGTAGTGCCTAGGCCCCAGTGCCCAGCATAATACATCTCACATATTTTTTTTGGTCTTGATCAATGATTTCATTAGTGTGTGAGAACTCCCAGTCTGGAAAATCCATTCATCTGTACAGATAAGACATTCATCTGTAAATTATGGTTTTATAGAGTGCCTGAACCACTGAGAGATTTAATGATTAGCCTTTGCCTATACAGCTAGTATTTATTTATAGTATTATATATAGTTAGTACTATAACATTACAGTAGTCTAGTGTTAGACTTGGAGTCAGAAAGACTTAAGTTCAAATATAATCTAAGGTACTCTGAATTGTGTGATTTGTGGAAAGTCACATTACTTTTCTTAGTTTCAGTTTCAAATGTCAATAATAATATCTACAGTATTTACCTGGTAGGGTGGCAGTGAAGGCCAAATAAGATTGTGTAAAAAGTGCTTATAAAGTCAGGACTTAAAGTCAGGTCTTCAGGATTCCAAGACTGGTCCTCTCTCCACCATAATACACTGCTTCTCCTAATGACCAATAAGTGATAAGCTCAACTAATTTGGGTGCAAATGCTAAAAGATCTGTTTTCAAAATCCTAGTTCCTACTGTTGGCTCTCTTTACTACTAATAATCCAAGAATCCTAAACACCATCTCCTCATGGCAATATTGACCACAATTATTTTGCCAAGTTCTCTTCCATATCAAGGGATATTTGCTGTTGTTTTTGAGTTTCAGTCATGTTTGACTCTTCACAACCTTTTTGGGGGATTTTCTTGGTTAAGATGCTAAAGTGGCTTGCCATTTTTTTCTCTAGTTCATTTTATAGATGAAGAAACTGAGGCAAATTAGGTTAAATGACTTGTCCAGAGTCATACAGCTAGATCGGATTTGAAGAAAAGGAGATGAGTCTTCCTAACATCAGGCCTAGCACTCAATTTTACCTAACTGTTGGGACACCTAATTTGGCAGTAACTCCTGTTTCATCCCTTTGAAAAAGTCAACGAATAAGTGTTTTGAGTACTATCTCTGAAAGATCATGCATGGTCTTTCATGAACAAGGAAATAGAGGGTTATTGCTTCTGATTTTTACCTCTGTTTCTTCAGTTTCATATTTTTCTGATTTCTTTGGGAAATTACATTGATTTTAAGTCTAACTAGCGTTGTTAGGAAGAACAAGGACCTTTTGTTCCCTGGATCTATATGAAACTTATCAAGGTTAAGGAAATCTGACTTATATTAATAGCAAAGGTCATTTATTAATTAGGAATTCCAGTCATAAAGGAGTAGGGTTTTAGTAGATGCATTTAAAAATTCTTTTTCTACAAATTCATGGAGTCAGTTAAAACATATATGAGTCCTGGGAAAATGTTCAAATTCATGGTATTCATTAACTGCCATTTTCCTGATAGAACAAAAAAAGAAATATATAAATGACCCAAAGTATTAGATCTGTTCTCTTTTAGATCTTTGTTACATATTGGTACATTTGACAAGCATGGGGAAAACAAGTGAAATTTGTTGAAGGAAAAAGTATAATATTAATCCTATTTGCAAAATTGTGGCAATATTATGTAGTTGTTAGTATACTCCAAGTTTTGGGGCCCTGTCCTGCTATCAATATACATTTACTATGGACACTTTATGCAAGGATTTTACATACTAAGGTAAACAATAGGTACAAAAATTATGAGTTATAGGCTAGGTGAGTCATATTACCTTGTGGCCATCGATTTTCTCATTTGTAAAATAATGATCTCTCAAGTTCTTTCCCCAGTGGCAGCTAGGTGGTAGTGTGGATAGAGTGCCAGGTCTAGAGTCAGGAAGACTCATGTTCCTCACTTAAAACCTGGTCTCAGACATTTACTAGCTGTGTGATCTTTGGTAAGTCATTTAATTCTGCTTGCCTCAGTTTCCTTATCTGTACAAGTTGGAGAAGAAAATGGCAAGCTGCTTCACTGTCTTTGTCAAGAAAATCCCAAATGGACTCATGAAGAGACAAGCAAGACTGAAATGATTAAAGTCCCTTCCTTTAGTTCCTCAATTCTATGACTCATGCATAGTTACTAAACATATTTACTCATTTCTGTGCTTATTTCAGAATGAATTTGAGAACTTTCTCAAGAAAGCTGGTTCCAAACTTGTTGTTGTTGACTTCTCAGCAAAATGGTGTGGTCCATGTAAAAGAATTGGCCCTGTTGTTCATGTAAGTATCACTAACCTCTGTCCTAAATTTTTTTTTTAGGTCTTTGCAAGGCAAATGGGGTTAAGTGGCTTGCCCAAGGCCACACAGCTAGGTAATTATTAAGTGTCTGAGGCTGGATTTGAATCCAGGTATTCCTGACTCCAGGGCCCGTGCTTTATCTACTGAGCCACCTAGCTGCCCCCCCCCTCCTAAATTCTTAAAGGGATTTAAAGGTCTTTGAGATGTTACTTACCACCCTTGAAAGCTAGACAGTTGAAAAAATGTGTGTTGTTCTTATGAACCTGGTTTTCTGCTGCATCTTATCTATAAGAATATAAACTTCTTGAGGACAGAGACTTTCATTTTTGTCTTTATATCCCTAGCACCAGCATAGTGCCTGGCCCCCAAAACAATGCTTGATAAATACTTATTGGTTATCTGACTAGTTAATTACAACTAAGTACAATGAATCATTTTCCAAGTTAAGATATGAGACACCCAGTGGTTTAAGTTGTTTTTCCTTTCTTGTTCATTTCTTTACAAGATAATTGTAATATTTTTATTGATTTTTTGTTTTGACATCACATATTTACCTCTCTTACTCAAAAAGTGTCTCTTATAAAAAAAATAAAAAGGAAGAGAAAAAAAGTTCAGCAAAACTTACCAATACTTTCCCTGAGTCTGATAGTAATCCAATATTCCACATTCATAATTGCATTTTCTAAATTCTGCTCTAGGACAAAGTTTGACCATAATTAAACAGCATTTAATTTCTTTTTGTTGTTCTTTCCTATTACTTTGCTGTAGTCCTTATGGATAGTGTTTTCATGGACCTACTTACTTTACTCTGCATCAATTCACATGTTTTCCCCTACATCTCTAAATTAATTTTCAGTATTTATTATGGTTACATATTCCATTATATTAATGTGCCACATTTTTTTAGTCATTCCCTGAGAGATAAGTATCTGCATTAGTTCTAGTATCACAAAAAGAGCTGCTAGAAATAATTTGAAATAATTTGAGCTTTGAGACTTTTTGTTGTTTGAACTCCTAAAAATTAGATAGCTGGGTCAAAGACCCAGCTTGGTGATATTTTAATCATTTTGATAGGGGTGGGGATAAATAATTCCAAATTAATGTTGCTTTTCAATGAAAATTTCTGCAAAGAAATCCAGGATGTAAGAATACTATAAGAATTAATGAATTTATTCTCCTTTCCCTTCAAATTGAAAAAAATGAGCTTTGAACAGATAATAAAATACTAGACTAGACTATAGACAAAGGTCATAAAGAAGGGAAGGAGAGGAATTTCCTTGCCTAGAGATTGTTAAAGTTAGGTTTCATACCCTTTTCTTGAGAAAAATTTGAGTGATCATCCTTGAAGGTAGTAGGATAGATCAGAAGACCTTTTTTAAAAAAAATTATTGAAACCTTTAAGTTTTTTATTACCTTCATCTCCATAAACCTACCTCTCCACCATCACTCAGCCATCCCTTATGCAAAGGTTACAAAAGAGGAAAAAGTAGTTGACTAAAATTAACCAACACATTTACCATATATGTAGTATATTTAGGATCTAATATCTATGATGCTCAAAGTCCAATCCTTACCCTGAGCCTAGAAAAAAGATGAAAGTGAGTATTCATATCTCTTCTTATGGATCATTTTGACTCCAACATGGGGTGCATGGAAACTAGAATGGATAGATGTGCAGGAAAAAATATTAGAACTGAGGAGAGCAGCTGAGCTATTCAACGAACTTGCAACTGCTGCCTAAAGGCTGCTCTCCTTTACCTACATGTCTGATGGAAGACCAGCCAGCCATTAGGCAGTTCTCCCCAAACCCAGAAGTAGGCAGGAATGCACTTATGAAAGTCCTCTTGCATCTACCTCCTCCCTTCTTTGTCTTCATTACATCAGCAACACACACCTTGTATGTCCCATGGCCAGGGCTCTGCAAACCACCCCACCCCTAGGCACCCTGAAATGTAACAAGGACAAACAGATCCTGCTTCTCCTGGAATTGAGTCCTTCTAGGACTCACCCTCAGAAGAGGATGGGACAGGGTAGGTTCCCACACATACTACACTTCAGCCCCAGGAGAGGATAGGAAGAAAACTACTAGAACTTCTGATAGGGCCCAGGAAGCAATAGAAATTGGGAAATACTGCTTCATTAACCTGTGCACCCAGGATTTAAAGTTTTCCAATTTTTGTTGCTTCTTTTTAAAAAAAACAGTTGCACTATTTCCTTCCCTGTGCCTCACTCTTGGTATAAAATGAGTCCAACCATTCTGGAGTCTTCCATTAGCCCCCAAGGTCAAGGTGGACATGCTTGCTACACCTCCCCCACCCAAAGAATAAAGGAGTCTCATGGCACCTGACCAAGTCCTGCAGCAAAGAGAGGCTGAACAGAAGCAGCAGTAATAGCTGTCCATGAGAGCAACAGAATTTAGCCCATGGTAAGAGGGAGTGTGAATGCAGAAGATGCTGTGACCACTGCCCCACAGCCACCACCCTGATGCTGCTGGAGAACTTGGAGCTCTTGTGACCCACCCCAGAATCCTTTCAAGTCTGTAACCCTGGTCCCAATATGCAAACAGATCCATCAAGCAGCTGGGAGAGAAACAAAGCCCATCCATCTCCAGGTCACTCAGGCATCTTTTCATCTCCTCTTGGGCTCTCACTTCTCCCTACCTGAGAAAGCCACCTTCCAGACCTGAGATCTGACTTTTAAAGATAATCTTTCCTATCTCCAGTCTTCCATACCTTTCCCCTCATTAGACACACACACACACACACACACACACACACACACACACACACACACACGGCAGACATTTATTTACTAATATAATTTCAACAAAAATCTTTGTATTGTGGAAATGTGGGTGAAATTGAAAAATGAATATCTTGATTTATTAAGCACAACTTTAATGGTAGACTTCCATTTTGGATCCACATCTTTATGTCTTACTTTGTTTTGCTAATAAAACCAAGCAACAAAAAAAATACATTTTTAGAACAGACCTTTGAATCACTATAACACAAAATGTTAAACCATGATTTTTTAAAAGATGAAGTATATTCACTCCCATAGCTCTTATTAAACATGGTTTTAGTAAGAGAAAAATATTGTGACAGTATTTTAAAATTTAAAATGTTTATTTCATCTTTATTTCATCCTTTTAAATATCTACTTGGTATTATGAATATTTTATAGAGACAGAGATTGGATTTATGATTTCATTGAGAACTCTTAAGTGAGGAAATTTCTTCTACCAATGTATATTAACCTCTCTCTGAAACAGTTAAAACAAAACAGAGAATTGCCTGAAATACTGAAAGATTGTGACTTGTTCAAGGTCACACAGCTACCTAGAAATGTCAGTCAGGGCTTGAACCCAGATCTTTAGAGTTCTCTCTCTATTCACACCATTCTGTATTTTTAATGCAATGCACTTAAAATGCTGGTATAATTGTTCATGTATATAACATAAATTAATATAAATATATGGGGAAGCATGCCCCAAATTTTTTGCAGATTAAGGGTACGCAATTATTTTAATAGATAATTTCCTAAATGACTTTTCAAGAGTTGTACCTGCCCTAAGATTCTCTGCCATATTAGGCTGACATACTAATTTTTGACTGCCGCAAACAGTTGCTCTTCATGTTCAGCTGTGGGTTACTTGGTTACAAAACCAATTTACAAGAGATATCTGCAGTGTGTCAATTCCTAGAATACAAATACAGTATCCCCAAGACAGACTCACTGCAGCTTCATATTCCACAAGTTTATGAGACAGTGAAAGAGCCAAGCCCTTAAATATTTCCCTTCAGTGATTCAGATTGCTAAAAGGACTGCTCCTTTCTCCATTAGGAAGCAGTATTTTTTCTAGTGTGTTAACAAGGAAAGCTAATGCAGTAAGATCAGGCCCTGAGTGGGAAAAGATTGTATTTCACTGTCCCTTTTCAAGACCAGATGCCTTCTTTAGAGAAATGGTCTACATGGCCCACACTTCTCTGTACTTTCTCACTAAAAAGACTACCCTTGATATTTATTAAATAGAGTAATGAAAAAGAAGCTGGGGTGGGGAGGACAAAGAAAGGAGTAATTGATTTGGAATGTAACCTGAGAAGTTTTGCCAGTATCAACAGTATCCTCCCCAGTAGTCCCAGGAGAAAGCTCTAGTGAGAGTTCTTAACTTTTTTTTTTGTCTTAGAGGGGTCCTTTTGTCAATCTGATGAAACCTGTGAAATCCTCAGAATAATGTTTTTAAATATATAAAATAGAATACAGAGAATTAACAAAGGGAACTGATTATATTGAAATACAATTTTCAAAAAACATTTTTTAAAGATTAAAAGTTGCTGATTTGGAAAAAAGTATATAGGATTGGCAAAATAGCCTAGTTTTTCTCTGAAGAAAAACAATGTATAAGTCAGTGTGTTCTGGGTGGCACAATAGATAGATTTGGAGTGGGGAAGAATCTAAGTTCAAACTCTGTACTTACTAGTTATGTGGCCCTGACCAAGTTTCCTGAAAGGATTACTTTGAGAGTCAAATGAGATACCAAATGTAAAGTGTTTTGCAAACCTGAACTGGCTATGTAAATGTATTTTCCTTTTTTGTAGTATCATAGATTTAGAGGTAGAAGAGACCTTAGAGTCATGCAGTCTAGGTCTACCATTTTATAGATTAGAAACATGAGGGTCAGAGAGCTTTAATAAATTGCCCATGTAGGGTAGTATTCAATCATCTATACTTTTCTGCTCTTCTGTTAGTTAACTGTTTGGGAATAATTTCAAATTCTCTCCAGAATTGTTGGATCAATTCATAACTCCACCAAGAGTGTATTAGTGTCTGCACTGCTGGTAGAGTTGTGAACTGATTCAAACATTCTGGAGAGAAATTTGGAGTATGCCCAATTGGTATTCTCTGTGCATACCCTTTGATCCAATGATACTATTATTAGGTCTGCATCCCTAAGAGATCATAAAAAAGGGAAAAACATCCACGTGTACAAAAATAGTTATAGCAGTTCTTTTTGCAGTGACAAAGAATTGGAAATTGAAAAGATGCACATCAATTGGGAAATGACTGAACAAATTGTAGTATATGAATGTGATGGAATGCAATTGTTCTATAAGAAATCATAAGCATGTGGATTTCAGAAAAACCTGGAAAGACTTTTGAACTGATATTGTGAAGTCAGAAGAACCAAGAGAATATTGTATGTGTTAATAGCAACATTGATGATCAACTATAATAGACTTTGCTCTTCTCAGCAATACAAATCAAAGACAATTCTAAAAGATTTATAAGGAAAACGTCATCCACATCCAGAGAAAGAACTATGGAGTCTGAATGCAAACCAAAGCATGCTATTTTTTGCTCTTTAAAATTTTTTTTGTTTTTTTCTCACTTCTTTCTCATTTTGTTCTGATTCTTCTTTCTTTCCATGACTAATATGGAAATATATTTAACAAGATTGTACATACATATAACATATCAGATTACTCACTGCCATGGGGAAGTGGAAGGAAAAGAAAGGAAGAAGAAAAATGTGGAACTCAAAAATCTTACAAAAAACAAGTATGCTAAAAACTAACTTTATGACAATCATCATCATGCCACCCTTAGTCTCAGGTCCCCTAGTCCTCTTCAGAGACTTGAAACCTCTCAAGTTTGAATGAGTTAGCACTATAAACCTGTGAGAAGCACAGAAAAAGATCCTTTCCCCCAAGAAGGCACTGAAAGTAGAGAAGGAAGTGATTATGTGTCTCCACCACCCCCACCCCACCCCCCCAGGCAGAAGCCAAGTCCAAGGCTTTGAAGGCCAATTAGGTAGGTATTGAAGGGTGTCCATAGCCACAAAAAGAAGATCCATACCTCCCCCCACCTTCCAGTGACCCAAGACCTAAGACTTCAAAGGCCCTCAGAAAAATGGCCCTTGGAGAAACAATGATCACTATGCCATCATAAGTTTCCCTTGACCATTGGCACTACTATGAAAAACAATGAGGATAACAACACACCAGTCTTCATTGTGGTCATCAAGGTTAATAAGCATCACATCAAGCAGATGGTAAAGAAGTTGTATGACATTGATAAGGTTAATGTCAAGACACTGATCCAGTCTGATAGAGAAGGCTTATATCTGGCTTGCTCCAGACTGATGCTTTAGATGTTGTCAAAAGACTGGAATCATCTAAACAGTGTCCAACTGTCCTGTTTCATTTACAATAAAATGTTTTCTAGTAAAAAAAAAAGAAAACATCTTTTCATCATTAAAAAAAGGAAAAGAAAAAGAAATTTTAAAAAGACTACATTAATGTCTCAATCTCTCCACATCCCTCCAAATTTGTGGTTTTCCAGTGACCTCTTAATTGCTAAATTCAATAAGGTCATTTCAAACTTCATCCCTTTTGAGTTGTCTGTAGCATCTGACACTGCCAATCATCCTTTCCTCCTATATACACTCTCCTCTCTAGTTTGTAGTGCCAATTAACTTTCTTCTGGTTTTCCTTTTACCAACTTTTACTGCATCATCATCATCCATATCACACCCACAAACTACAAGTATACTTAATCTTTGTTCTATTCAATTAAAATCTCTATATAGATAGAGTCACAGATTGTTATAATTTGCTTTAGCTAGTCTTTTTTTCCAAGCTCTAGTCCAATTGCCTACTGAATATTTCATAATGATTGTAATGGATAGTTCTGGGTCATGTGATCAAAAAGATGGAGGATTAGAGATTTCCTCCTGTCTTCATGACCTTTCAAACCTCTCCAAAACAGAAATCATTCACAAGAAACAAGTCAATCTCAAGAATCTCCACAGTCTAGCATATAAGAACCATAACAAGAAAAAAGATCCAATAAACTAAATGTAGAGAAAAGTAATCTCTTATCTTATCCCATTAATTTAGCAGCATCTCCTCCAGTGGCAGCACAAAGACAGGGCTACAGAAGTCAACCCATGAGTTTACTACAAGCACTCTACTCCTCTCTCTTACTCCTAGTCCCAGGGAAGATCAAAAGGCAAAAACTTGCTCTGGATGAGACAACAGCATGGCACCAATCTGAACTCAGTATAATTTAGCCAGAGAACTGAAAAACAGAGGGAATTGGGACAAGAAATGTTTGTGGCTATATAGCATTCCAACAATCTTAAGGAAGAAAACCTCACATCCATCAGGGGACAGAAATTACTTAAGGCAGACTGAGGCTGGTAAAATGTCAATTTTCCAGCATAGGAAGAGAACAATAGGAGAAAATAAATCAAAAAAGATAAAAATTACCAAAGATGTCAGGAAGAAGAACATTTCACTAAAAGCTTTGAGTGGGGGCAGTTAGCCCTGAAGTCAGGAGGACCTAAGTTCAAATTTGACCTCAGACACTTATAGGGGATGGCTAGGTGGCACAGTAGATAGAGCACTGGCCCTGGAGTCAGGAGTACCTGAATTCAAATCCAGCCTCAGACACTTAATTACCTAGCTGTGTGACCTTGGGCAAGTCACTTAACCCCACTGCCTTGCAAAAATCAATCAATAAATAAATGAATGAATGGATAAAAATAAAAACTTTGAGTGTATACAGAGAAATTAATAGGGAAAGATATTATTAATAGAAGGGACTATATATCCTCCAGATCATCAAAAAAGTCCAGGTTTCTGAATAAATACTGCAAGACAAAGGTAAAAGGATCAACCTCAGATGGATTCCCAAGAGAACATAGGACCACAAAAGGGTGTACTGGAATGGTTTAAGGAGAAACTTCAAATCTTGCACATCCAAAATTGAAGTCCATTGTCTTTACCTTCAAACCTATCCCTCTTCTGAATTTTGCTATTTCTGTTAAGGAAATTTTTCCAATGACCGAAGTTTGCAACTCATTATCACCTTGACTCCTCACTATAATCCCACATATCCAATTAGTTCAATATATACTTATATATTTTTTTTCCTTTTAACTCTTCCATTTTTGCAGACACAACATATACCCAGGCGCAGTCTTAACTCAGCTCCATGAAGTACAAACATGGGTTCAAATACAATAATTAAAGGGAAAAGTTACTAAGATACAAAGGCCTTATGAGTCACCCGGATTCTATATGTCACTAGCATGAACTAGGTCTTATCTTTTCTTAGTTTTTCCTTTATGTTTTTGTGATTTATCACCATCTTTAAGGACTTTTCATTAATATTAGTTCAATTTTAGTTCTCTAATAGATTTGGGTGGCAAGCTACTCAATATTTCAGATTTCTGTAATTGGCTTCCTCTAATCTCTTGCAGAAAATCGGGTGTTCCTATTACAGGCACATACACACATCTATCCACACATACATATGCAAACATGTACATGTCTGTGCCCAGTCTTTTATTCTAAGTTTCAAATTTTCTTAGCATGGTGTCTGGCATATAATAGACACTTAATAGATGTTGATATAACTGGAATTGTCATTGTCTACATAGGGTAGATTCTTTGGCCAAAGAATTAAGGAAATAATATCTATATCCCATGGTTCTTTGGATAAGAAAGACTTTTTGCTGTTCAACCTTCCAAACCATCTCCTGAAATATCAAAGTTGCTATAGTGCTTTGCACAGAAAGGTCATTTTTTAAAGAAAGATTTTATTTATTTTGAGTTTTACATTTTTTCTTTGCATTCTTGCTTCCTTCCCCCACCCACCACAGAAGGCATTCTGCTAGTCTTTACATTGTTTCCATTGATCTCAGTTGAATGTGATGAGAGAGAAATCATATCCTTAAGGAAGAAAAATAAAGTATCAGAGATAGCAAAGTTACATAATAAGATAACATTTTTTTTTTAGTCTTTGTTCAAATTCTGCAATTCTTTCTCTGGATACAGATGGTATTCTCCATTGCAGATAGCCCCAAATTGTCCCTAGATGTTACACTGATGGAATGAGCAAGTCCATCAAGGTTGATCATCACCCCCATGTTGCTGTTAGGGTGTACAATGTTTTTTTGATTCTGCTCATCTCACAGAGAGGTCATTTAATAAATGCTTCATTTATTCAATCATTATTCAATCATTTATTCAATCAGTTATTCAACCATAGCCTTCTTTCTCTTATGTCTTTTCCTGTAACTTAGGCCCTTGGGGCCATCTTTTTCTCATTCTTCATCTATATATTAGAATAGATAGAAATAGCTATTCCTAGTTGTTCAGACAGGAACAAACCTCCTGGTAAATGTGTATTGGCTAGTTCTACTCTTTTTTGACAAAATTTCCCCTCCTACCCAACTGGCCTACTCTGCCATCCTAGACCAGTTTCTGCACTAAGATTCTGCTAAACTTCCATGGTGCCTTTCCCTAACTCTACCAGGACATAGAGAGTATATAAACATATAGATTTAAACTATATACAAAATAAATAATATTTTAGAAGGGAGGTACTAATATTGGATAGAATTTGGAAAGGCTTTTTAAAGGAAATGGCCCCTGAGTTAAAATTCCTAAGAGAAAGAGAGGGATTCCAAAAGTCATTATGTAAGGAGTGAGAAAAGGATCACCCACCTTATATAAAGGCATAGTGATAAATGAAATGGCATGAAATATCTAGGTTTTAGGCCACCTTGACTGAAATGCCAGGTTCATGAGGAGGAATGCATTTATCTATCTTGGAAAGATAGCCTAACTATGAAGGGTTTTAAATGCCAAAGACAAACAATAAATAGGGAAACACTGAAGCTTCTTGAACAAGAGAGAGAGAGAGAGAGAGAGAGAGAGAGAGAGAACTTGTCAGAACTTTGTTTTACAATTATGATTTTGAAGCTGTATGAAGGATTACAGCAGGGAAAGGAAGACCAATTTAAAAGAATATTGTTCTATTGAGGGAATAGATTAAGGGAGTCTATAGGTGTTATATGCTATACATGCTTTCATATTTTTTCAGCATATCAATCAGTTGTGCAGACTTTTTTTCTCTAGAAAACCTTATTTATTATATGAGATGGCTCTCTGGGGGGAGAGAGATAACTATGCTGATGTAAGAAACAAAATATCAAATTAAGAAAATATTAATCTCAGTGGTAAGTGAACTGGGCTAGTTGTGATGGGAGAAAACAGAAGGAGATATAACGGCTTATAGCAATGTGTAAATAAAGTGGGACATTGCTCAACAATAGTGATTTAATAAAAAACAAATACACACGATTCTTTGTTCTACTTAGGGCTCTGTAGACAGGTGGCAAGCTGTCCTTTCTAGGTTGCTGGGCAACCACCTATTTTAAATAGAAGAGATGCTCCTCTGAGGCTCTTGCTATAGCTACTAAGAGACTGAGAAGGAGCTGTGCTTGACAGAACAGTTCTGACTAATGAAACCTCCCTCTCTTTTATATTTTTTGGTATGTTCTGACAACAGATGTTGGTCAATAGAAAAAAAATTAATGGACAATATTTCTTTTATGACACATGAATCTTCTTAAATGATTTCTCAAGGGAAAAAAAAACTATATTGGCTAGGTCCCCGGTCCTTAAGTGCCAGCTAATTCAATTTGACTTTTTTAATTGAACTTAGGAGGAGCTGAATGTACCTTGTCAGAAAGCCAGCTTCCTCTGTTTAATTTTTTAAAAAGCTTTTTCCATCCATCCTATTGACCACAAAGTGAAATCTATTCCCCTAAATATGCTGCAACCCTATTATTCAAGGCCCCTAGGCATAAGAGAATGGATGGTGCAATTTCCCTGCTTTCCTGCAAATTATTGAACAAGTGACGCCAACCTTGATACTGTATTTGCTTTCTCAGAAGGAATTTGTCCACAATGTGATCATTTTAAAGTATTTTTAAGGATAATAACCATTTAAAAAAGTAATTACATAGTGTCTTACAAGGAAGAGAAAGTTAAATTAGGATTTTTAACCTATATTGATTACATAGGTTAACTCTTATCCTAGAATATTATTTCAGGCTCTCCCTTCCCCCTCTTGCCTCACCTGGTAGTGATCTCTGCCTATCAGTTGCTTCAACATCAGTTTTAGAGAGCTGCTTCAACATCAGTTTTAGAGAGCTGCTTCAGATGGATGGGGCTCAGAAGCAAGCACAGAAGTTCAAGTTGGGAGAGGTTTTTAAAAGCATTACAAGGTTAATTTATATGCAAAGACCTATCATGAACCAGAAAACTATTATCCTTCAGACCCTGAAAATCTTGAATGATGTAAGATGCATTTGTGATAGCAAAAAAAAAAAGGTGAAAGCAAATCAGGTGCCTATTGATTGAGGACTGACAAATAAATTGTGGTATATGAATGAAATAGAATAAATAATGAATATAAGGAGTTCAGATAAATTTGGAAACACTTGTATAATGCAGAATGAACTAGAACTAAGGGGAAAACATGCATAAAATGTGGAACATTCAATAATGTAAATTAGGAAAACACTCAATTACATCAAATTCAGATATATGATTATAATGGTCATTTATTATTCTAAAGGACTTCAATAGAGTTGGTAGACTATAAAAGCAGAACATGGTCAACATGCTCATGGTTTGTTTTGCTTAACTTTGTTACAAGGTAAGATTCGGCATATTGGGGAAGGGGGGTGGGGGGTGAGTACTGGAAAATGATCACAATGTTAAAAAAAACTTTAAAATATAAGAAGCAAGAAAAGAGATGTCAGTATGATCCCAGTTAATGGGACCCCATCATTCAATTCAACAAATTGATTTAAAACCTACTGATGGGGGGCAGCTACGTGGCACAGTGGATAGAGCACTGGCCCTCTCAGTCAGGAGGACCTGAGTTCAAATCTAGCCTCAGACACCTAATAATTGCCTAGCTATGTGACCTTGGGCAAGTCACTCAACCCCACTGCCATAAATTTAAAAAAAAATTTAAAAACCTACTGGTGTAGGGGGGGGAAGATGTAAGGGACAAGAGATTAAGGCTTTTGCCCTAGTGATTAAAGCAGTTGTTGAGATCTTGGAAATCCTCTACTAGAAAAAGAGTGACAAGACCTGAATCAAAGTCTGCCTAAGTATAAATCAAAGTCAAACTTTGTGAGAACCACAGCTTCTCCCATTCACCAAAATCCAATGGGAATTTTGAATGAGAAAGATGAAACTGGGTACAGAAACAAGAATTTTAAGTTGGAGAAGCTAATACTTGATCAGGAAATGTGTGGATGAGCTGATTCCTTGCCTGATTGAGTCTGTCCCTCTCAAAGTTATGTTGTCCTCTTCCAAGCAGAAAGGGTAGGGGACCTTCCTTGCCAGGCAGCACCAGAGTGGCTGGTAGGACAACTAAATTAGTTGTATGACTGTATAGTAGTATATAAAAACCTTCTTATTCAAAGTAAGAGACATGAAATCTTATAATCTCATTGAAGAAGCAAGACATCCTGATATCACACAGCTAAACCATGGTATTTTTAATATGGCTAATCACCAAAAGAAATAATAGAGATAGTAGGGTCAAAGTATATCATTGTCAAGAGGATCCATGTGGGTTCAAATCTGCTAACTAGTAGTGGTGCCAGAACTTGAATCCAGATTACTTGGCACCCAACTCTAGAGCTTGAGTGCACAATGAATAGCACTTTGGTTTGAAATTTCAGTGTCTTGTCTTAACAATGCCTTAAGAAAGCTGTAGCATTCCTGGGAAGTCTGTCCAGACTAAACAGCTCTGAAATAGTAGTGATATATACATATATACTTATTGACTATTGATTGACTCTTCAAGATTATTTGATTGATTTATACTAAAAAGCCCCTATTAACACTTCTGCCACTTACAATGTACTAATTATGAATTCATCCATTTTATTTTTAAGAAAATGGCTATGCGATATGAAAATGTAATCTTTGCTAATGTGGATGTGGATGCTGCAGAGGTAAGATATTTAATCCCTATGCCTCTTCCAGAATAATATGTACTGAATATCTTGCCTTATATAATGTAAATCCACAGGATCTCAGAATTGGGAGAACCAACCCAAAGTTAAAGAGGCATCCCTTCTAGACATGCTTACTCAGTAATCATCCTGGAGGCGGGAAGGGTGACCTAGTACTTTCCCCAAATGGCTATACTTTTGGATATTTTAGAAGTATTTTTAAGGAAATGATCCTCCCTTTTTAAGCTTGAATGTGTCTCTTTGCTCCTATATTTTGCTCATAATTCTGCCCAATGTGGTCTAGCAGAAAAGTCAGATCCCTTTTCCTCTTGGAAATCCTTCAGTTACTTGAAGACAGTTCTTATGTCCCACCCCCATCCATTTTTCCTTCTAAACACCTTAATTACTAGTTACTAATCTAACTAGATTAAACACATTTCCCTGTAGGAAATGAGTTAGTAATTACTTTTAATTGCAGTAAAATGTTCATTCTTTATCAAATTGCAGTGAAAACTTCTTATAGTGCCTAGATTTTTGCTGCAGGATAGAGGTCTTCCTTATTCATGTGATTTCATGGATAAGGATACCCCTCTACCAAGGAAGGTTGGCACCTTCTCAGTAACATATACTCTTATTGGATTGTCTAGAGCTCTAGGAAGGTATTCCTTGTGCAAAATTACACAGTTGTATTAGAGGCAGGACTTTAACCCAGATCTTCTTGGTTCTGAGGTCAGGCCTCTATCCACTAGATTATGCTGCCTCATATTTTGCAATATATTATGCTTCTGTGCTTTAAATTTTAGGTCATTCCAACAGAGAGAAAAAACTTTTTCCACCTTCTTCCCTTTGGCAGGGAAAGGGGAAGAGAGAAAGGGAAAAGGAGAGTGAGTTGCTTGTTTTATTTGCTTTATACAATTTTGAAGATCTTTTAAAAATTATTTAACCCTTTTTTCTAACTCTTATCTCTATATAAAAGCTAGTGCTATCTTCTTACCAAGAAGGCAATATTAGAGAACCATGGAGAGGTCTCAGTGATATAAAATGTCCTTACAAAATATTCTACTTAATATTCACTAGGCCCAAAATAAACGAATTAAGTACATTTTGTGAAATTATGTTGACTCATTATCTGTGACTCATTAACTAACTGAGGTTGCGAAACCATTGGGAGTATCTAAAAGTTACTATCATAATTGGTTGGATGCAAAAGGATTATCATATTTCAAACTTCTTGTAACAATGCCAACCATTCACTGGAAATATCCTCCTCAGTCAGTCAAATCAAGTCCTTTACATTCAGTTTAGGTTTCTATCAGCATTCTTCCTTAAACATTTGAATAAAAACTAAAATTTTCTCTCCTGATGAATTTATTTGGTCATATGTGTGCAGTTTCTAACATGATGAAGATTGAATTCAATTCAACCACATTTGTGTTAGGCACAGAAGTTTACAAATACAAACAAATACAAACAAAATCATGCCTTCCCTCCAAAGCATTCTACACTTTCAGGAAAAGATTAAGGAGAAAAAAAAAGGTTATGGTCCATGAATGACTGAATAAATGAACCATTTATTAAATGACCTCTATGTGCAAAGCATTGTGTTAAGTAAGTACTGGGGATATAAATAGAAAAGTTAGACAATCTTTCTTTTCAAAGAAAATTGAAGGAGAAATGACTACATTGAGAAAGGAAGCTCCCTTAATTTGAGTGCCTTCCCTCTGTTTATAATTCCCAATTTATCCTTCATAGAAATTGTTTGTACAGTTAGTTTTCATGTTGTCTCCAAGTAGATTGGGAGCTCCATGTAAACAAAGGCCAGGTGTTTTGGGGTTTTTTGGTGTATTTCCTTTCCCTAGCCCTTAGAACAGCATTTGACACTTAGTAGGTACTTAACAAATGTTTGTTAATTCATTGATTAATAAATGGTTTTTGATTGATAACTCAAAGATCTTACAATGTACTTCCCTATAAAATTCTTCAAATCAATCTTTCCATTTTCTCTAGGGTAGAATACAAACTTTGTAGTCTGGCATTTAAAGCCCTACACAATCTGGCTCCCACCTAGCATTTCAGTCTTATCTCATATTACAACCTGTTTCCTACATTCTCCATTCCAATCAAGATTGCCTGGGCTGGGAATCACATCTTCGGTATCCTTGGGTACCATGTGTCTGATCACCAGTTGTCTCTTAATCCCCTCAATTGGTAGCACCCAGTTCTTTCTCCTCAAATTATCACGTATGCATTTATCATTTTGGATATTATACTACATATCTCCACAAACTCCAAGTAGACTTGTTTTGTTGTCTTTGAGGCCAGCTTTTTTATTTACTACATTGTGCATTTCTAGTAATTTTCTATTATTTATTTATTTGCTTGCTTATTTTTGTTTGGTTTTTGGGAGGCAATTGAATTTAAGTGACTTGCCCAGGTGACAGCTTGTAAGTGTCTGAGGCCAAATTTGAATCCAGGTTCTTCTGACTCCAGGCCAGTGCTCTATCTGCTGCACCATCTAAATGCCCCTGTTATTTTTTTTTTTAAACATTGACAGCATAAACTTAAGTTTATTCTCTCCTGGAAGAAAGGAGAACTCAGTAAGTTTGTAATTGGAGTGAGACTTAAGTTAAAAATGTGTCACATTTCTATTCAGTTTTTTGAACCAACATAAACCTATAACTCTGAATGGCATTTATCTTGCTTTTTGAAGTAAATAAATTTGTCATTCTTGTGGAAAATGTTGAGTCTGTATTTCATCCATCAAAATTGATCAAATAGTATTGGCTCAGTAGGAACTCTGAGTCTCAATTATGTGTGATTATAAAATGGGGAGGACAATAACACTTGGGTTACTTACCTCACAGCTTGGTTATAAGGGTCAATAGTGAAAATATACATGCTTTATGAGAATTTGCTACTATTATCAAATTTGTATGTGTTCCAGAGAAATCTAACACTTTTTCACATCTCATATTAATTTTAAGGGTAAGCATATCCCAGGAAATTCTTTCAAGGTTAGATAGAGTGGAATTCTCTCTGTCTTTCCTCCTACTTGCTTCTTGCAATACTAATCCTGTTAAGTCTCAAAACTTGCTGGAAGCCTGAAGCATTAAAATATGAGTGGTAAATTTCTTGGTTGTCAGGTTGTAAAGATTCCTAGAGAGCAGGAAAGTCTGTCACAGTGCCCTACTTCCTGGCAAAAGAGATAAATTCAAGCCCTCTAATGGGACAAAGTGTCTCCTGCCCCTTTGGGCAGTAATTCATGGCTAATTCAGGACATTTGGCATGATATGGTTAAGCATAACCTGAAGGAATAAGATATCCTGTTATAGAGAGGATATTCATCAGTGTTTGACATCCACTGCTTTTTCCTCTTTCCTAGGAGGTGGCCAGTTGTTGTCAAATCAAATCCATGCCCACGTTTCAGATGTATAAAGAATCCCAAAAGGTATTTTATATTCTGACAGTAATTGGTAGTGATTATATTCTGATCATAGCAAACCAGCCATGCTTCTTTGATAATAGTCTAAAAAAGGCTTAATATAGGCTGACAATTGATGAAATACTCTTTTTTTATTCTGATATGGAGTGACTTATTCTGACCCTTGGGAATTGCTTGAATTTTTAGATGTCACTGAACCTCTCTGAGTCTCAGTTTCCTTATTTGTAAGCCTAGAATAATAATGATTACACTACCTACTTTGTGGAATTATTATTATGAGGTTATTTAAATTTGAATATAATATATAATATAATATAATGTAATATATATGATATAATATAAATATGAATTGTTAAGTGGTAATTGGTTGAATATTGAATAATCTTAGTTTAACCTTGTATCACAGAAGTGTTCAAATCTGCAACTGATACAAAACTGAATGTAATAGCTAATAAAATTCATAAAAACAAATATTTGAAACTATTAATACTGGACTGAAATAACCAAAATAAAATTCAGTGAGGATGAATGTAATGCTTGACATCTAAATTAAAAAAAATTTCAGAAGTACCAAATTAGGGAGTCCTGGAATAGTAGCAGGATTGTTTCTGTGTTTTGTGCTTTTTTTTAAATATAAGGCTTTTCACTGACATTTTTATATAAGCTTGATTTGAGTCAATAATTTGCAAGAGAGCTAATATAATTTATTAATGGAAGAATATAAAATTAAGTATAAGTGATGACTACAATATATTGAATTGAGTCCCTAAATAGAATAATCTTTGTTAATACTTCCTAATTATATATTAGATAGGGTCAATATCTCATGAAATAATAGTCCTACTATGCTTTGTACTACTAAAGTAAATCACTTTTGGAGTATTGAATTTAATTTTGGGTAACACTTTTAAGAGAAAAGTTATTAAAAAACACTTTTAGTCTGGGGAAGGGTTGGGAGGGAAGCATAGCAGGCATCCTATCAAAAGGTGACCTATTTGGTAAGAAAATTTAAACTATATATGTCATGTGATTTAAGGAGTTGATTTTTAGCCTGGAAAAGAAAACACTAAAGACACATGATAGTTGTCTTTAAATTCTTGAAAGACTTCATGTGCCAGAGAAAACTCTTACAGTTTACAAGCAGACTTTCTTAATCCCTCTTAATGCTAGTTGTCATGTTATTTGGTCCATTAGATTGCAAGCTCCTTGAGAACAAGGATTGTCTTTGTCTTTTTTTGTATCTGCATCACATGGCACCATGCCCAGCAAATAGTAGGTGCTTAATTAATGCTTTCTAACTGACTGATTGACTCTCATCATATAAGATAGAAGATGTATGTCTCCAGACTTGCTCTGTTGATCTGGAGGTCAGAACTAGGATCAATGAGTTCAGATTTCAAGAGAAATTTCAGATTCACTTAAGAAGGGACTATCTAATTAGAACTCTCCAACAATGAAATGGTCTGCATTGGGAGAAAATGGGCTCCCCATCACTGGAGGTAGTAGTAGGGCTCCCCCATAGCAGGTAGTAGTAGAAAGTCATCTTTTGGGGTTAGGTCATTTTAGTTCTTTTGAGATTATTACATGTCATGAGTAACTGCCATATTACATTGATATTACATTGGTAATAGCCAAATTATATTCAGGAAGCCTCTTTAAAGTTTAGAGTCTAGTACTTAAATGAATGGTAAATGATCAAACTTAAAGTCATAGACTCTAGACCTGGAGTAAGCTCCTTAACTCTCCTACGGTTTTATTTACTCAACAAAAAAAATAGAATTGTACATTTTTTATTAGTGGAAAAGACCTAAAGATCCCCTAGCTCTACCTCTATTAGTTTAAAGATGAAGGATCTTAGCCCAGGGAGGCAAAATCCAGTGTTCAGAAATTTCTAAAGCTCCATCAAATATTGTAACATATTATCATTACTAAGGTACTGGGTTGTTGAAAGTTAATTATTCAGCTACTAAACCAGAGCTGGAAAAAATGAAGAGAGCAGAGCAGCCTGACTAAAGAAGGCCATTTGTTGGGAAGCAATAGAAAATAAGTGTGGAGAGGCAGAATGGCTGCAGATGATGGATGGCCTGAATTTCAAACCAGAGATATTCCACCTATATTTAATTCTATGTTTATTAGCAGGAGATGATTAATGACAGCTATTTGGGAAAATGAATTCGCCTGATATATGCTGTATGTATTCCAGGCCAAACCAATTTGACAAGCAATGTATTAAGTACCTACTATGCACAATGCACATATGGTTATGATTAAGAATAAAAAAGTCAAAATAAAAAACAGTCCCTATTCTCAAGGATCTTGCATTTAAGTGAAGAGTTAAAATGTTAGTGATTTGCAGGAAATCTGTGAAGAGAGTGAGCATTAAAGGGCTCAGGAAAAGCTTTCTGTAGAAGATTCTCAATCAAGGTGAGGTAGTTGAGGGGTCAGCCTTTGCAGAAGCATAAAGGTGGGAGATAAAGTACCAACTATGGAGATCATCAAACAAGTCAACCTGATAGAATATAAAATATAGGAAAAGGAACAATGTGAATAAACAGAGTCCAACAAACAGACCAATTTTGTAAAATGTAAAATTTATGAAAAGGAACAATGTACATTAAATGTACATAAAAAAATTTATTTCAAGAGACCCGGTTCAGAAATTTATGGTAAACAAGGATGGTCATAGACTCATAGACTTAGACTTGAAAGAGATATCCAGAGATCAAATAGTCTAATCCCATTGAGAAACTGACATTCTGAGAATTCACATGATCAGAGTCACAGAAAGTGTTTGAGGCAGGACTCCCATCCTGACTCCAAATCAAAAACTCTGACCTCTACATACTCTGCCTCTTAGGAGGTGAAGGGAGTTTCAATTACGTTGAAGATGATAGGAATGGAGAAAAAAAGATAAATATATAAAAAGGTTTCTAACTTTTCAAATGAATTCCAATGAATAAGGCTTAGTAGCTTAAAGAATGAAGAAGAAAAAGGAAAAGATTGCTCTAGGGTTTCCAGAAATGCTGAAAAGAAGGTGGTCTTTATATGGATAACTTTTGGATATGTTTCCTCGAGGTGATGATAGATGATCCAAGTAGTGATGTCTTATGGATTGGGACAACAAATAAAACCTAGTCTCTCCATTCTTGATTTGATGTTCCTGCTAATTTAAGAAAGATTGTTTTACAGTTTGTTCTAAGAAACATTTCCTGAAACACTTAATTTTCATATTCTATTCCCCGTGAGCTAATCCTTTAATCTGAAAGAATTATCTCTTGAGGGATAAGAACCTCAGTTTGTGGAAGGTTAATTATTCTTGTGGATCTGGCCTGAGGGTAGAAGGTAAAGAGAAACAGTAAGAGAGTTAAATGAATTTCTAGCTTTGGAATGAGGTATTATAATTCTTTTGTACTAACAAATATTAGACCCTTTTTACTGAAATTTTTGCTTTAAGGATCCAACATTTCTATCTATAACATCAAATCAAAGAAAATATTTTTCTTGTGTGGTTGCCATATTTTTGAACTATAAGACACTATTTTTCTGACAAGTTGTATCACTATCCCAATTGTCTTCTTTCTGAAATATCATTGGTTCAGCATATATCACTTTTGTTACAAGTTAATTTTAAAACATTCTAATTAGATGGCAGCTGACACACCCTTTCATGGAAATTTACAGAACTTCACTATTAAGACCTTAGACTAATGATTTTGAACACTGAGAACATAACTAATTGCAAAATCTTCTGTGTGCCTTAGTTTCTTAAAAGGAAACTATACTCTCCCTTGGAAGACTGTGATGAAGAAGATGGAAAAACTAAGCCAGTGACCTTGATGTAGATTCTTCTCATTGCTTTGACATCTCAGAAAACATGTGTTAACAATCCTCTGATTCAACTACAGAAAGATATTAACAGAGGAAAAGAAGTAGTCAGATCACTATTATAATGAATTTAGCTTTATAGATTCATTCATGAAAATGCCATCAAAATGGGAAAACCCTCATGTTTATTTTTGTTAAAAAAAATTCTCATTTTCATTCTCTGGTTATCATTTTGTTGTTGCTATTACATTTGACATTGATTTTATTTTTTTTCCTCAATTACATATAAACAAAAATTTTTAACTTTTGTTTTTTAAATTTTTGAGTTCCAGATTCTCTCTCCCTCCTTCCTCCCCTCTCCTTGAAAAAACAAGCAATTTAATACATGTGCAGTTATGCAAAACGTTTCTATGTTGGTCATATTACAAGAGAAAAAACAGACTAATTCAACACTAATTTAAAAAGTATGCTTCAAATGAATTCAGACTCCATTAGTTCTTTTTTTTTCTTTCATTCCTTTCTCTGGTGGTGAATATAATTTTTCATCACAAGTTCTTTGGAATTATCATGAATCATTGCATTGCTAAGAATAGCTAAGTCATTCATAGTTGAATATTGTATAATATTGCTATTACTATGTACTAGCAACTCACTCTCTTGTTTCTGCTCATTTCACTTTGTAACAGTTCATAGGTTTTTTTCTGAAACCATCCTTCTCATCATTTCTTAAAGCACTATAGTATTCCATCACCATTCCCCAACTGATGGCATGTCCTCAGTTTCCAATTCTTTGGCTATAAATATTTTTGTACATATAAATCTATTTTATTTTTTCCTTTAATCTCTTTGGGATACAGATCCAATATCATTTACAGGATATGATACCCTCTAACTATAGATATGCTCCAAGACTCTGTCCTAGCCTCTTAGTTTCTCTATACTTTCTCATTAGTTCCCATGGTTTCAGTTATGATCTGTATACAAAGGACTCCCACATCTAGAAATCTAGCCCTTTCTTTTCTTTCTTTCTTTTTTTTTTTTTTAGGTTTTTGGCAAGGCAAATGGGGTTAAGTGGCTTGCCCAAGGCCACACAGCTAGGTAATTATTAAGTGTCTGAGACCGGATTTGAACCCAGGTACTCCTGACTCCAAGGCCAGTGCTTTATCCACTATGCCACCTAGCTGCCCCTTTAAAAAGCTAATTAGTAGAAGAATGTCTTTTTTTTTTTAGGTTTTTGCAAGGCAAATGGGGTTAAGTGGCTTGCCCAAGGCCACACAGCTAGATAATTATTAAGTGTCTGAAGCCAGATTTGAACTCAAGTACTCCTGACTCCATGGCTGGTGCTCTATTCGTTGCACCACCTAGCCGCCCCCTAGCCCTTTCTTTTCTAATCCTACATGACCAACTACTTATTGAACATTTTGAATGTAATGTTCCCTAAGCATCTAAACCCAACATGTTTTCCCAAACCAATCTCTTTTTCCATTCCCCTACAAGGTGGATAAAGGAACTATCATTTTTTTTCAAGGTACCTACATTTTTAACTTAAGACTCATTCTTAATTCTTCATTCTCCCTTATCTTATGTATTCAGTCAGTTGCCAAAATCAGCCATGATTCTCTTCATAGCATCTCTCACATCCATATCTTTCTCTATTAACTCTAATTCAATCCCCCATCATTTCTCATCTGCATTTTTTTCTACATATTTATGTGTGTACATATTCTCTTCATAAAATAAGAAAAGGGACTTCCATTTTTTTGTCTTTGCATTGCTATCACCCAGGACTGTAACAGACACATAGTAGATATTTACTAAATGCTTATTGATTGATTTATGTCCAAAAATATCACTCACATTAGAATCGATTCACTGCCCACATTCAGCTAAGAAACCAGTTTTTCTTTGCATAGTTGATCATTGGGAAATTTTTGTCACAATAAGAACTCCAGATTTGAGATTGCACTTGAGCTTTTCTACATTATGATAATTCTGCATTTTTATGGATTAAATAATAAAACCCATGACCTAAGACAGTTGGAAACCTAACTGCAATGGATACAATCAAATATCATCCCTTTCCTCTAAAATCATCTCTTCCTCTTGACTTTACCTTTTCTAGTGGTGGCACTAGTATCCTCCCACTTCTTCAGACTTGAAGACTCAATCACTTTTAATTCTTCTTCCTCCACCCCTACATGAAATCAGTTTTAATTTAGAATCTGTGGAGCCTAGCACTGAAATGTTTCTTCCCTTCATTACCTTCTTTTCTCTTAAACTCTTACTTTTGGGAGTATTTAGGTGGCACAGTGGTTAAAGCAATAATCCTGAAGTCAAAAGGACCTGGGTTCAAGTTATTTACTGTATGACCCAGGGCAAGTCACTTAACCTTAATTGCCTCCCAAAAAACCCCAACTAGCACTTTTTAAAATTCAGACCATCATTACGTTAACCCTTGTCTGAACTATTGTCATAACTTCCTATCTAGTCAACACTTCTCTCAAGTTAATCTTCTAATTCTGATCTAGGTTATGCCTCTGGTTAAAAATATTCAGACATAGATCCAAATTAATAAATTGGTCCACAAGTATTTAAGAGATCAAAGAAATTGGCAAAGGACATATATGCACAAAAATCTTTGCAGTGACACTCTTTGTAGTATTAAAAAAATTGGAAATAAAGTTGATACCATTGACTGAAGAATGGCTATAAGAAATGACCAACAAGATGGATTCAGAAAAACCTGGGAAGACTCATATGCTAAAGTATTCTTATAATTTCATGACAGGTTCAAAAAGAAAGAGTTCAATTTTCAGACATGGTTTTGTTTTGTTTGGCTATACTTGTCATGCTAGTTAGGGGTAAAAGAAGAAGGGGGAAGAGGGAAGGCAGTATTGACAAGGATTCCCCAAAAACAGAATAAATGGGGAGAAAAGATCATCAATGATTATTATTTTTAAAATACTTAGATGAGAGCAGAAGGATGATCAGAAGGGGGTCACAGAAAAATGAAGCAGTATTAGAACTACCATGTAAAGCTTGAAATAAACTTTTTTTTTTAAAAAAACCAAGCTGAATAATCAGAGTTTCATATGCAGTCTTCTTTTTTCTGTTTTGGGTTTATTTGTTATACGTAGAAAAATGCTCAGGCTTATTGATGTTTGCCAAGTTAATAACAATAAAAAGGACAACTTTTTAAAAATAAAATCAAAATCTTCAATGTCTTTTCATTTCCTACCCAATTCAGTATAAACATTATAACTTACATTGAGAATACTCTCATATGGTCAAGTAGATCTTCCCATTTCACCTTTTCACAGATATTTTAACCTATATTAAAATGTATACTTCAAGAAAATAAACTATTCAGTCTTTTCCAAATATGCCTTATGTCTTTCCACCTTTGCTCATGATGCTCCTTCTTTCTAAAGTTCCTTTCCCTTTGAATTTCTGTTTAATAGAAATCCTACCCAGACTTCTAAACTCATTTCTAATATTGCCTTGTTCCTGAAGCATTCCTTCCTCTAAATGCCTATACAATATTTTTTGTACTTTCTCCCCAGTGAACTTATTATATTAGTTATATTTATCTTATCCCCACTATCATTCTTGCAAAGGACATGTTAATCAGCTACCCAGTGATTCTACTCACCATCCCATGACCTGAGCAGGCCAACACCCTGCCCTGGCTACCACTTGCCATTACATGTAGTCTCCCCTTACTGAAATGTCAGCTTTTCTGGCAAGGGATTCTCTCACATTTTGCCCCACATAGTACTCTGCATCATAGTGCGAAGGAGCCCCCTGAATAGTAAGTGCTTAGTTAATACCTTTTAATTGATCCATTTATTCGATATTTATAGTTGATAAGCTCCTTGTGAGCAAGAATCATTTCTTTTTTATGTTCCCTTCATTCAACCAATCCAAATATCTAATTTCATCAGTGGATTTATGCTTTCGTTGGTCTGAGCTTCCTCACCCACACCCTGCCTCATGTAGATGATAACCCAACCATATCTTCTAATTCTATGCAGTTTTTTCTATCCCTATCTTTCTATTCTAGTAGTCTGTGAAGAAACTAGTGTGCTAAAAGAATTCCTCTGATTGTATTAATATTTCAAGGATTTTAGGGCAACACTCAAGCTTTACATGTTTATCTAACTTTTAGTATGTGACTTGCCCACAATTCTCTTTTTTATCTTTACTCTTTTATTCTCAGTGATGTCCTTTATGCCACTCTCATATGCGAGTCACATTATTGTTGGGGAAAAAACTAGTATTCTTGAAAGATAACATAATACATTAGAGTATTCTTTCTCTGCTAAGTGAGCTATGATATTTTTCAAGTTTTGCAGAGATTAAAGGGCTATTGAAAGTGAATTATAATTCAAATCTAATAAAATCCAAATCAACAAATAATTTCCTGAGCATCTACAATGAATTATGATCAAAGCTATGTGCTAGAGAGATAATAAAGTGATGTGAAACTATGTAGCCACATTTATACTAATAAGCAAAGAATAAGTACAAAAAAGGTCAGTAGGTATTCTTCTGGTAGGACACTTTTCCTACCACTGCAAATAAGCAAGTCTTACTCTTTCATAGTCTTAGAGCTTTGCCTGGAGTTTGAGAGACCAAAGTCCCATATCTAGAATGTACCAGAAACTAGTTCTTCCTGACTCAGCAGCTGGATTTGCTGTCTTATCTATTATTGATAACAATGAGAAATCATTAGTCCTGGGCAGCTAGGTGGCACAGTGGATAGAGCACTGGCCCTGGAGTCAGGAGTACCTGGGTTCAAATCCAGTCTCAGACACTTAATAATTACCTAGCTGTGTGGCCTTGGGCAAGCCACTTAACCTCATTGCCTTGCAAAAAAAAAAATCATTAGTCCTTCTAGTGTTTGCAACAAAAGGAAGTCAGAAAACGTTCTTTAAACTCTGTAGATGGTCACTTCCTCTTCCACTTGTAACTTCTTATACTGCCTGGCTTTGTGACATGGTGCCTATAGAGCCCTAGAATAGGAATCAAGAAGACCTGCATTCAAACTCTGTTTCAAATACATTGTGAGCTATGTGATAGTGGGCATATCCCTTAACTTCTTTGAGCCTTGGATTTCTCATCTGTAAAAATGAAGTTTGGATTCCATAATCTCCCAGGGCCCTTCCAATTCTAAACTAGGAATACAATATCCCATGCAAACTCTGTATTACCTCACTGTTAGAGGAAAGGAGAAAGACCCAGCTCTATGTCCATCTTCTTCCTGTATGCATCATGCTGCTGTTGATGAGTTGCTACCTTTTGTCTAGAGAGGAAGAAAAACTAGGATGTTCTCCTCATGCCCCAGGATAACCCTTCTAATGAACAGAAGTTGGGAAAAATGAGAAAGGACAACAATCTCAGCATCTCCTCTATATGTCTGGGCAAAATAATGTCATGAATAGTGATAGGCTTTTATTTATTTTTGAGGCTGTTATAGGTCAGAGACAACTAATTTAACCTAATCTTCTGAGGCTACTATAATTATACTTAGAATAAGCCTGTTCTCCAATTTCTCAAGAATCGTTTCCTGTTTGGGACAAAAAGAATGAAATTCATTGTCAAAATAAGAAGTGCAGTAAAATCAAGAGGGAACTATAATTATGGGGTGGACTTAAAAGACAAAGGGGGAAAATGAGGGTGTAAAGTAAGGCATCTAAAAGGCTGCCATGCTGCCATGCAGCTGCTCTTTGTTTAAGGTGGATATGGTGCTGAATTATCTAGTATTCTCATCAGACACATATTTATATAATAATAATTAGTATATTACATAGCACATTAAGGTTAACAACATGCTTTATAAATATTTCATTTGATCCTCACAACAACCCTGAAAGATAGGTGCTAATGACCCCAATTTTACAATGAGGACTGACAAAGCTTAAGTGATTTGCCTAGGGTCAAACAGCTAGTGTTTGAGGTAACATTTGAACTCAGGTCTTCCTGACTCTAAGTTAGCATTTTATCCCATGTATCATTTAGCTTCCTAAAGGCCCCAGTATGCATAGGATCATAGCTTTAGAGTTGATAGGAACCTTAGATGACATTTAGTCCAACTTCTACATTGAAGAAGTGTGGAAACTCAGGTTCAGAGATATCAGATGACTTGCCCCAGGTCAAGGTTACTACACTGGTCATGAAGGACATAGTTGAAATTTGAACTCAGATCTTCTGGTTCCAGATAAAGCACTTGTTTCATTTTTCACTGTATCACATTGTTTTCCTAAGACAGTGAAGTGGTTAACCTAAACTCTTTCCTACCTCACCATTTGGTCCAGATGGAGAACGTTCACCCTTTGGTTTCTTAAGCTACCAATGATCTCATAATGCCAAAGTTAACGGTATTTTCTCAATCTTCATCCTTCCCTCTTTGCAGCTTTTGACACTGTCAGTCACCTTCTTCCCCTTACCACTGTTTCTTTCTGGTTTTTCTAACTTTCTGACAACTTATTCTCAGTTGCTTTTGTTGGATTTTCATCTAGATCATACCCATTAAATATGCATGTTCCTCAAGGCTCTGCCCCTGGTCCTCTTCTCTTCTACCCCATGCTATTTCATCATTACCCATAGATTCATTTATCTTTATTTCTCTTAAATGTATTTGCCCACTTCTAACCTCTCTCCCAACCTCCTGCGTGAAATTTTGAACATCTATTGGAAATCTTAAACTGGATATCCTATACATATCTTATATTAAGCATTATCTTTTACCTTAAATACTCTCATCTTCTGAACTTTTTTTTATTGTTGAGTAGGTATCACCACCCTCCCAAGTTACCCAAGCTCACAACCTAAATGTTATCCTCAACTCCTCTCTCTCTCTCTTCAACACAATCCAAAAAATCAGGGGAAAGACAACTAATCGTTATAGACTTATGGAGTGGGCTTAAGAGAGTTAGTTAAAACCTTTACTGTTCATAAGAGTCAGGCTAGAATAGAAATGTTGTAGAAGAAATCTGTGGCCAGGAACATTTTATTTCTTTATTTTTCCATGAAACACTTCTGATAACTTCCTAAGAATGAGGGACTTTGTGTCATTTTACTGATCCTACCAGCTACTTTAATAAAGTTGTGGGGAAGAACAAGAAAGGAGGGAGGCAAAAGATTCTTGATGGCTATGGGTCTAAAGAAGATTCATCTGATCTAATCCCCTAATTAGAAACTAAGTCCCAGATAGAAAAACTTATTTATATAAGGAATACAAAGTAGAAGTGAGATTCAAATACAAATCCTATGACTCCAAATCCAAATTCTCCCTTGTCTTTCTAGGGTTCAGCTAAGATGCTCTCTTCTATGGGAAACCTTTCCTATCATTATCTCATATTTGTTTATCTAGCTACATGTTGTTCTTCTTGCCCAGTTACCCTCTTCCACATCAAGTAAAATGTTAGCTTCTTGAGGGCAAGTTCTATCTCGTTTTTAAATCTCTACAGAATAGCACAGTACCTAGCAATAAAAAAAAGATCTGAGGAATTGGAATTTATTCATTTCCAAATACTTTATACATATTTTCCTAATAGATAAGAGGAACATTTAGGCAAATTACTCAAATATAGGGAAATGACAAGAGATGGACAAAAAGGTAGTAACTAGATAGGCCTTTTTTTTTCATTTTCAGACTTTAAAATTCAGTTTGTGAGATGATAAGGGAAAGGAGAACATTATTGAGATCTATGAATTATACAATTTGGAACAAAAATGGTAAAACTAATAAAGCCTGAACAAGACCTTACATGTTCATGCAAATAACTGAGCTAACCTTTTTTTTTCATTTTTTTTTTTTAAATTTGTGAACAGATATTTGAATTCAGTGGTGCCAATGCAAAAAAACTGGAAGAAAAGATTCAGGAACTAATGTGAGCTGATCTACAAGTAAAATTATAGTTTCTTAGTTTTAAAAAATAACTAAAAATTTTACTTATGTTTTATTTCCTTGCAGATAACTGAATGCTCCATTAATTAATCTTCATCATGACTTAGAGTTTTACATGTATATTATCAGCTCCTTTAAAAATATTCCAAAACTGTCCAGAGATACTGACTGACTTTAATTTTCTAACCTGGTTATACATTCCCCCTTGAGTGTTATCACCAAGAAATATTGATTAAATTCAAACAAAAATAATTAACAATTTATATTTATATAATGCTTTACTATTACAAAGTACTATCACATATATCATTTTATCTATTCTTCAGAAAAATCCAGGATAATAATCAGGGAGTATTATTACCTCCATTTTATAGATAAGAAAACTGAAGTTTAAATCAGCTTATCTAAAGACATAAGAATAGAAAGTGACAAAACTGAAATTTAAATTCATCTTTACTGATTCCCAGCCCAATGTTCTTTCCACTATTGAACATGGTCTTCACAACATTAGCCTGTTATATTCCCATTATTCTAAGTAGAGCTTCTATGAGTCTGGCATCATGTTATTTTTCACTAATTCATCAACAAATATTTATTAAGATCCTGCTGTGCACCAAGAATTCTGCTAAGCCCTGAGTATACAAAAACAAAAGTGAAACAGTCCCTACTTACAATGAACTCATATTCTGGCAGAAGAGAAAATAAAACAAACCCATAGAAGTTATGTAACAACAACAATATTAACACAAGGTAGTTTAAGGGCTAAGCACTCAAAGTTAAGCTGATCAAGGAAAGCTTTGTGTAAAAAAAAGTAGAGCCTGAGTTAGACTCTATGGAAATGAATAATCCCAATAAGCAGAGATAAGGAGAAAGTATATCCTTTCTTGGGGAACAGCCAGTGGAAAAATGCATAAATGGAACAAAGAAATATCATATGAGAGAAACACTGACTAGATCAATATGGCTGGCCTAGTGAGCAAATGTAAAAAAGTAAAGCATAAGAAGACTAGAAAGAAGGGAAAGGTCCAGATTGTTAAGCACTTTAGATTTAAAACAGAAGAGTTTATTTTTGATCTTTGAAGTAACATGGAGCCATTGGAGATAACTGACTAGGGAACAGACATGATCAGATCTGCATTTTTGGAAAATCACTTTGATAGATATGTAGAGGATGAATTAAAGTAAGCAGAGACTCAAGAAAAAGAGACAAATTAAGAGGATGCTGTAGGGGCAGCTAGGTGGCAAAGTGGATAGAGCACTGGCCCTGGAGTCAGGAGTACATAAGTTCAAATCTGGCCTCAGACACTTAATAATTACCTAACTGTGTGGCCTTGGGCAAGCCACTTAACCCCATTTGCCTTGCAAAAACCTTAAAAAAAAGAGGATGTTGTAATAGTCCAGGCAAGAGATGAAAAGGGTCTAATCCAGGATGGTAGCTATGTGAGTGGAGAGGAGGAGATACATATGAGAAATACTGTGGAGATAGAAATAATAAGATTGGGGAACTGACTGGGTAGGTGGAGAGGAGAGGTAGGAGTCAAGGGTAATGCCTAGGTTATAAACCTGGGTTATTATACTGTCCCAAGTCTTGAAGTATATGTCTTGAAGTCAGAAGATCTGAGTTTGGGGTCTATCTTTATATATGGCTATCAGCAAATCACTTCATTTCTGATAACTTCAGTTTCCTCATTTGTAAAATGGGTATAATAATACTTGCACTATGGATCTCATAGATTTGTTGTAAATGTGGTGATTTGTAAACCTTTAAGCAATATATAAGTACATTGTTAATGATCATTCTTACTACTTTCATTGTCTTCATAGGCTAAAGAGCAAATAAAGAGCAAATAAAAATATTTATGGAACTTTGGGTTAGGTAGTCCAGGATCATAGCTGAGATCTTTTCCCATAATCAGGTCTCTCAGTTTTCTCCAGTGCAGCAATAGTATACCAACAATACAGTATGGATTCTCTAATTTCCTTTAGTCTTTTAAAAATAACTCAGGGGAAAAAAAACCTCTTAACACCTATGATGCTAGTAATAATCAAAGCAACCTGGATTTGCAAAGGTTATGCCTTAAAAGTTGGTTCAACTCCTAAGTCTTGTGACTGAAATGACAGGCTTTACTCAGCAAATGCCTTGAGTCTTTATATACCACTTCATGGTTCAAGTATCTTCCAGGTACTAAAGATTGAGAAAAGTGATTAAAAGCTCATGATCCAGAAGTTTAATTAGGTTGTTTGTATTTTTACATTTAAAAATATGCCACCATAAATCATTAAAATAGTAAATTATTTAATTAACTACATCTGATGTTATGCTTTGGTAGATGTACAATATTACATGTAGGTACTTTTCTTATCATTTTCTTATCATTTAAAGCCTGGAAAAACCTTAGCTACAAAATGATCCATGTTGCAGATGAGGCGTCAGCCTCCTCATTTCATAAATGAGGCAATTGAGGCCCAGATAGATCATGTAGGTAATAAGAGATAGAAATAGGATTTAAACTCAATTTCCCATTCTTCTTTATCAGTGTTCTTGATGAATAATAGCAAATATTTATTAAGAACTGACTGTACAGGCACACTAATGTTGGTGGGATTTAAATTGGTCCAGACATTCTGGATAGCAATTGACTATTTTTTAAAAAAGGGACACTAAACCTTTGACCCAACAATATCACCATTAGGTATGTACCCCAAAAGAGATCAGAGAAAGAAGAGAAGAACCCCTATTAATAAAAAATTTATAGCAGCCCTTTATTGTAAGAAATGAATTGGAAACTAAGGAAACCCCACTAGATATGGAATACCCACTGAATAATGGTATGGAATATTATTGTGCTAAAAGAAATGATGAAAAAATGGATTCAGAGAAGCCTGGGAAGACATGTGAACTGATAACAGAGTGAAGTGAACAGAACCAGGAGAACAACTTATATAATAACTTCAGAATTATAAGTGAAAAGCATAAGAACTTCAATCAATGTAATGACCAACCATGACTCCAGAGAATTGATGACGAAGCTGTTACTCCACTCCTGAGAGAGAGGTCAGGGAGTCAAGGTCAGATTAAGATATACGTTTTCAGACATTGCCAAGGTTTGATTAGACTTATTTTTCTTAACTATGTTTATTTATTATGGGGTGGTTTTTGTTGTTGCTGTAATTGTTTTTTATGGGAGGAAGGAGATTTGGAAAGGAAAGAGTTATCAGTGCCAAAATTTCTTTTAAAAAGGAAAAGAGGTCAATAACATTTTCAAATGTACAACAGGGGCAGCTAGGTGGCACAGTGGATAAAGCACCAGCCTTGGAGTCAGGAGTATCTGGGTTCAAAAGCGGTCTCAGACACTTAATAATTACCTAGCTGTGTGGCCTTGGGCAAGCCACTTAACTCCATTTGCCTTGAAAAATCTAAAAAAATAAAAAAAAATGTGCAACAAAGAACAATAGGTTATTCAGAAAGAGACAAAGACAAGCATAATAACCTTAAAATTAATATTGTATTTTTAATGCCAGCTCTATGTAATTCATGGTTTCATTCACAATCCCCTATTTTTCTTTTCAATCTGCTTATGTAGAAATATTTTTGTGTCAGAATATGTTCAGAATACTAAGCCAAATTCTATAAAAGATAAAAAGTGGAGATTAGATACTGTCCCTGCCAAAACCAATTGCTATATTGCTCAATGTATGAAAGTACAGTAAGTCCTTAGAGCATATATTATATATTCTGCCCAGTTCCAATCCACATGAAGGTGTGTCTATTTTGGGCATGCTCATTACAGGGTCACTTATTCCTACTTCAGAACATGGGTTAAATATCTTTTGACCATTTCCTGTCAACATACTGCATGATGATGAAGCCCTTTAATTGGCTTCTTTGCTAGAATTAAATGTACATACAAAATGTTCAAGGGATGATTTCTCATTCTCTTTCCTAATACTTTCTGGTAAAAAGGTTTTTTGTGGAGAGGAGAGACAGACTGTTCTATCTCTGCCCCTCAATTTCTCTTTACCCATTGCTTAGTGTCTATGAATGCATTGTGCCTGTTTCTTTTGTCTCTTTTATGTTTATTCTTTGCTGTTCATAGGTATATGAGTATATTGAGAAACAGATGTTCTCTGTCCATCCGTCTCCCTTTCCCCATTGCTTAGTGTCCATAAATGCATCCTGTCTGTTTCTTTTGTCTGTTTTACATTTATTCTTTCCTGTTCATAGGTAAATGTAGTCCTAGAGACATCAGCAGAAGTAGCTCTGTCCACTGAGGAGCCACTGGGACTCCATTCCCTGAAGAATTTACCTGCTTGACCCAAACCATCAATGAATCAACCAGATATTCAAGAGCTGAACAAAGGAGTAATTCAGCCATTTGCTATGCCATTCCAAAAGTGAACTTGATAGGGAGAAAGGATTTACAGATCCAGAAAGTACCTCCACACTATTTGAGGGAAATGTTTTGTAAACACTACTTTAAGTTTGAGTGCAATTTCCTCAATATCTTCCATTATGAGAGTATGCTTTTTAATTTTTACCTTTGCTATACCTTTTCAGTAAATATGCTTTTTAAAAAGTTAACTGACTTCAACTAGCTAATTGGTTTTGGGGAGAACACAAGATGGGGACTCATGAACAAATGACTTAAAAAAAAATCTCAACTCCTCAAGGAAGCCCCTAGAGTCATAAGAAGTCACCTACTGGGCAGCTAGGTGGTACAGTGGATAGAGCACCAACCCTGGAGTCAGGAGTGCGTGAGTTCAATCTGGCCTCAGACACTTAATAATTACCTAGCTGTGTGGCCTAGGGCAAGCCACTTAACCCCATTGCCTTGCAAAAAAAGCTAAAAAAAAAAAAGTCATCTACTTTTGAGTATCCAACCCAGGATCCATAAGACTATGTTAACTGAGTTGAGCTAGAAGTCACTAGAGTGAATGAGTTTTAAGAATTATGTAGCTGAAAAGATAATCAACATGAATATTCAAATCCCCAAGCATGAATTCAGAAAAGATTCTCTTAGAGTCTATCTTTGGCCCTCCTCCTTTTACTTCCTGTACTTTCTACTTGAAAACTCTTGACTCTTTATACTTCTTCCCTTGAAATTCCTTCCCAGAAGGAAATCTAATGCAGCACATTTATATTTACAAGGAAAATCCTTTCCCTAGATGCCTTGGGGCAAGTCCAACTTTCTGCCCTCTCCATCAAAGATAAGTGGAAGAAAAATCTAATATTGCCATTGAAGAAAAAGCAAGGTTAGGATCATGCTGTATAAACTCTTAGAAAGTCATGGTATTTAAAACAAACAAACAAACAACAGAAAAGACCATTGTTGGCTCTAGAATTAGGAAAAGAGTTCAAATTCCATCTCCTAATAATATGTTTGACTTTAAACAAATCACTTAATCAGTCTAGACTACAATATCCTTATCTCTAAAATGAGAGAGTTGAACTAGACAACCTTCTGAATTTCCTCTCATGATCCCATGATGATTATTTTGTGGTCCTTTGAACCCAGAAATTCTTGAACCTTGCATTTACCCAAAAGGCAACTTCCAAAGCTAGGATTCTCCTTTTGGGCTGAACAGATGGTATTCAAGTGTCTGCTTTTGCCATGTCCATTTAAAGAAAACCACTGGGTACCACTGTTGTTATTTTCTGTTAAGCTAGAAAAGACCTCTCCTGTCAGGTCAAATTCACACACATGTCTACAAATACCATGTGTTTCTATCACAAATTACCAACAATGATTTCTGGAGTGATAGCGAGGGAGACACCCACTCTTGCCCTATTTTGTTATCCTCTATAAGAAGTCACAAGAACAAAAGAAGGAAAACCTGAGGACTATGTAAAACAGAACAGCTCTTTTATAGACCACAGAATGGGACAGATCAGAAAGTCAATCACCAGGTAGCAAACCAATTCATATAGCTGTAGAGATGGTTCTACATAAATCTTAGCTTCAGGATATGATCATTACCTTTTAATCACATATGATTGATCGAAGAACTACAGAAATTTGTTATTAGTTCATCTGATCATCACCTTTACATGTAAAATAACTTGGATTAAATGATTTGAGAGATCACTACCAGTTATAAAATCATGCTCCTATGATGTACTGAAATGAATTAAACTCATACATATCACTCTTTCCTCATTCTGGGTACTGTTATCCGTAGATCTCTAGATAATCTCAAGTTTTGTTAATGATCCTAGAATTAGCACAGGGGTCTGCCACTTCTGCCTGTACCCTGCCATCATCCTAAGGGGCTTCATATTCCTAAACTCCTTGTAATATATTCATATTGAGGACTCCACTAAAAATCCTTCCTCTAAATTCTTTAACCAACAGCTTCCCCCATATTATTGTATCCATACACAGCAATATTGCCTATTATATCTCATCATTTTGTAATTGTACCTCCTCAACATGAGTTTTGAAATTCAGTTCTCTAATTTCCTAATCTTCCACTTCTCATATTCTTATACACTAAATCTGCCTATCATGCAAACATATAAAAGCAGTAGTCTCAGAGCCTGAAAAATATCTGATTTTCTTCCTCTTTTCTCATATCTAACTCCTTAAGTGATCCTAAAACAAAACTGAGGTATTCAGTGAAGAAGAAAAGTCAGTCAGTTAAAAAAATTGCAAATTGATGCATAGAGATTGTTTTACAATGCAATTTCTTTATTCTCTTATATATTCAGCAATTGAAAGCAATAAAAGAAAAATAAAAGTCTAAATATAGAAAAATTTTAAAAATAAAAGCAGGAAAACAGCTATAGGCTTCATAAAGTTTAGAAATTAAATTTTAAAAATATTTTATTTTTGTAAAAGCATCACAATATCCAGTCCCATCATTATATGGTTGAGAATAGCTAAGTCAGTCACAAGTTATCTTACAGTATTGCTATTACTTTATACAGAGTACATTTCTCTTTGCATCAGCTTATGTAAGTTTTCCTAGGTTGGCCTGAGAGCATCCTGTTCATCATTTCTTATAGTACAATAATATTCCATACAAATCACATAGCACAATTTATTCATCCATTCCCCAATTGATGGACATTCCTTCAATTTCTAATTCTTTGCCACTACAAAAGAACTGCTATTTGAACTGAATATTTTGTACATATAGGTCTTTTTTTATGTTTTTTTTTTAAATCTCTTTTGGGATACAGATCTAGTAGTGGTATTGCTAGGTAAAATAATATGCATGGTTTTATAGCCCTTTAGGCAAAGTTTCAAATTGCTCTACAGAATGGTTGAATCAGTTCACAAGTCCACCAATAATGCATTAATGTCTCCTTTTTCCTACAGTACCTTCAACATTTGTCGTTTTCCTTTGCTGTTCTATTAGCCATATTAGATATGGGATAGTATCGCAGAATTGTTTCAATTTTCATTTCTCTAATCAATAGTGAATTAGAGCATTTTTTCATATGTTAAAGATAGCTTTGATTACTTCATCTGAAAACTGTTCATATCTTTTAATCACTTATCAATTTGGGAATGACTCTTATTTTTATAAATATGATTCCATTCTCTGTATGTTTGAGAAATGAAGCATTTATCAGAGAAATTTGCTTCCAAAATATTTTCACAGTTATAATTGCTATTTCCCTCCATCCTATCCCTCTCATACTGTTTATTCTATTCTCTCTCCCCTTTTATCTTGTCTCTTCAAATTTGTTCTGCTTCTGCCTACTACTTCCCTTTATCTGCCCTCCCTTTTATCATGTTCTCTGTCTTATTTTCTTATTCTCATGTCTTATTCTCTTCCTCTCCCTCCTACTTTCCTATAAGGGAGGATAGATTTCTATACTCAGTTGAATGTGTATGTTTTTCCCTCTGAGCCAATTCTAAGAGTAAAGTTCATTAATTCTCACTCTCCTCTCCTGACTTCACCTCCACTATAAAAAAAAGCTTTTCCTGCTCTCTCTTTGTGAGATAATTTACCCAATTCTACCTCTCCCTTTTTTATTCTCTCAGTATTTTTCTCTCTCACCACTTAATTTTATTTTTTTAGATACCATCCCTTCATATTTAACTTATACCTATGCCCTCTGTCTATATGAATTATTTCCAACTGCCCTACTAATGAGAAAGTTCTTACGAATTACAATATCATTTCTCCAAGTAGTTTAACCTTATTAAGTCCTTTATGATTTCTCTCTTATTTACCTTTTTATGCTTCTCTTAAGTCTTGTGAAAGTCAAGTTTTCTATTCAGCACTGGTCTTTTCAACAAGAATGCTTGCTTCTTTGAATGTCATTAAATGTCCATTATTTTTAGAATTTAAAAAATTTAAAAATTCCCTCTTCTAGATCCATTTCCAATTCAGTTTTTTTTGTGATGAAATATTTCACATTATCTTCTGTTTTTTCTTTTGGTTTGTTTTATTGTTTCTTGCTTTTTCAGAGTCATTAGCTTCCATTTGCTCAATTCTAATTTTTAAGGAATTATTTTCTTCAGTGAGTTTTTGTACCTCCTTTTCCATTTGGCCAGTTCTACTTTTTTAAGGCATTTTTCTCCTCATTGACTTTTTTGTACTTCTTTTACTATTTGGCCTATTCTTTTTTTAGTGTTATTTTTTTTCAGCATTTTTTTTTGTGTCTCCTTTACCAAGCTGCTGAGATGTTTGTCATATTTTTTCTTGAATCACTCATTTCTCTTCCCAAGTTTTCCTCTACCTCTCTTATTTTATTTTCAAAATAAAAATTTTGAAGCACTTCCACTCATATTTTTTGTAGGCTTTGGATGTAAGAAGTTTGAATTTTTTTTCCAGTGAATATTTTAATCCATTCTTTTTTTTTTTTGACTTTTTTTTTGAAATTTGACTTTGGTTATCATCTGAGTGTGCATTTTGATCTTCCTTGTCATCACAGTAACTTTCTATGGTCAGATTTTTTCTTTTGTTTGTTCATTTTCCCAGTCTATTATTTGACTTTTGACTCTTTGTCAAAGTAGGTCTCTCTTCCAGAGTGGAGGATGCACTGTTCCAAGTTTTAGGGGTCTGGGGTAATTTTTTTTTCAGATATGCTTCCAGGGACCTGTAAGTCTTCAGTTAATCCAAGATAGTATAACCTAAAGAAAGATGTTTACTACTCTTCTGTACCAGAGTCTTTGAGTAACTACAAGTACTCTTTCTTGCCCTGTAACTGTGAGAAGGGTCTCATTTCCCTGTGGACACAAGCTCTAATGGGCTAGTGCTCTTCCTCACCTTGGGACTGTCAACCAGATCTGAGACTCAGATCCCTTGGCTCAGTGCTAGCCATGAGATCACTATGATCCCCTGACCAGTTGTTTGTTCCCCTTACCATCTGTGGACTGAGAGCTCCAGAAGCAGCTGCTGCCACGACTGCTGATTCGGTGGCTTCTAAGGCCTGTTCCTGGTTTGTTGAGGCCACCTGTGCTAGACTATGCTCCATTCTCATCCAAGTGAGATAGACCTTTTCTGCTAAACTTCTAAGTTGTCTTTGGAGTCTGTGGGCTGAGAGGTCTGGAAACTGCCAAAGCTGTCACTGATTCAATTGCCCCTGGGGTCTGCTACTGGATTTGCTAGGGCCCAGTTGTCACTGTGCTGGACTGGCCTCCTGTCTCATCCTGATGACCTTCTGAGTTGTCTTGGGCTGGAAATATGTTTCACTCTGTCTTTTTGTGGGCTCTGTCACTCTAAAATTTGTTTAGAATCATTATTTAAAAGTATTTGGAGAGGTTTGGGGAAGGGTCAGGGGAGTCCCTGCCTCTACTCCCCCATCTTGATTCAACCCCTGAAGGTCCTTATAGAAACATAACCACTCTGAATTTATTTGGAGCAAAATCAAAGATCTCGACACAGGGTTGGATAATTTTTTCCCTAAAAAGCAACAAAATCATCCTCAAGACTTAACTGATCTGGGGGAATATGGCTTAAACCTTAAACCTTCTAGTATATTTACATATAAAAGACAATGCATGAGGAGTCAGTATTTCTCAGGTTTTACATATGCTGCTGACCAGGTCTGCCCTGTGCTGGGAAATGCAGAGAAAGGGTAACTGAGCCTAGCTAAATCCATTGCCAAATGTCTTTTCCAAGCAATTATTAAGCAAATTTTATTTTGTGGATTGTTGTTGTTGTTGTTGCTTGTCCTTTGTTCTAGAAGAAGACCTCAGGGAGGTGATGCCATAACAAGCACATGAACTGGATTTGAGAGAATGGATGCTATGCTAAGTCACCAGTCTTACTTTCTACTCCAGAGCCATCTGAGTTCAATGGCCCAATATGGATCAGGATGACTGGAGATGACCCTGGATGCAGAAGCAAATGGGCTTAAGTGACTTGTCCAGGGTCACACAGTTTTAAGTCTAATTTTAAGGCTGGATTTAAATTCAGATCCTTCTGGTTCCAAGGCCAGTGCTCTATCCATTGTATCACCTAGCTTCCCCAAGTTTAAATTTATATTGTCAAATATAAAATGATCAAAAAATATCTTTTGTTGCAGTCATGAGCTGAGTTACCAAGTGAGCCCAAGGCCAGTCTGTCCCAGAACTTGTACTTAAATTTGACCACATATTTGAGCACTTTATTTTACTAGTTGCTACCCTATGAACTCTTTCTCCTCTGACTTTTTGCTCTTCCAGAGTAGCAAATCCTCATCCCTAGGTAAGCCCCATCATCTGATTTCTCTGTTCCTATTTTGGGGCCACAGATTATTGACAAAAAATCCTGAAACTAAGCTGACTTTACATTATGTTATAAATGGTTCACATTTATAAAAACTTAGTCCAGATTTATTCAAATAGCTTTTTATTAATTAACTTTTCTGCAGAAAAGGACCATTTCCCTTAGCAGGAAAGGCCCTGAACTACTGTGGCAATATCTAATCTTATATGCAATTTGAAAGGTTTTTCTCCTCCCCTCTGAGCCAGGCATGGGTTACAATCCAATCAAGACACCCACCCCATATCATTCTCTAATGTGTTTACCAGGAGGCTCTTTTAATATCTATAAGAAGGGTGACTACCTCTCAATTCTCAGATTCTCTCCTTATAGGCTAAATCTAAGCTTTTAATAGGATAATTCCCCCTCAATACCTTTGGTCACGCAATTCCTATGCCAGTTAGCTCTTCCACAAAGCTATCTGGGATTCCCCAAATCTAGATCCCTTCCTCTTAGACCTCAGAGATCATTCTTTTTGCAGCTCTTTGGTATGCTTACTTAGTCAGTGTGGTCTAGTGGATAGAGAAAAGCCCTTGAAGCCAGAGGACATAATTAGCAAATCACATAATCTTAGTGTTCTAAACAACTCTTACAACTTTTTAAGTTGTAAGATAGTGCAGAATTGCATTAGTCTAAAAAGTTTCACAGGACCTAGAGCTAAAAGGGCCATCTTACTCCAATCATCTTATTTTACAGCTGAGAAAACTGATCCTCAAAGAGGCTCAGAGTAAGCATCTGAGCTTGAAACCATGTCCTCTGACTGAAGTCAGAACCAGTGTTCTTTTCAATATACCAGTTTTCTCCCTCAGGAGGTTCCTTATCTTTATCTGAATTTTAGATGATCTAAAGGTCAATAGGAAGGAACATGTTGGACATTTCCAATAATAATCTATAGTTAAGAAATGGTAAAATGGATATCATAAAGGATACATATGATCAAAAATTTAAAGAGATGGTCAAGGGATAACAGGTATGCATCATAAACATTAATGATATGCATGAAAGGTAAAGGAAACAAGTATTTGTTTATATCTCATTTGATTTTCATAGCAACCCTAGGATGTTATTATTATGCCTATTTTTCAGTTGTGAAGACTAAGACAGAAGTTAAGTGATTTGCTCAGGTCACACAGATTTTCCTGACTCCCAAATGAGTATGTTATCCTCTGCATCACCTAGTCACCTAAAGCGGCATCTTTAACATATTGGAGAGATCCTTTTAATGGAGGATCTATGGGACAATATGAGTCATGTTAAATGAAAAGACATACTCTGTGAGCAGGTTCGATGAAGCTAATGATTCCATCTATGAGATCATATGAAGGCCATATGAACATGTTTGGGTCTTATCCTCATTTGGAGGTTGGTTGCAAGAGGCATTAGAGGCGCAATTCCCAGATTGTGAAGATGATCAAGGAGATCAGTTATTCTCAACTCTAAAATCAACAAATTTAATTATATAATACCATACTAAAAAAGGTAAATATCTGTACCCTATTAAATAATATTTTGCTTACTTGCTATAAATAAGAATCCTAAAATAGTCCCACCTTTACAACTTTATGTGAATGTGTGATAGAGTCCTGAAAAGGTTGCACATGTGTGCTGTATGTGATAACCTGCAAGGATAACTATAGGTTGGACCAGTCTCCTTTTAACCTGTAACTAATTTTGATTCCAAAAAATGTCCCTAGGAACAGATTTTGTACATAGGGAATAGAGATAATACTTCGCAACTTCAGAAGAAGCAGAGCTGGGGACTTTGAATATAAACCCCTGGAGACCAAACCAGTCTTGGCATTGCTCTGCCCCCGTGATTTGTTTTGTACTGATGCCAGTTTATGAGCTCAGGAGAATTAGGCTCCAGGGAGCTGAAATAACTGTAATTGGGAGGACAATTGCAGTCACATCTTATCCTCAATGGGACTGGTCAGTTGAGGATATGTATCCTTGATAATATCCCTAGGCAAAATTAGTTTCAAGAACATGAAAGGACATGCATTGTTCATTCTATGCTGAGGGTAACAGTGATTTCAATGTACTATAAATAGTAATAACTGGCTTTTGTGTGGTGTTTTAGGGTTTGCAAAGCATTTTATGCACCTTTTCATATTTATCCTCACTCTAACCCTCTGAGTCAGGTACTCCTTTTATCCCACTTCTATAGATGAAAGGTCTGAGAGAAGTTTTAAGTGACTTTAGGCAGGACTGAACTTAGGTCTTCTTGCCTATACACTTTGCCATCCTGGAACTTTGTTGATTTTAGAGTTATGCTTAAAATTATATCCTATCAATCAATAAAAATCATAAAGAATTTTATTAATTGGTTACTATGTCTTGGGCCCTGGAGAGACACCCATAAAAAAACAAAATAGTCCCTATTCCCAGAGGAAGTACACTCAAATGGAGAGACACTATATATATATATAAATATATATATTTATATATATATATACAATTACACATAGTAGTTAAATGATAAATACATGAAAAGTAGTTAAACATTGAGTTTGAGGTTTTGTTAGTGTTGTAATATGACTCTTCTCCCTGCTACAAATCCCTTCTCTCTGCATTCCTTCTTCCAGTGATATATCTAAACCACAGGTCTAATTATGTCATTCTCCTACAGTAGCTCACTATTAACTCTAGGATCAAATACAAAGCTCTGTTTGGCATTTTAAACACTTTAGCACCCTGTTCCAATCTACCTTTCCAGCTAACAAAAAATTCTATCTCCCAACTCAATACTTTTGCACAGGATGCTCCTTAGGCCTGGAATACACTCCCTCCTCATCTCCATCTCTTGGAATCACTATTTTTTTTTCCCTTCAATGTCCAATTTAGCATAGCTACTACTTTCTTCTTGCTTTAGGTCTCTCCTCATCCTCCTAACCTCCTCATCTAACCTCTTTTCTCTTCCCTCCCTCCCTCCCCCCCCCCACCTCACTCACTCCATGTTTATAATTTATATTTTTTTATATACTATCCCAAAAGATTGTACGTCCTTGAGGGCTGAGTCAATTTTGTTTTTTGTCTCTATATCCCCAGTGCCTGGCACAGTATGTAATGGCTATTTAATTAATGAAATGATGGTTTTGCAATGTCATTCAATGTTCAACATATCCAGCCCCCTGCAAGTGTCTACATGCTATGTGAATATGAGAGTTCTGTAAAATCCACATGACTTTTTCCATTCTCATTTCTATATCATGGACTACATTTTTCATAGTTTATAGTTTTCTTCTTAACTCTCATTCCCTGTGATTTTAAGTTTCAGTGTATCATGGTCAAATTGAATGATTTTGGAGGATCACACCAAGTTCACAGAATCTCTTTCCTTCTTCATGCTTTGTCACAGATGTAGGCTTGAGAGTTACTATTTTCTTCCTGGTAGTTTGTTTCCTTTTGCTTATCATAATCATTGCCATCTTAAATAATCCAGACTAGTTTTACTAGGTTCCATCCTCCAGAAGGAAAGGAGCTATAATAGAAAGAACTTAACCAATTTAGGAGCTCACAAATATAACATTCTGATCCCAGTTTAATGTCATGCCCTTTGTTCATCCTTATCTAGCTGACTCATGTGATTTAAAGGGGTATATGACTATGGGAGGGGAGTACAGCTTATACAAATGCACAGAGACAGGAGATGACATGCCATGTGTGAAGAAAAGCAATAAGGTCAATTTGCCTCATCCCAAAAGCCTATGAATAAAAATGCTATATAATAAGGCTAGAAAGATAGTTTGGAAGCAATCAATCAATCAATAAACATTTGTTAAGTATCCTTTATTTGCCAAGCACTATGCTAAATGTTGGGGACACAAAAAGAGACAAAAAATAATCTTTGCCCTCAAGGAGCTCATAAGCTAATAGACCCTCTCCAACTGAGAATTTTGTATTTCATCCTAGAGAGAAAGAGAGTGAATGAATTTTATTAAGAAAGGGAATGACATGATCAGATCTATACTTTAGGAATATCACTTTGGTGCCATGTGGATAATAGACTAGAAAGGGGAGAGACTTGAAAAGATAAAAATGAATTAGTGGATTCATAGAAGGGTGGTTCGCAAGTTCTACCTGGGAGAAACAAATAAAAGGAATTAGTGTTATTAGTTTTATCATGCATACAGGGCAATAAGAAACATTATTTCATGGAACATTTGGTCATCTGTATTGCAGAACTCATTAAAAGTACTTGAAAAGGACTTCTTGAAAATTATTACAGCTCTTTTGTTTCAGCATCTGTTACAGAGGACAAAATGGTAAAGAAATTCTCAAAAGGACTTGATAAGATCTTCTAAATTAAATCATCATATATTTTAATATTCAGTGACTTCAGGGAAAAGTTGGAAATAGGCAAAAACAATTATGTTGAAAATAAAGAAGGAAAAAAATCATTTTTTAGTTACACAGAAGAATCAAATCCATAATCCATTCCCTTAATATACTACTTATTCAAGAAAAAAGACAAGGTTCTAATTATATTGAGCATTAACTAACATCCCTCCCCCCCAAAAAATGGAAAATGAAATAAAGTACATTTTAATAAATGGAAAATGACAATTACTCAGAAGTCATCCTGAATCAGCTGTATCCAGTCAGAACTACCATATTTCCCCATGTATAAGACAAACCCTTTTCCAAAAAAATGGGTCTAAAAACTAGGAACATCTTAGTCAATGCTTATAAATTTTTTTTTACTTTCATTTCCCAATTTTTTGCACTTGTTTCACATTTATTACCAGTATATTAGGTAACATTTTGTCATGTTCTGCCCAGAAATGGCTCAAAACATAGTTTCATACAGTGTTGAATTCAAATTCAAAGTGATCTAGTTTATAAAAGTGAACAGAAATTGTGCTGCTGAAAGTTAGTTTGGTTTCCCTCCAACTGAGAAAAGAAGGCCATGAGAGGCAAATCAACAAAATGGCCTGATTTAGAGAGGAAATAAGAGATGGATTGAAGAGCAAAGGGCCATTGGAATTCCTGAAAGATGGTTCAGCAGGAGGCCAGAATTGCTGATGAAAAAGAAGTGACTGATTTCAAAAGACACAACTGGTGTTTCAGGTTCGTGAAATGGAATGGACTAAGCATGCATCCATGCACCAGACTTGGCCAAAAGACACCTGAAAGCTATGAGCAGAAGTTCCTTGAATTTCATGATGAATAAAACTTATGTTCAATAACTTTATGTAATAGTTTTTTTTTCAAATTTTAGGCCCCCAAATTAAGATGTGCTTTATACATGGGAGTGTCATATACATGGGGAAATATGGTAATTTGTTAGAGCAAAGATTACAATTAAATCAAAGGAAAAAGACTATAAATTAGAAAAGACATGACATGGGGGAAGGTCCAAACTAGAAACACCAGAAGTTATGGCCTCATATCTCATTTCAAATCTTTGTGAACTCTGTGCCCCATCTGCTTAGATTTCATCACATGTGCCATATCTAGAGAATATGGTCACAATTTCTGTGCAGGATGTACCCATGCATTTATTTTAAAGGCCTCTAAATCCAGGTTTCAATATCCTAAGTGCAAAAAGAAGAGTATGAAGAATCTATGACCTAATAAACAGCTGGAGAGAGAAGTACAATCCTTCAGATTGCTCACATTTCACATGATGAGGAACTGCAAGCTCAGAGATGTGATCAAGAAAAGTTCCATGAAGAAATCAGTCTGGATCTTGAAACTACCTATCCTGGAATCTTCTTGTCCACAGATATGAAAACAATGAAAGAAAGAGTTTCATGGAAGAAATTGCTTTGTTTTGTGAAGAGATCCAATCTATGTAGTACTGTTCTAGCACTTCAGAGTTTCACATCTGGGAGACATTATTGAGAGGTAACAGTAGGAAACAGTTCTGTTTGGGGTGTTGGTCTTTGTATGACCTCTGCAAAAAAAAATTGGAGAGGTTTCACCATCTTCTTCTGCATATTGGCTTTTGAGTCTAAAACAAAAAAAAATCATATTTAGTTTGTAGCACACCTAAGATAAACATTCCCTTTAGAGAGAAACTCCACAAAGTGGGGATCTCTTTTGGATTATGAAGCAGGAGACATAGTGCTTTTTGATGTAGACAAATAGATGCTATATCTATACATTCACCAGCAACTTTTCAGAACCTCTCTGGCCTATATTTTCCATTGGTCTGTACTCCAAGAATAAAAATGGTCTGACAATTGACCCAATTTCAGATAAGGCTTCAGAAACCCCAGAATATGACCTTGACACATGCTTGGAAATTTCCTCCAAACAGGAACCCAATCCCTGACCCACATATATATTATTTCCTACATTGTGATGTGCTTCACTTTAGGAGCAGGTAGAAATTTATTTCACTTTGTAATATTTAGGCAATGAACTACTACTACCTATTAGGGGGAGGTCACATGTTGATGGTCCACAAATGAGAGAATATGCTCATTAAACTAGGAGAATTTAGAAGATGCAAGAATGAGGAAGTTGATTTCTAAAAGACATGAATAAAAAGAATGATAACTCACCAAAGAATCAAAAAGAAACATAACAATTATAAAAATTAAATAGAGCTCAAGTGAAAAGGTATGAGAAGACATCACCAACCTATAACTTGTGGCAATGGTAGGTCCATAGATGTGTACCTAATGGGTAGTTTTCTAAATCTATCAATTAGTTATGCTGATTTTTTTCTCCTCTTTAAACACCAAGCAAATTACTGTTTGCTTTATGAGATACTTCTTGAGGAGAGATAAGAGAGGAAACAAAGAATGGTCAAATAAGAAACAAAATATCAATTAAAAATTAATTTTTTAAATGGAAAGATGTACTTGAACTAATGCAGACTACAGTAAGCAATATCAGAAAAATTTTATTCCATATCATAAAAATGAGCAATTTTGAATATTATTGTAAATTGATTAAAAATTAAATAAGTATAACTAGAAAAAGAATTTATATGATAAGAACACTAAAAAAAGGAACTTTGAAAACTGAATGAACTATGATCAGAGGACTGGTGGTGAAACATGCTATCTGTTACAAACTTGTAAAAACTTGTGATATAAAAATGAGACATGCCTTAAAAATTAAATCATTTTGGAAATTAGAATTTTATTATGCATATTTGTTACAATAAAAATTTTTCCAATGCAGTGAAGGATAATAGTGAAAAATTGATTTCTTTTAAATTTTAAAATAATGATGGAATGTTGTAGATTGCAGTTTTAGACATTGCTATATTTTTTTTACTTCATTTTGTACTTCATTATTTTACTTTTATTCATAAAAACTTTTCATGAAATAGGAATAAACTACCTGTAATGGAAAAATTAAATATGAATAAAACTTTTTAAGTCCTCTGGGGAAAAAAAAGACATAACAACAAATGTATTTAAATGAGTTACTGATACAAAGAAAGGAAAAGAATGAGTAGAAGAAAATACATTACAGTGATGACAATAATTTTATACCGAAATTTAACTTATATAAATTAGTTGTTCTAATGAGCACATCTAAAGAACCTAAAAAGAATCAGTCATCAAACATTTCACTTCCTTGACAAGTTGAGCGATATGACTGCCAATGGCAACATAATTTTAGAATACAAATGTATTTACAAAATCTTATATGGAAAAGGATAGTGGAAGATTTATGAGCACTTTGGCTTCATAAAACAAAGAGAAGAAGCAAAGGAGGGTAAAATCACTTTTAAAGAAAGCTTATTGAGGGACCCAACAGAACAGTCATTCCAAGAGCATTTAAAAATGGAAGTGGAACATGTATAACAAACAGATCAAACATGGAAAATACTCTTATTTTTATTTTTTTATTTAGATTTTTTAGATTTTTCAAGGCAATGGGGTTAAGTGGCTTACCCAAGGCCACAAGGCTAGGTAATTATCAAGTGTCTGAGGACAGATTTGAACCCAGGTACTCCTGACTCCAAGGCTGGTGCTCTATTCACTGTGCCACCTAGCTGCCCCTTTTACTCTTATTTTTATAACAAACTCCTTTATCAAAAGCAGTAGAACTAACACATGTGTCTCAACATCAGAGTGTCAAGTGTGCTTAAAAAGGAAGTAGAAATGGGACTGAAAAGAAAAAAGGTGGGAAATTTAGTTGGACTTCTAAGGGCTCTTTCTAATTTAAATCTATATGCTATGATCATTCAAGGCACAAATCAAGGAAATGTATTACCAGAGAAATTTGTCTTCAAATCATATGGAAGAGTTCTAGTATAGAATTCAAATCAAAGAGGGATTCCTTATAGATACTAAGGTAACCTAGAACCTTCTTGTTAGCAGATGAAATCATACAAGTTGCATCAAACTTTGGACCCTTGTAGGATTTCCTGGATTCTTAACCATTCAAAAGAGTTTTATCTATCTATTCAAATAGATAAAACAAACAAGTGGATGAAAATTATCCATTGTTTAGGTTACAATATATGCAGTTGTTTTTGTTGAGGGCTTTTTGCAAGGCAATGCCCACAGCTAAGGATTAAGTGTCTGAGGTTGGATTTGAACTCAAGTCCTCCTAACTCCAGGGCTGGTGCTCTGTCCATTGTACCACCTACCTGCCCTTGATATATCAGGACTGGAGCATTCTTATGTCCAAGGATAATTGCTATTGGTTCACTGTCAATGTGGCAAGAAATCTCTGATGAAGTACTCCAAGGATTCCTACTTGGCACTTGGTTTACCATTTTTATTAATGACTTAGATAAACTAAGTTCATTAAATTTGCAAGTAACGAAAGGTAAGAGGAATACTAATACAACTAGGTGAAAGAGAAAGAATTCCAAATGATCTTGATTAGGCTAGCACACTGGACAGAAGAAAATAAGATGAAGTTCAATAGTAATAAATATAAAGTTTTGAACTTGGGCACAAAAATTCAATTTCCCAGGCAAAAAAATGCAAGAATAGTAGCTGTCTTTAAAAGGAACTTGGGGTTTTAGTACACTATAGTTCAATATAATACAGCAAGATAATGTGACAGTACAACAAATCTACATCTTTGTAATAATATTTGATGATAGCATGTTTGAAAAGTTGAAATTCGACTGTTCTTTTGGCCACCCTGTCCTCAAATATAGAAGCATTGCTTTTAATTGTTTTCATTGATGTTTTCATATATTTTGCTGATTTCCAAGCTGATGAGTTTCATCATTTTCTTGTCCCAAAATGCCTTAACTGTTCTTCTCAGTTCTTTATATTCTTTCATTTTTTTCTGACTTTAATCCTTTGTGCAATATTTTGAGCAGCCTTTACTATATCTTTAAGAATTATGTTGTTTCTGATTTAATTTGTTACTGTTTTAAAGTCTTTTTTTGTCTGACATTCTCCCTCTGCAAGTTCTATTATGAATGAATGACTGAATGAATAAATGTACTATGCTAAAGGTTAAGGACAAGCACACACATATAATGTATGTGCATATTTTTGTATATGTACACATATGTATTATGCACGTGGGTGTGGGTGTGTACATGGTCAAGATAATATCTACCCTCAAAGAGCTTACATTCTAATGGGGAAGGCAATATATATAAAACAATAGAGACCTGGAAAAGGAATTAAGATTTAAGGTCTGGAAAGTCACAACGGTAGTAATAGAACAATAGAGCAGTGGATTAATACAGAGGCAATAATGTAGATTTGATTAGCAATTCTCAGAATAAGACATGGAAAGAAGAAGACAAAGGGGAAGCAAGTCAAAGTACTTCAGTGGTAGGAAAGGTATGGGGTGAACATAAGTCCATATTACCCAGGGGAGTTAAAAAACCAAATGACTTAACCCAGCCCAGATATGGCCCCTGGTGACCTGGTGTGGCCAGGGTATGGAAAGCAGAGACTGGATCATCAAGGCCAAAAATGTCAGGGTTAAGATGGGGCAACAGGATTTCCAGAAATCCATAGTGTGGTGGTCTAGTTCATCATCATCAACATCATCATCCTCATAATCATCACTACAGCAAACATTTATATAGCAGTTTAAAGCTTGCAAAGCATTTTCCAGGTATTAAATCTTTCAAGCCTTGCAACATTGTGAAATAAAGGACACTATTATCCCTAATTTGCAGATAAGAAAATCGGAAGTTGAAAAGAGTGAGTAGGGGCAGCTAGATGTACAATGGATAGAGCTGGAATCAGTAGGACCTGAGTTCAAATCTGGCCTCAGACATAACACTTACTAGCTGGGTGACCCTGGGCAAGTCACTTAACCTCAATTACCTAACCCCCCCCCCCAATGTAGAAATGTAGAAAGATTAAATGATTTGCCCAAGCTCACGTAGCTGGTAAGAATGCAAGAATTAGAAGTCTGAGTGAACAAAAAAATAATGGAAAGAGCAATGGTACATATATTACTAACACAAATTTAGATGAAAAAGTGGTAGAAAACATACCATCCAAAAACCATATGACCAGAAAAAGAAATGAATTAAGCATGTACTGAAAATAGAAACGAACAGTCCATATACAGTACTAGATAGTTCATATACATACTTGTAGTTCTGTAATATTAAAATACTATAGGAAGGTTCCAAACTGGAGCAAGTCACAGTTCTCAGGCTTTCAGCTTCTTCAGAGAAGGTTTTGCCCCACTCCAAAAAAAATTGTTCTCGGTTCCCAGACTAAACTGCTAATCTTTAGAAGATTAGGAAATTAAAATGGTTTAGAGAGAAAGTCTAGGGATCTATTTATTTCTTTGTAATGACTAAAGCAAAGTTAGGGGAATTTCTTTAACCTCAGGTCACAAAACTATGTGGCCTCTTCTATTTTTCTTTAGAATTGGACTTTTTTCCCACAGGCACAGCCTTTTTCGAGTATCAGTAACTCAGTCTTGATTGAGACATTCCTGAGGAAAAATACTAAACAAAAATAGTGAAAGGACAGATTCTGATGTCAAATAAGTCAACTAATAACTTCTTCCTTAGAAACTGTGGGGTTTCTTAAGTAAAAGAATGGAAGGTGGGAAACGTTTGATTTTCCCATACACTGATATCTAGGAGTCATTTTGGCTTATTCAGGTTTCTGCCTTCTAAAAGCTCTCTGAATGTTGGGATGGATTTATTGTACTTTTCTTCATTGTTAATTGAGTTATGGCTTTCTAAGGTAACTAAGCAAAACATAATATGGAGCCAGGTGCTGAAACATAATTATCATGGGTACTAAAGATTCACCTGAACTAAATGTGGCCACTCTCCAAGAGAATGGAAGGTATCTTCTATTCTTTATAAGAAATAAAAATGGTTTCCCCTTATGGGGAGAATTTTTGTTCTAAGAAACAAGGAGGGAAAGATATTTCTCCATTGGCTCTGAAATTATATTTGTGGTCTAATGCATTAGTCTCCTCACAAAGTTGTGAGAAAAGCACTTTGCCAACCTTAAAGTACTATATAAATGTAAAATAATAATAATTTTAATAAGCACCTCATTTATAGAAATCTAATGTTTATTTCATTAAGACCTGCTAATCTTTTGTAAGAGAATGTTAGCCTAGCAGGGAAAATCATTATGTGGAGCTCTGGGGGGGGGGGGGGGGGGGGAGAGTAAAAATAAGAAAAAAAAAAGGTTGACAATATGCTTAAAACTCACCACAGAATGTCCTAGTCAGGAACTTGACCTTTTATAAATCAAGGACCCCTTTGGCAATCTAATGAAGGCTAGATTGTAATAATATTTTTAAATGAGTAAAATGGAATATCAAAAGAAAACAATTATACTATAATACAATTATCAAAAATTTTTTTAATTTTATTTTAAAATATTCATGATGAAATCAATCCATGGCTATCTGGAGAGGGTAAGGCAAGGGAGGAAGCATATCCATGGATCCCAAGTTAAGAACACCTGAGTGGGCTGTTAAAGAATTGATCTCAAGAGTCAAATTCTGCTTCTGGCATTTACTAGCTGTGTAAACCTGGGAAAGTCATTTAACCTCTAGGTGCCCCTAGCAACTCTTCAAATCTTTAGGTTGTAAAGAAAACACTGATCTGCTTTGATACAGGTTGCTCCTCACAACAATGAAACCACAGGTCTGCTAAAAAGAAAAAAAAAATTATTCAAAAGAATTCAACCTAAACATCCAAATAGAAAATAAGAAATTGATGAATGCTGATTTTGCAGTCTCTGCCATATAGTCAGATAATCAAACCATACATACCACATACTCCATCACTGCATAAGGCTAGTATACAGTGAAGATGGATAACAAACTAGAATTAAAGAGGAGGAGTGGGCTAGAGTACCTTTGAGAAATTTGACAGGAAATTTAATGACTCAACCTGAAACAAACAATATTTTTCCAGTGATGGTGATTTAAATGATAAACATAAGTAGGCTGTAACTATTACCAAAGAATTATACAGAAGATACACAAAGATATCATCAAAGAAATATCCCTCTATTCTATTGCTGTACACAAAATGTCAAGGGATCTAGAAGACTTTCAGGACAGTCAATCAATTAACATTTAAGCTCCTACTTTGTTTCAGACAGTTCCTACCCTTGAGGAGCTCATAATCAATAGGGTAGAAAACTTGCAAAAAACTATGTGCAAACAAATTGTATACAGGATAAGTTGGATAAAAATGATACCAGAATTATCAGGAAAAGCTTCTTTTAAGAGTTGAGATTTTGGGGTGGCTAGGTGGCACAGTGAACAGAGCACCGGCCTTGGAGTGAGGAGTACCTAGGTTCAAATCCGACCTCACACACTTAATAATTACGTAGCTGTGTGGGCTTGGGCAAGCCACTTAACCCCATTGCCTTGAAAAATATAAAAAAAAAAGAGTTGAGATTTTATTTGGAACTTGAAGGAAGCCAGGAGGCAGAGATGAGGAGGGAATGTATTCCAGGCATGAGGGACAATTCAGTGAGATGGAGGTGATTCTATGAATACAGTGCTAGGCCTAGAATCAAATGGAAGATGTGAATTCAAATCCAGTTTCAGATATTTACTAGCTATATGACCTTGGGCAAGTTATTTAACCTCTATTTGCTTTAGTTCCCTCATCTGTAAAATAGGGATAATCATAGCACTTACTTCCCAGGATTGTTAAGATAAAATGAGATATTTGTAAAGCACTTTGCATCTTCAAACACTCTTCTCTCTTTGCTTTCTGGCATCATTGATTTCCTTTAAGTCACAAGTCATGGAGGGTAATGACCTGGGAAAGAACTAAGAAATTAAAGGACCGCAGGTCTCAATGTGGACAAAGAAGAGGGCTTAATGTTGGGAAACATGACAAGGACATGAGTTATACCACAATAAAACAATGAAGAAGAATAGCACAAGATGAGAAGGTTTGGATAATCACAAGCAATAATTCAAAATAATGAAGAGAATATAATAGTTTAATGGTTCTCAACTGTTACCCATGGGCCTCTAGAGTCTGGATTAACACAGATTCATGTTTTTCAGTTGTTTCAGTCATGTTCAACTCTTCATAATCCTTTTTGGGTTTTTCTTGGCAGACAATGGAGTAGTTTGCCATTTCCTTCCCCAGCTCATTTTACAGATGAAGAAACTGAGGTAATCAGATTCAAGTGATTTGGCTAGGGTCATACAGATATGGTTTCTAGGCATATATGTAGGGAGCATGCATGCCTAGGATATATGAATGAAGGAGCAATTAAAAGAATTCATGAGATCAGGACACAGGATTCACATTGAGAAGCAATTCACATTTCTGATAGTATAGAGTTGCCACTGTCTTCTGCTCATGTTTTTCCACGGTCCCCTTTGGGTTTACTGTTCCCTTCTAGGCCCACACTCAAGGAGGTGCATCTTGTTATCTGTTACTATCTGCCTCTCCTGAGTTCTTTTTTTCTGAAACCTAATAGGCTTCAATTGGAATGCATAATTGAGGTGCTACTTCTTCCCTATAAGAGGTGGTGAAGGGGTAGATTTTGTTGCTGTTTTTTTAGTTTCAAGCCCACAGATTAAACTTCTGATTTTCAGCGACTCTTGTGACCATCTTGTCTCCTCCTGTCTACTAAAGTACAGTGATTACAAAGCTTTTCCCTCATAAAGACAAACTTTTGTTGTTGTTGTTTAGACATTTCAGTTATGTCTGACTCTTTGTGACCCTATTTGGGGTTTTCTTGGCAAAGATACTGGAGTGGTTTGCCATTTTCTTCTACAGTTCATTTTATAGATGAGGATGAGGCAAACAATGTTAAGTGATTTGCCCAGGGTCGCACAGCAAGTGTCTGAGGCCAGATTTGAACTCAGGAAAATGAATCTTCCTGACTCTAGGCCCTGTACCCTATCCAGTGGACTACCTAGTTGTACCTATACCAAATTTGGAGCTGCCAAATAAAAGGTGGGCAAAGCACCAAGGCTAAGATTATTTCTACTTTTTGAACTGCCTGATAATGGACTAAATTGAAATCCAGTCTATTTTCCCAATCAAGATGTCTTAGGGTTAGAATTCCCTTGTAGTTCTGCTTCAATTCCTAATTACCAAATGATAATATCTTAAGTAACTTCCTGCATTGTTCCCCACAAACCATATAAGGCTATGAGAGTTAAAGGATTATAGATTCAAAACTAAAAAATACCTCAAAGTTTACCTCAAAGTTTATCTAATTTAACCCCCTACTTACAGATAAGAAACTAAAACCCAGAAAGATAAAGATGACTCAAGATCATACAAGTAAATTAGGAATGATGGGATTTGAAACTAGGTCTTCTAACTCCAGATCCAAGTCTTCCACTGTACCATGCTTCCTCCTTATATAATTTCCTTCATTTCTCCAGGACCTGTTTTGAATCTCCCTTGCAACTGAATAAGTAGGAAAAAGACAAGAACTACACTATGTAAAAACTTAGGAAATCCTAGATCCTACTGAGCCACATTCTAATCTTTATCAGATACATGTAGCCACCCATAAATTTCTCAACTGATAATTTCCCTTCATTTAAATGCACAGAATTTAAGCTCATTCAAACGATTGTAAGCTGTACTTATAAAAAAACAGTACCATATTTACCAAGGATTTTTAGTCCTATGATTTGGGCATGTAAGGGATTGTTGTTCAGTCATGTTCTACACTTTGTGAACCCCTATTAGTTCCATACTGTCTAAGGGAATTTCCTGGCAAAGATACTGGAGTGGTTTCACATTTCCTTCTTCAGTGGATTAAGGTAAAGTGAGTTAAGTGACTTGCTCACGGTCATACATCTTGTAAGTGACTGAGGTTGGATTTAAACTCAGGTCTTCCTGAATCTAGGCCCAACCTTCTCCATCTACTGAGTCACTTAGCTGCTTCTTGAATGGGATTAAGCCTCAGTTAATTCTATATAGGTAAGGGAAGAGTCTAAAAGAGTAGAGTTCCTTCATTTTGAGCACACTCTTAGCTATGAATCAAATCCTTTGACTTTCTCCATGGTGTAGATTGAATGCCTAGGAATAGTATGCACAAAGTACATACTTAAGAAATGTTTATTGATTGAGTTTCAGATGCACTCATTCTTTGCAGGTCTATCAAATAGCCATGTTACTCTTATAATATAGCTACAACCTCCCTTCATGGGAAGAAGAATATAAGCTATTGCAAATAAATCATGAGTCAAGGTCAGACAACAAAAGTAAAAACAATGTAGTTTTTGCAGAAAAGAAAGTGAAGCCATACAAAAGCTTTTGCTTGCTTTAGTTAGGCTTGTAAATTATATGTAATAGCTAGATCTATGGACTATGAACTGTGAATTTACTGCTACAATGTCTTTTAATACTTAAATGACTTCACTAGAGGTATTTACAGACTCTTAATGATCACTTAATTCAGAAGAGAAAACCAGTTGGGTTAAGTGACTTGCCCAAAGTCACATAGCTAGTCAGCAGCAGAGCCAAGATCAGAATCTCTATCCTATTTCTGTGCCCTTTCCACTATTCTATCCTGCCCTGGGTTTAGTAAGTGTTGTGAGACTGTTTTGTTCTTTGAGCTAAAGAAAGGCCTAAGTTTTACTTGTATTTATTTAGACCGTTACAAAGACTTTCCAGTGGTGGTGGTGGGGGGGGTGTTAGTCTTGTAGCTCTACTTCCTTACTCAGTGCTCCCTCAGGCAGGAAAACTAGGTAATAATAAAGATGAAAACAAAATTAAATAGTTTTGTCAAACACAGAAGTCAAATATTTCTTCTCCTAATTTCCCCATTTTTTGATTGTAACTTTAATAGTCTTTCCAGGCAGCTAAGTAGGTAGTGCAGTAGAAAAGTTCAACTCCTCCTTTGGATACTGAGTCTAGTATATGACCCTGGGCAAGTCACTAAGCCTCTGCCTACCTCAATTTCCTCATCTGGAAAAGGACATTATAAGATCTCCCTCAAAAGGGTGTAATGAGTATCAAATGAAATACCATATGAAAAGTGCTTTGCAAACTTTTAAATACTAATAAATATCAGCTATTCCATTTATCAGGCAGTTTAATCCAGGCAACTCCTTTATGTCTTGGAAGAAAATTTTCTCTTCATGCAATTTATGGTCTGGTCAAACTGGTCTATTTGCTGGTCATGTGTGACATTTCATCTCATAAATCCATGCCTTCACAAAGGCCAGGTTTATGCTCCTTCCTCCCCTATGCCTCTTAAAAATTTCTAGTTTCCTTCAAAGTTTAGCTTTCCCACCTGAAGCCTTTTCAGATCTCCCCTCATTGGCCACGACCTTCCCTCATCCAAATTATTATATATTTTCTTTGTAGAGATTGAGTATCTACGTTTTTGTTCACATGTTGTTTCCCCAGATGGATTGTGATTGTGAGCTTCTTGAGGTAGGGACTGATTCATTTTTGTCCTTCTGTATCCAGCACCTAGCGAAGTGTTTGGAATATAATAAGCACCTAGTAAGTGCTGTGATCTCTGTGAATCTATTCTCCAAACTACTGTGTATTTGGCTAGGGGGGGGGGGGAGACACGGGGGGGGGTGGCAAGAAAGAGAGTTGTTCTATACTTTTCTTACTATATTATTTCATTCCATTCCTTTTCTTTGAACTGATTATGTACTCTGGCTGACCAATAAAAAAATAAACACAAGAAACAGGTTTCTGGACTATGGTTTCATAGTAGCTGCAAACTCATGGAAAATTGTGAATATAGGGTAGCTTATCTAGGGGACCCACATGCAATGGCACTTACCCCTTCCCAGGTGTTACATAAAGAAAATTTCACAAAAGATTCTGCTCTACCCAACCATTTTCACCTCAAAGGTTGCTCTTCTTTTCTAGTCCTTTAGACACTGCCTTCCCTCTGATGATTATCTCTAATTTATTCTGCTGGTATCTTGTTGTTTGCATGTGGTCTCCCCAGTAGACTATTAGTTCCCAGAGGGCAAAAGCTGTGGCCCCAGTGGTTAGCACAGTACCTGATAAATCGTAGACATTTAAATAAATGTGGTTCTGAAACTGTCCTTTCTTTTCTTCTTCAAGCCACATAAACACCTATCACACCAAAACATTCACACATCTTGAGCTTCACAATAATCCTATAAATTTGGTGCTATTATTTTCCCCATTTTATAAATTAAGGAAATAAATTTGTTCAGGATAACATAGGTATTTTGCAAAGTACTGAGAGAAATTTAGAGTCTATTCTTTTAAAAAACTTACAAAGGCCAGGAATAAAGATAGTATTTGAACACCAAACTGTTATCAAGAGTATTAACTGTGGGGGCGGCTAGGTGGTGCAGTGGATAAAACACCAGCCCTGGAGTCAGGAGTACCTGGGTTCAAATCTGGTCTCAAACACTTAATAATTACCTAGCTATGTGGCCTTGGGAAAGCCACTTAACCCCATTTGCCTTGCAAAAACCTAAAAAAGAGAGAGTATTAACTGTGGTAATATAAAAGAGGAAAGTCCCCAAACCTGGGGTCCATGAATTTTTAAAAAATATTTTGCTAACTGTATTTTGATATAATTCTTTTCTTTGTAATTTTGAATTTTTTGAATTTTATTTTATGCACTTAAAAACTTTATTCTGAAGGGCCTATGACTCATAAAAAGATTAAGAACTATGCTTTAAACTTCTACATAAAAAATGAATTGCACATTGCCATTCAGGAATTACTCAGGCCACATTAAATTTAGGAGTTAAAGAAATCATTTCCTTCTTCAAAAGAAAGGATCACTTCTTTCTTCAAAAGGCAAGGTATTAAAATGACTTTGGAATTAGCCCCTCATTGTTGGAAATCCCTGTTAACATGACTTTCTTACAGAAGCTTCCTACTGAAATGTTCTACCAGGCTTAGGTCTCTAAACTCCCTTTCCTCCCAGGATCTTTAAAAGAGAAGGGGTTCCTTAAAAGAGCAGGACCTGGTTTTTTACCTTTGCCTTTGCTAACACATAGCACAATGTCTGACACATAGAATAAACTTGTAAATGCAAATTGACTGACAATCTGGGGACCACAAACTTGAGTCCATGATCCTGAACAGGAAAAAAAAAAAAGTTTTATTTTCCCTAACCTCTTATCTAAAAATGTAGTGTTTCCTTCAAATATAAACATAAGTAACAAACATTTTGCCAAAAGGGTCTATGACACATAAAAAAGGTTAAGAATCTAGGTACAGAGTTTTCCTCTAGCTCCTTGTTAAGCAGAGTCAAAGGATCACAGATTTAGAGGTTGAAGGGACCTCAAAGGTCATCTTTTCCACTCTTATGATTTCTAGATGAGGAAACTGAGACTGAGACAGGTTGAGTGACTTGTTCAGGATCACACAACTAGTAAATGCCAGAGGCAGGAGCTGAACCCAGATCTTTCTGACATCAAGTACAGTATTACTTTATTCATTACACCACACTGCCTTTCCTCCCCCCATACAGAATACATTTGCTTTTGGTTTAAGGAATCTTGTAACCTTTCTTTTTTTGCTGGTTTCTAAACTTGCTTGATTTCAGAACCTCAAATTAAGTACCTTGGTACCAAGGTACCTCCTAAACCTTCCTCGTGACTGAGCCTGTCCAACTCCCTGAGTTAAGACCACAGGGATACTTTATCCACTACTAATAATCACCTTTTACCATATCTTGTCACTGCCAACAAAACTGAATATCCATCTGTTCTTTTTTTTCTTTTTCCCTTTGCTTTTAGGTGCTCAACTGTAGTTCAATAAGTGCCTCCCTATAAGATTTCATTCTATAACTAAATTTAAGAGGGAACTAAGAGATCCATAATCTGATCTTCAAATTTTCCATCAGCCTTGTTACCTATTGCTGTACATTGTGTTAGAAGGATTGGGAAGGGAGAATATAAATGACATGCTCACAGCCAAGCTCCTAAGGACAATCTCTGTTTCTTGATCCTTTCATCCCTCTCAAACTCAGACTGAAAATGCATCTTAGATACTCTAGTTCCATCTCACACATCCTCAGGCACTCTTAAAGTATTCTAATGCAACCACCAATTCTCCATACATCTCAGAGTGATACCTACTCTTAAGCTGGCCTCCCAGCTTAATAATTAACCCTGAGGCATTTCTGAATATTCTTCCTAGCATCTACCAACTTTCCAATGACAGGGGAGGGGGCAGGAAATCTTACCACAAAAAGTTGTCTTACTTCTCTCTTCCCCTCTCAGCTCTGAAGCATCCCCACCTAGTTCCCTGAAACTTAGGGAAGAAACTGGTTCCAGACACTGAGTATATTACTATGATTAATTTACAAGGGAAAAGAATATAAACAAAAGAGTACCATATAGCAAATTAATTATATATATATATATATATATATATATATATATATATATATATATATATGTTTTTGCAAGGCAAATGGAGTTAAGTGGCTTACCCAAGGCCACATAGCTAGGTAATTATTAAGTGTCTGAGGACCAGATTTGAACTCAGGTACTCCTGACTCCAGGACCAGTGCTCTATCTACTGCGCCACCTGGCCACCCCCTATATTTTTTTTAAAAAATCTAATCTTTAGTTGTCAATAACCTCTCTAGGCCAGGGATATGGCTTGGTTACAAGAAGCATATCACCCAAATACAGTCACAAAGATTTTTGAGTTCTTCCAGAAAAAAGTTTACATATTTTCTAAAATTTCTCTCTGTCAGTTAGATGCTTGTACTCATAAGATTTACTTTCAATCAGTTGACTGCCTAGGAATCTTTTTCTTCCTCCAAAGGAAGACAAGGGATCAAAAAAAAATAACACATTCATTTAGCTTTTCTTATCACCTCGAAAAAGTAAAACACACCAACCTTCACTCAGAAAGTACATAAAGATACCTACGTAGGCTATAGACATACTATATACAAACAGTCCCATAAACTGATAAATCGTTTCTGGATAATAACTTCCCTACCCAAATATGGAATCTCAGACCTGGCATGAAATTCCAGAGCAATTTCCATTTTCCATGTGTAATCTATAGTCAATCTTTGCTCCTACTTCCTTCATATCATGATTTCATTATTTTATCCTTTAATAATCATTGCAGTAGCTGAATATCTAGTCCAGAACTTGATAATTTGACCTTTCTCATCTGCCCTAAGAGGAGTTAGACATTCATTCTACTTTCAGTAGACTGTTGTTAAGGGAAGTTGGTTGGTGGCAGTGGATAGATCACTGGCCTTGGATTCAAGAGAATGGGAGCTTGGGGCGACTAGGTGGCGCAGTGGATAAAGAACCGGCCCTGGAGTCAGGAGTACTTGGGTTCAAATCCGGTCTCAAACACTTAATAATTACCTAGCTGTGTGGCCTTGGGCAAGCCACTTAACTCCATTTGCCTTGCAAAAAAAACCTTAAAAAAAAAGAGAGAATGGGAGCTTGAATCCCGCCTCAGACACTTGCCACTTACTACCCATGTGAACATGGGTATTTTGCTTAGTCCTGATTGCCTTGCATCCAGGGTCATCTCCAGTTGTCCTGGCCACTGGATCTGGATGTCTCTGGAGGAGAAGATGAGGCTTGTCACTTAGCACAGCACCTCTTCCCTCAAATCCAATTCATGTATTTGTCATGGCATCACCTCTCTGATGTCATGGTTTTCTTCTCGAATGAAGGACAGCACCAACAGCAAACTGTTATCATACTTGGCACTGAGGGGCTTAGCTCTTTGAAACTAAGAGTCAGATTCCTTATTGGCCACTAACTGAGAAGAGCTAATGACTTTTTTGTATTTGGTTTTTCCTGATCTTAGGAGAACAAGTATCTATCCTGAGATGAAGATGTCCAGACTTCAAGGAGAACTTGAATTTAGAGAGGGTCAGGCATCCAGGGTCCTTTTGGTCAAAGCTGAATACAGTAAAGGGAGGACTACTGGGCAACTACTTCAGAGCAATAGAAAAGACAACTACCCCAACAAGAGGATGGGCCCTGAACCTAGACCATTTTGCCAGAAGACAAGGATTTTCAGAGACATTGCAAAACTTAAGGAAAATAAATGGAGAAAACTTCAGTAGTCCTGAAAACTGCTTCATATTTAGATAGTTTTAAATATCAACCTTGTGGTAGTGTGTAAACAGTTGTTAGTACTTCTTTTTGCTTGTCTCTCTCAAAGACATGTTTGCGAGTGTTCTATAATTAACATTTCTTTTGTAGGTAATAAATAAAAATCTGTCCCAACATTTACTCTTTATTTCCCATCTGCCTCTCAGTTTTAGAGGAAACCAAAACACAAGCAAATGAACTGGAATATCAGTAAGAAATGAGTCTCAATATAAACCATGTGACTGCAGGAATGAATCCAGTTTGGGCCACAGGCATGGTTCCAGAGCAAATGAGTACCTCAGTGATGCCATATTACAACTATCAGAGCTATCTGTCCATCACTCTCTGAATTAGGAACAAATTCCTTTGTATTTTTCTTTTTTTTTTTTTGAAAAATCCAAACATATTCTTCGGCCCTTCTCCCCCACCTCACCTTTTACCATTTATAGACAAGAGCAATGCCTTGAAAACAAAAATTTGGAATTAAAACAAATTCCCTTCCTACTAACTCAGACAAATTCCGCTTCCTCTTACTCATTCTCCAAAATGGACACAAATTTCCCTTTCTTCAATGGGACCTTTTTCTACAGAAGACTAAAGTTGCCTTTGAGTTCACAGATGGAAGGAGAAGTTCTCTTAATCACTCAGATAGGTAATTTCTTCAGTGAAGAATATGACTCATAGTCAGCAGATTTCCCATCCACCAGATGCCCCAGCCAGCAGATGCAAATTTTATCACACTTAAACATGTTAACTGGGCTACCATGTACTGAAAGCTGTAGCACTCATTTTTTTTTCAACTTTCAGATATATTTTTAGGGTCTTGAAGCATTTGTTTTAATATAACAAAGATAAAAACAATTTATTCATTAAATTGTAACTTAAATCTTAAACCAAGATAACTTTTACATATGTATAATGCTGTGCTAAAAGGTATGGCTGTTACAGAGATTCATATACCTTCTAGCTTTTACAGAGTCAGGTGACAGACGGGGTGACTACTCTGGCAAATAAAAATGCTAATCTCAAGGTGTGCCAATTTGGGATGTCCAAAAACATTAAGTGCCAGATTTCAGGTCTTTTGTTACATGACTTCTTTGTTCTTTACTGAAACAAACTCTGGAGGTGAAAACATGTTAATTGAATTCTGTTTGTCTTTATTAAGGCCAAACTCCATAAGACTGTCAATGCATATATTGTTTCCTTAACAGAATGTAAGCTCCTAGAGGACAGGTCCTATTTTACTCAGTATTTCTGGTTCCCAGCACAGTGCTAGGTATATGTATAGATACTTAGTAAATGTTAATAAGTTGCTTGGTTAATTAATTAGTGATTAACTGTGGTTCATTCCTGAGGCACCTCAGCACCTTTGACCAGAGGTAATCTTTTTTTTTAATTTAAAATTTTTAATTGAAAAAATGTTTTGGTTCCCTGCAACTAAAGTTATAAAAATAGCAACTATTGATTGAGAAACTACTTGATGAGGAAATCTATTATGAATTCAATAACCTTTTTGAAATTAATTTATATTTTTTAAAATTAAAACAGCATTTATATATATAGATAGATATAGATATAGATATAGATATAGATATAGATATAGATATAGATATAGATATAGATATAGATATAGATATAGATATAGATATAGATATAGATATAGATATAGTTAAGCACTTCTGGTTTTGCACTCAAAGGTAACTTTAAGACCCACTTTAACCTTCTTTTCATAGGATCATAGTTTAAAAGGAATCTTATTCATTCAAATTGGACTTTGATCATTTAGTCCAGCTCCTCTCTTTCTAAAAGTGAGAAAATTAAGGTTTGGAGGAGTTAAGGCATTTGCCCAAAGTCACAGAAGGACTAGTTGGTAGAACCAGGATTTGAAGCCAGATCTCTACCTCAGAGTCTAAATACATCATCCTTTCCAGTGTTTTAGGTTGGCTCCTATTTAGGGCCTACTTTGAGATGCTAATATAAAAATAAGTACAAATAGAAAAACAGTAAGGCATTGGGTGGGGGAGCTTCTTATTGCTTACCTAGGATCCATCAAATTAATCAACAGAGAACAGGAAGATGGAGATATTTGCTTTTACCAGAACTGTATCAACCTGAATTTAAAAGAAAACAGAAAAAAAATTAGATCTTTAATCAGGGAAAGTGAATTGCAACTCAGAGTGCCAAATAGCAAGAGCTGGGAAGGGGCATTTATATGGTGTCCTAAAGCATCAAAAGAACTCTGATGGGAATGGTTAGGCATCTTACAATGTCACAAGGTAAGTGGTATAAGAAACAAAAGTAGGAAAGCAATTAGGTAGCACAGTGGATAGAGCACTGGTCCTGGAATCAGGTGGACCTGAGTTCAAATCTGAGCTCAGACACTTAATAATTTACCTATCTGTGTGACCTTGGGCAAATCACTTAACCCCATCACCTTGTTTAAAAAAAAAGAAGTAAAAGTAGGGAAAGAAAACCTGGGAATCTCTGGAGAGAAAAGTTTGGGAGATTTGCTGAAAAGGTCAACCCAAGGCAATTCATTGGATTAGGAAGGGAGACAGGCTGATTAGCAGAAGTTGTGGAAAAGAAAGGCTAAATTGAAGGCAGGAAACCACTGATCCCTATTGAGGGAGAATAGTCATGTGGGAATCAAGTTTAGACACTTCAAGGAGGTAAGAGATAGCTGGGGAAGAATAGCAAAGAAGATGGTCAAGTTAAAGAAGTTATTTGCTAAGGAAACAATTAAATTAGAGACAGTTACAAACTGGGAAAGAAGGGAGCTTCTAAGGAGCTGGAATTCATGAATACAGCTTAGAAAAAGGCAGAGGAGAAGAAACCAGGCAGCAGGTGCTACACTGAGTCAGTAGGAGAAAGAGACCACTGAGGAATAATTCCTTAAGTATACCCTCTGCTCTGAGAAAGCAAAGGTGGCATTTAAGGAATGGTCTAACACCTGGTGTAGGGGTGGTTTTCCACTGGGCATCCACCGGGGCAGTCCTCAAGGAGTGGCTAATGATATAAGGCAGCATTCATTAGTATTACTCATACTCCTGTCTCAGAAAAGGCATAATCAAAGTCAGACTTACTTTAAAATCCAAAGTGGCTTAGAAAATGGGGTTCATGAAGCACCAACACAGAATGCTTGAATGAGGGTATAAAGGTTTAACAGAGAAGTTTCCAATAGAAAAAGATGACATTTCTCTATACCCAGAGTTCTTTTGCTACATAAAGATTATTTTTTCTTTTATTTCTATACTTTATGTATATGTATAAGTTTAAGAAGAGTTAAATCACTTGCTCTTCACTTTCTGGACCCATATGTCTTCAATTTTATCTGAACTAACTGGACCATTACTGGCCATGCCTAGAAATATTGCTAGAAAATGTGTCCAGCAAAAGATTCAAGCAAACCTGAAAGAATTCACTTAGAAGATCAACTCTGACTCAGAAGAATTTAGGGAAAAAAGAAGTTTATTTAAGCACTGTATGGTTAGCCAAAACTAAGAGAGAAAGAGGAATTAACATCAACAGCAACAGCAGGCTCTATGAGAGGATAAGCAATAAGGAAAGGTACATGAGCATGAGAGGTTACCTGGGGGTTTCACAGAGCAGGACAGCCTCCCAAAGGAAGACAAGCCATCAGTATATAAGCAGTAAGAAAGGGTATAGAGACAGGAGAATTTATTTGAGGTATCATGCTCACCAAGTGTGGATGAATTTGGGGCAGCTGGGTGGCACAGTGGATAGAGCACTGGCCCTGGAGTCAGGAGTACCTGAGTTCAAACCTGGCCTCAGACACTTAATAATTACCTAGCTGTGTGGCCTTGGGCAAACCACTTAACCCCATTTGCCTTGCAAAAACCTAAGAATAAAAAATAAAAAGAAGTGGACTAACTTCACAAAGTAAGATAAGCCATCAGGGTATGAGAGGTAAGGAAGGGCATAGGGGTATCAAAATTTATCTAGGGAATTATGCTCCCCAAGAGCAAATTGACCTCCCAGAGGGAGGGGAACAATTTAACTGAGGAGTGAGTGAGCTTTTGAAGGGGCAGAAAGTAATTATTAGATATACATGATGTGGACAGTAACATAGCAGAAATAAGATAATTAGGGATATGTAATGGAGGGGCTATAGCCAAAGACTTTTCAGGTTAGGATATGGATCCATTATTTTGTTGATAGGGGCTAGTCTTATACCTGGGAGAGTCCTTGCCAGGAAGGGGCAGTAGTTCATTGACCTCATCTATGGGGGGAAGGAGGGTCAATGTTAATGTAAGGTATATGTGCAGAAGTGCAGAAGGAACAAATTAATTATAAAATATATTTCCTCTACTTCAGGAGAAGTTAAGGCATTTTAGATCATGGGTCCATGACTCTTTAATTACCACCGTCATTTATCTCCTTACCAACATTGGCATACCCCTTTTTCCTCTCAGGCTCATTGCCTCCAGAAAGGGGGGAAATGAGCTTCCTATTATTTTATTCAATAATTCTGAAAACTATACAAGAAAGATTTCAAAATCACCAATTGCCACAATGGTGTGGTTATTGATTTAGAACCAAGACATCCAGGAGAATAAAGTCAAATGAAGACCCTGCCTTCTGATTGTGTCAATGTATAATTATGCTCCCTCAAAAATCCTCTTTGAGTTCATTTCCACTGAGTTTTCTTTCATGTATCATTGAGGCCTAGTTGAACAATAAACATGTGCCATTAACCTAACTCTGCAGGTCTTTTATTAAATCCAAACTTTAGATTAACTTTTTCGTTATCTATACAGAAAGTCTGGAAAGCCAGGAATAGATCCTGGAGAGGAGAAAGATGCTGACCTGTGCACTTTCCTTAATGAGGGTGATGATCAACTTTAATGGACTTACTCATTCCATCAGTGCAACAATCAGAGACAATTTTGGGGTATCTTCGATGGAGAATACCATCTGTACCCAGAGAAAGAATTGTAGAGTTTGAACAAAGACCAAAGACTAATACCTTTAATTTAAAAAAACTTATCTTGTTATATAATTTTGCTATCTCTTATACTTTATTTTTATTCCATAAGTATATGATTTCTCTCCCATCACATTCAACTTAGATCAATGTATACCATGGAAACAATGTAAAGACTAACAGACTGCTTTCCATGGGGGATGGGGGGCAGGAAGTGAGATTGGGGAAAAAATTGTAAAATTCAAAATCAATCAATCAATCAATCAATAAAAAGAATTTCTGAGAGGGGAAAGTGTACTTTCAGTGTGAGAAGGCTCAAGAGAGAAGGTTGAAATGACATGGAGAAGCAAGCCCAGAGAGTGAAGATTGTAGCCAGGAGAGGAAGGAAGCATTTTGGTCACTTAGATTTTGTAATATTGGTGATGGTGGGCAGGAGGGGGAAGTTGGGGAAGCAAAAAAAGTGAAGAGGGAGTAGGGATTTGGAGACAAGCTCAACTCCCATACTGGTAATCCTTTCAAAACCATTCAAAGACTCAAGGGGGAAAACTTCAACAATTTCTCTTATAGACCTTATGAAGTATTTTTGTTCTTAGATTTACAGACAAATTGTCCTCCATACACAGGGTGATTTTCTATCAAACTAAACTGCTTTGAGTTACCAAACAAAGCTGGCTTTATAAGTAATATACCTACTTGAAAGTTTCAAAATAAAACTGATACTGTTTAAAAAGCAACTGGATTAGGCTTACACAGAACTCTTTTCACTTATATTAAATAATAACTTTATTAATTCCATTATTATTTTTACTAATTATATGTGTATGCCCAAGAAGAGATGTTATACCTTTATACCCTTATTCAAGCAGAACTACCAAGATGTATATATATATATATATATATATATATATATATATATATATACATATATATATATATATATATGTATATATATATATATACATATATATATGCAGAGGAAAGGTCCATAATTATCAATAACAGAAGACATAGACAGGGAATGACATGACATTGATCTAGAGACTACAAGTAATTCTAACAGCCATAAGAAAGGGATATAAGGTTGGTTAACTGCATAAGGGCTTGGAAAGAGACCTGTATTGAAGACCACTATAAAATTCAAATACTTCCTAGAAAGACTTTTCTCTACCTTGAAGAGAAAAATAAGAAAAGTGGACAGGAATTTGAAAAGAAGCAATAGTGATACATCCTTAATGAGAGTTTCCTGAAATAAATCAAACTCATGAGTGAAGCAATAAATCATCTTTAATTGAGATAGTAGGGTACCAAACCTGCCACCCTAAGGAATGAACTGCCAGGAGACCCACAGGAAAAGATTCTAATACTTTTAGGAGAAAGAGAGGAGGGGGTCACATTAGGTGATGAGGTCTGGTCATAAGATGCCAGCTGCCTTTGGCAATCTGAGCAAGGAAAATCAACTCATTCTGTTTAACCTGCCCTGCCAGATCTAACTCACTATAAATTGCAATGAACTGGACAAAGACATTAGGAGCTGAGATCCTTTACAAAGTAAAATCCCACAGTGGAAGGACCTAATAGAGAGTAAATATCTTGAAAATGGAAGTGCCTAGATATTACTGAAATTCTGGCATTAATAGGATCATTTATGAGAGTCATATTCATATTATTATTATATTTGATATTTATAGTTTTCTGTAATTATAGTAACAATTTTTCTGTCACCAGTTTGTTTTATTTTGTGTACTTTTTGTTATATTAAATAAAACATTTTCAATATTGAATGTTTTCTTAGCCTGAGTACTTGCAAGGAATCTGAGACACTTTGTACTAGAGGGAATTTCTTTTTCTTTTTTCTTTTTTAGATTTTTGCAAGGCAATGGGGTTAAGTGACTTGCCACACAGCTAGGTAATTATTAAGTGTCTGAGACCAGATTTGAACTCAGGCACTCCTGACTCCAGGGCCAGTACTCTATCCACTGTGCCACTTAGCCACCCCTAGAGGGAATTTCAAAGTGAGTCTAGGAACTGAAATTTTCAGGATTTTTCCAGGTGTTGCAAACACAAGCCAGAGAAATTTTATGAGCAGCAACCCCCACCAAATTGTATACTGATTCTCATAATGGGAATGCTCTAATACCACAGTTATATTGGAGACTATGTAGTTTCATTCAAAATGATTTTTTTGGTGGGGGTTAAGACTGGGGACTCTCCTGCATAAACAAAGGTCAAATCCAGATAGCACTTTTACAAGCACCAAGGAAGAAAGTTAAGTATAGCTAGTAAAATTAACTCAGTTTCCTCATCTATAAAGTGAGGATAATGATAGCACCTACCTTTCAAGGTTATTGTGAGGATCAATTTGGATAATATTTGTAAATACCACATAGGGCATGGCACATAATAGATACTATATAAATGTTAGCTATTATCATTATTATTATTATTCTGAACATATACCCTAAAGGGGTCAAAGATAGAAAGAAAGGATACACAATACAAAAATGCTTAAGCAGTACTTTTTGTTTTTTAGCAACTAAATGGAAGCAAAGTGGATGCTGAAGGTAATGGCTGAACAAATTGTGATACGTGAATTTAATGGAATATTTTTTTGGACCATAAGAAAAAACAAATAGGAAGGATTCTGAGAAATTTGGGAATACTAATATGAACTATGAAAACTAAAGTAAGCAGAACAAATTGATATAAGCATAATAATGTTAAGGAGGATGATTGAAAGATTTAAAAATCTGATCAAATAAATAATCAATTGTGAGTTCATGAGAATGATGGTAAAAACTCTTTACTGGTAAAGAGATATTTGACTGGAGGCACATGATGAAATTTAAATTTTCACACACAGGAAATGTGTTGACAATTTTGCTTGATTATACTTGTTACCATGGAGGACTTCTATTTGGGGAAGATAGGAAGTGATATGTAGGTAGTAAGAGAATACAGAAAAGAAAATCAATAGGATATTTTTAAAACACAACAGAAGATTGGAAGGGAGTGCAAACTTACAAGATGGTTTTATTATTACTTTTTTAAATTAAAAATATATTTCTAAAATACAAATACATTAATGCAGGATGGAAATCAGAGTCCTCATTTTAGTCTTTTTTTATTTTTATTTTTTTTAGGTTTTTGCAAGGCCAATGGGGTTAAGTGGCTTGCCCAAGACCACACAGCTAGGTAATTATTAAGTGTCTGCGACCGGATTTGAACCCAGGTACTCCTGACTCCAGGGCCGGTGCTTTATCCATTGCACCACCTAGCCGCCCCCTCATTTTAGTCTTAAGACCACACCAAGTCTCTACCTTGCCTGGCAGATATGATCAATTATACTGCTTGGATAAGCAGAAATTTATCCACTATAATTCTTCCAATAAGATGGAGGAACATGGAACCTCATCATCTCCCTTCCACTTGTATACTAATAGCCACCAAGCATTATTACTTATGTTTTTTGAAGTGGAAGGTCTTATTCTCTGACCCGCAATCATATCCAGTAGACACCCAAGTCTTACTATTTGACCTGCCAACATACCTAAGGAATTCTGGGCTTTGTCATTCATCCAGCAGCTGACTCCTCAAGATGACTGAACCCTTCCATCTATCTATCTTGCAGCTGAACCTTCTAATATATGTCATCTTGATTCACCTCAGCCCACAGAATGGACTCTTGAAGATTTGCAAAAAAAATAATAATAGTAATTATTATTATTATTATTATTACTATTATTATTAAAACATTTATCCCCACAGCAGTTTAGTAGTTTTGTTTTGACAAGATGATACCATCAACAAGACCAGAAAACAGACCAGTGGCCATATAATCTATGCTTCTAGATATAACCAGGATTTTGTTTTGTTTTTAAATTCTGTATTAATTTGGGGGATGAGAAAACACCTCTGCAATATATTCTGGAGCAAGCCTATTCCCTACTGCCTGGCAAATGGAGAAGTTAGGAACAAGAGGATTCCTGTAACAAGGAGATTAGTTTCTGTTATTCCAAGTTGGAATTCTGAAATATTTTCCCATGGAAACACTGTTTGCACATGGCTTTAAGGTCCTATGCATATAATACTGAAAAGTCCTTTGACTTTTCCTTTTGGGCAGCCGGGTCCTACCTTTCCAAGGTCTTTGGGGCACCACTGGACTCAGCCAGCGTGTTCAATAATGAGAGTTCAACTAGGAGAGATGAGTAACAGGTTTTATTAACAGGACACTACATTTCTACATCTCTACATCTCTACATCTCTAACTCACATAGTTGAGTAAGGGTATATATGAGCCTAGTCCCCCTGTTATCAGCATTCCTCATCTCTAGGCACTGTGAAAGAGTAAAGGGCATGCCACAAAAGGTGTGTATCCTGGCTTAAACAGGATGAGGATGAAAGGCAGATAAGGGCCAAAGCTCCTTCATGAGAATCTTCAACAAGATAAGGATGAAAGGCAGAGAACAAACAGAGAGAAAGGCCAGAGCTCCTTCCTGAGTTCAGAACACTCTGGTATGGACATTCCTGTTGTCCCCAGTCTCATGACTCTCAGTATGAACTCCTCATGGCCATGTATTCTGTCTATTAACCCCTTACAATTCCCCTTTCTTAATTCACGAAGCACCCTATAGATTCCCAGAAAAGGGTTGTCATGAAATGAGGACTTGCATCACAAAGGGCACACACAAGCAAAATAATAAAAGTCCAATACCAAACTATATAAGGTAACAATACACACAACAGACCACCAGATTGAGTATGAAAGAACTGAATCAGCTTATCTGAAACCTGATTAGGTTTTAAATCAGAATCTACTGCCTGATCAATATAATCAGCTATTTGGGCTAATTTTGACAATTCTAATGTAATATTTTCCATACTCAATCCATGTAGCTGGGCTCTAATAACATTCCATTCTACTTGAGATTCATTATATCATGCTTTGGTCAAACAATATTGATTATATCTATAATCACATTGTAACCTTTGTTGTAATTCTAAATATTGTACTTCTTCTCCCAAAAACATAGTGGCTTTCTGCAATTGATATAATGCTTTATAAAATTGCTCATCTACCTGAAGTTGGTGTTTAAATCACACTGAAACATTCTGCGTTAATTCTTGTAATCCCTGTGCTTCTACTATTTGATTCTGAGTATTAGATATTGATATAGCAAGGGCTGTAGAGGCCACAATGGCTTCTACCAGTAATGTAATGCCCAAAATAACACAAGAAATAATCTTCTGTTTCTCTGTTGAAAGAATATTTTCTCATTGTCTCAAAAATATGATCACTACATGTTCTATACCAATTTTTTGTTTTTACAATAGTAAAAATAGTAAATAATGTGGTCATGTTACTTCGAAAACTTTTCTACCTAACAGCAAATTTAGGGCCTATGCAGGTTCTTACTAAACGATTCATACAGGTTAAATTGAACACCCCATCAGAATATTTAGTTAATGTAATATTAGATTTTCCTTCTACTAAAAAATGCATATTCTTCACCCAAGCATACCCTAACACTAATAACAATATTACTAATTATATTATTCCTTATATCAATATTAACCAATTCAGGCATCCCTTGCACAGTATATCCCCCAACCGATGCAACAAGTTTTTTCTATCCCTTTAACCTCTCTTCTAGATCCATGTATATATTGCAGTCAAGGATAATTTACTGCTCCTCTATCTTGCATGTCTCTTGTGGTATTATGACAAGATATTAAATATTCTGTATAATTCATAAAGTCTAAAGGTACTTTGATGCACTGATGAGTATGACAATATTTAAAGGGCATGAAAGCAGGATAATGATACATAAGTGACAAATTATGAGGAAGAATAGAATTACAAGAAGACCTTAACCTGTTCCCTTGATATTGTTTAGTTTCATTCAAAGGTATCTCAGTACCATTTAATCTCCATGTATATAAGCGATATTTCCTGGTGTCAATTTGTATAGAATTTTTATTTGTTTTTACAGCATAATCCCTCAAATACATCCTTCCATCCACAATCTGAGTATACCATCTATCAACAGGTACAATACTTTTAGTTTAATTCCATTCAGTGCCCAACCAGATTCCTCCCATTTGTTTCTGGAAGCACACAGGAAATCCTTTAATCAATTCTGTGAAAGTCATTGTTTTGTTAAAGTTCTGTATGGATTCATTACTTGTTATTTCTTCAATACTCCCTTCGTCCTACATGCAAGAAAAATTTCCATGTAAAATAAATTCTGGCATAGTATCTGTCTAGGATAGTGCTTTCAACCACAGTGGAGACAGAATGAAAGTCCATCAATGATCAGTCATATCAGACTACAGTTAACAAGTGCATCATCATAAATGTTCTTATGAGTATCTTTAATTGTCTTTTATGAGCATGATTCTTTCTTTCTCTCTTGCCTTGCCTTCTCTTTCATCGATTCTTCCTCAGTTTCCACATTTCTTGTTCTTTTTGCAGGAACCAATTTGTCTCCATGATCTGTGGAAACACAAAGAAAACCTGGACCCCATATTAATACTCTATAATGTCCAGACCATGAGCCATCGAATTCCTTTATTTTCAGAATTATTTTTAAAGTATTTTCTTTCCAATTCTTTCTTAATTTATATAAAATGTCTCATGGCTGCAGACCATTTTAGAAATTTATAAAAAATTATATGTATATATATTGCTTTGTCTAAAATTCCTTGTGATAGACATCCTCTTCCCCTTTCTTGTTTAACGAGGATCACCTTAATAGTTCTGTTATCATGTTCCACCATAGTCTGACATGTAGGATTTTAAGAAATTCCAGTGACATGCTTTATTCCCTAAAACTTTTAAAATACAAAGAATTCTTAAGACCAATTGTTGCTAAAAAAATCACTTCTTATGACTACAAGATTTTCTTCATACTTCTCTTAAATTCCAAAAACCATATTCAGATTAGTTTTAAATCATTTTCTTTCTAAAAGCCTAAAAAGTTTGCAAGTTCTTCTTATCTTCATCAGTGCAATTCTAACTTCTCAATGCTCTCACTTAAAAACTTCCTATCCTCACTGACCAAGATTTCTTAATATTAGAACATTCTATATTCTGGGAATTAGAGATTCCCCACAATTTGAGATATCAAAGTGATATGTACTAATTCTTTACCTTTACTATTTATCAGTACTCACTCACTCCAGATTCTTCCCAAATACATGATCCACATTCCAATCACTGTAAAATATTAACTTCCTCTTGTTTAGTTATTCTAAAGCTAACTCACAAGTCTGTCCTGACTTCCATGACTCTAGAGGGGCCATAAAACATCAGAATCCAAACTCAAACATATTCTTTACAAACCCCTTAATTCAATTTACATGTATCTTTAGATTAGCACACTATAGGATCAATAATAGCATAATAAAATTAACATTTACCTAGAAATTGCTTTCATATCAAACTTTTCACTTTATGGGGTTTATTATTTTTCTAATCAATTCATTGCCAAACATTGCAAAAAGTACCAATTTAATGCAATTTTAAATCACCCCAACCTCATATAAACACATATCTCCCTATAGACTTGTACAGTTCTATACTTTCTTCTTTTCTTATAATGATTTGTACATCATTTCCCAAAGTTCCCAAAATCCATCTTTTGTATACCAAGTTAACCCGGCTCAAACCTTCTGTTTACATACTTTTACCACTTTACATACTTAACAAATGTTTCAAAAGAAACCCCAATTGTCTCTAAGTCTGGATTTTCTTTCCAGTACTTTGAGAATCTCTCACTCAAACTATACAACTCAAATATTCCATCATTCCTTTTCATTAGCTCTTCTTCACTTTAATTCATACTATTCCAAACTACAGTCACATGGCTTATACAGCTATATAAACTACAGATATGATTCCACTTTTCACAATGCATTTTTCATTCCAAGGTTTTAATATTTAACATTTCTTGATTACAACTGCTAAAATCCTGGAGAAGGCATTCAAAAATCCCTTAGCCTAATTAGAATATTCCCTGCCCCCCCCTTCTTCAAATAGAGTAAACTGAATAACTTTTACAGAGACCATCCTAGATTCTTTCTGGGGGGGGGGGGGGTTGGTCTTCTATTCTTCAACCCTTACATGTCCCATAATTTTCTGTAATAACTAACAATATCTGAATCTATTTTGATAAACTCCTGAGGCTCTAATGATGCCATATCATGCTGGAAAAAAAGATTAATTATTTAGTTTCCCCTATATGGGCATTTTGGTAACTACATTATACACTTTAGGATTAACCTGACTCTCTTGTCTTTCTGAAATTTATTTTCCCCATTTTCAAATTAAAATAGCATTTCTTTCTATGATTTCTTTGTTTAACATATTTGGTAATATTTGCTGTTTCTTTAACTTCAAAATAAGGTCCTTTTAAACACTTACTTTACTAATTCTTCCTGAAGTAGCTCTCCCTCCTGAAAGGGGGAGGGAGGGGGAAACACTCCAGCAGCACAGAATCAAGGAGAATGGGAAAGAGAAAGGAACATAAACAAGGAATGGGGTGGGGGGGCTTCTCATAATAGTAAAATAACAGGGTGAGTAGTTTGGCCTCAGTCAATTTAACACCAAAATCCATTCTTTTTTTTAAATAAAAACAAAGGAAAAAATCCCTCTTGGAAGTGCTCAAGAGAAGGGGGATCAGATTACTCACAGAAAGCAGGCTCAAGGGGAGAGCCAGTGAGGGCATTAGATGCCAAAATAACAAAGAGCAGCAATTTAAATGAGGCAACCCAAGGACAATTTTAGGGGAACTTTTCTCCCCATCTAGCAAATCAATAGAAGAACCGGAACATACAAGTAAATAGACAATCTAAACACATAAAGACAGATGAGGTACAAGCACAGATCACACAAATGCAACAGACTTTTCCAAACTGACAATATCCACAAACACAGACCAATGGCAAATTCCTGATGTCTCAGGAATGCCGTGAGGGGAGATTCTCTCTTAAACTAGTAAGAAGGAGCTGGTGGGGGAGGAGGCCAAATTTCATCCTCCTGCATAACTTTATTTCTTTTTTCTATTTCATTTTTATCTTGTACAGTTTTATTGTCTGTTTGGCTTTCTATAGAGAAATGTCTTTTTAGGTCGCTCCGTTCCTCCAAAAGCATTTTTCACTATACTAATTATCAAGAAATCTAGTTCTTTAAGATAATCAGGGCATTCTTGTTCATAGCTAGTCATCTATTCTCCTACTATTTTCCATTTTTCAGGGGTTAATTCTATATCTCGAAGCCCTGGTGAAACTGAATTCTTTCTATGAAACTCTTTAAATCTGGAAGATTTATAGTTACTCCTTGCTTCTTTACAGTTTTATATAATTGTTGAGCCCAAACTTCCTGTTCTGCTGGTTTAATTATGAGTAACACATTTCCCATCTTCCCGACCTTTTTCTCCGGGTACTCTCACTACTTCCTCTCTTTCTGTTTAGACAGGGTTCCGGTTCCTATCCTGCCCTATCCCCCGTCCCCATCCCTGTTCGGGGAGCCACTTGAAAAGTCCTTTGACTTTTCCTTTTGGGCAGCCAGGTCCTACCTTTCCAAGGTCTTCAGGGCGCTGCCAGATACCCGGCGTGTTCAATAATGAGAGTTCAACCAGGAGTAACAGGTTTTATTAACAGGACACTACATCACTACATCACTACATCTCTACATCTCTACATCTCTACATCATTACATCACTACATCACTACATCTCTAACTCACATAGTTGAGTAAGGGTATATATAAGCCTAGTCCCCCTGTTATCAGCATTCCTCATCTCCAGGCACTGTGAAAGAGTAAAGGGCATGCCACAAAAGGTGTGTATCCTGGCTTAAACAGGATGAGGATGAAAGGCAGATAAGGGCCAAAGCTCCTTCTTGAGAATCTTCAACAAGATAAGGATGAAAGGCAGAGAACAAACAGAGAAAAGGGCCAGAGCTCCTTCCTGAGTTCAGAGCACTCTGGTATGGAGATTCCTGTTGTCCCCGGTCTCATGACTCTCAGGATGAACTCCTCGTGGCCACGTAATCTGTCTATTAACTACTCCTTACATAATACAAAGGAAGTCAGCATGGTATTTTTTTTAAGATCTGAGTTTGGACCCTGAGACTAATTCTAATTAGTTCTGTGACCAGGAACTAGTCTCTTAACCTCAGTTTTCTAGTCTGCAAAATGGGTTAATAGCAATACTTGTCATAAATAATCAAATGATCTAATATACATAAAGTAAATGCTTAAACATTATAGTGTCATTATAGTTATTATTTCTTCCCTTTAGAATTTATGCTCTAGAAATAAATGGAGCTTGCCTTAAAATGGTAAGTATTTGTCTAAAACCATCAGCAAGAATTATATATAATGGGGGTAAGCTAGAAGCATTCCCAATCAGGAATGAAACAAGGATGCTGATTATCACCACTATTATTCAATATTGTCCTAGTAATGTTAGCTTTAGCAATAAGAGAAGAAAAAGAAATTGAAGGAATTACAATGGGCATTGAGGAGATAGAACTATCACTCTTTGCAGGGGATAAGATGTTATACTTAGAAAATCCTAGAGAATCAACTAAAAAAACTTCTTGAAATTATTAACAACTTTGGCAAAGTTGCAGGACACAAAATAAATCCACATAAATCATCAGCATTTCTATATATTGCCAGATAAATCAAGCAGCAAGAGGTAGAAAGAGAAATTACATTTAAAATAATTGTAGACAATATAAAATACTTGAAAGTCTACCTGTCGAGACAAATCTAGGAACTAAATGTACACTACTATAAAGTCAGAACTGAACAATTGGAAAAATATTAATTGCTCATGAGTAAGCTGGGCCAATATCATAAAAATTATAATTCTACCTAAATTAATCTATTCAGTGACATACCAATAAAACTATCATTATTTTATAGAGTAAGAAAAATAATAACAAAATTCAATATGGAAGAACAAAAGCTTGAGAAAATCAAGGGAATACATAAAAAAATGCAAAAGAAGATGGTCTAGCTATACCATATCTCAAACTGTATTATAACATGGTAATTATCAAAACAATCTAGAACTGGCTAAAAAATAGTGGATCAGTAGAATCAGTTAAGTACAAATTACAATATGGTAAATGAACATAGTAATCTACTATATGATAATTCCAAAGATCCAGGCTTTTAGGGAAAAAATTCATTATTTCACAAAAAACTACTTGGAAAACAGTATGCAGAAACTAGGTAAATATCAGCACCTCATATCACATACCACAAACTAGGCTCAAAATGGATACATGATTTACACCTTTTAAAGGGTGAAACCATAAGCATATTAAAATAGCATGTAATATTTTATCTGTCAGATTTATGTTTGTTTGTTTATTTTGTTTTTGCAAGGCAAGGAGTTTAAGTAACTTGTCTAAGGTCACAGGGCTGAGTACAGATTGAACTCAGGTCCTCCTGACTCCAGGGCTGGTACTCTGCATCCACTGCACCACCTAGCTGTCTCCTATCTGCCAGATTCATGGATAAGAGAATAATTTAGGATCAAAGAAGATAGAGAGAGCATTTCCAAATATAAAACAGATAGTTTTGATAACATAAAAATTTTAAATGTTTTGCAGAAACAAAACCAATGCAACCAAAATTAAAAATTAAAAAATTAAAAGCAGAAAACTGGGGGGAGGGATGGAATTTGCAACAAATATCTCTGATAAAGGCCTCATTTCTCAAATATATAGAAAACTGAGTAAAATTTATAAACATACAAGTCATTCCTCAGTTCACAAATGGTCAAAGGATATGAACAGGCAGTTTTCAGATAAAGAAATCAAAGCTCTCTGTAGTCTTATGGAAAAAAAATTCTCTGACCATTGATTAGAGAAATGCAAACTAAAATAATTCTGAGATACCTCCTCACATCTATAGGGATGGCTAATATAACAAAAAAGGAATATGTTAAATGTTAGAGAGGATAAGGGAAAACTGGGATACTAATGCACCAATAGTATAGTTGTGAACTAATTCAACCATTTTGGAGAGCAATTTGGAAGTATGCCCAAAGTGCTATAAAACTGTATATACCCTTTGATCCAGCAATACCACTGCTAGGTCTAGAGCCTAAAGAATTTTTTAAAAGGGTTAAAAGGATCTATTTGTACAAAAATATTTATAGCAGCTCTTTTTTTTCTGGAAGTTAAGATTTGGAAATCAAAGTGATACCTATTAATTGGGGAAATGGCTAAACAAGCTGTGGTATATGATTGTAATGGAATATTACTGTGCTATAAAAAAATGATGAGTAGGTTAGTCTCAGAAAAACTGGAAAGACTTATATGAACTGATGCATAATAAAGTAAACAGAACCAGGAGAACATTGCACACAGTAACAGCAATATTGTTCAGTGAAGAACCATGAATGACCTAGCTATTCTCAGCAATATAATGATCTAAGACAACTGTAGAAGACTAATGATGAAACCTACTGTCTACTTCTAGAGAACAAACTGAAACTTGCTATTCTGCCCCACCCCCCTTTCTTTTTTGATTCTTCTTGTACAAAATGACTAATAAGGAAAAGTTTTCACAAAATTGCACGTGTATAACCTCCATCAGGGAAGTGGGGAGGGAGAATTTGAAACTCAAAACTTTAAATAAAAATGTTTAAAAACTGGAAATTTGAGTACAAGTGGAAAATTGAGTGGCTTTGTGTTTCTATAACTTAGTTCACTATGTTGTATCCAGTTATATGCTTAATCAGTATATGTTTACTTGGCTTGCATTATGTTTTCTCAAAATTATGAATCAATAGGCTTTCCTCAGATTAGTCATTTGTAATATATATTTTTTAAGGTTTTTTCAAGGTAAATGGGGTTAAGTGGCTTGCCCAAGGCCACACAGTTAAGTAATTATTAAATATCTGAGGCCAAATTTGAGCTCAGGTACTCCTGACTCCAGGGCCGGGGCTCTATTCACTGTGCCATCTAGCTGCCCCTATCATTTGTAATATTAAACAAGAAAGAATGTGTCCAATATCCAAAAGATAGACTTGCAAAGTGATTTCTAGAGTATAGTTAGCTAGGAAAATGAAGGTTGCTTATACTAAGCTCAGAATTTCTATTTTGTTTTTAATATTCAGCCCATGATTATATTAATTTGTAATAATTATTATATTGCAGTATGGTAAATAACTAATTATAATAACCCATGATTCTCTAAAGGCTACTCTGCAAAACTGTAAAGAGGAGAGGGTATTGAACTTTGTCCCAGGGCACAAATAGCAATTTCAGTTCTTTTGTATAGAAACAAATGAACTTAGCATTTACTTAAGTTAAAATAGAAAGATAGGAGCTAGTTCTGTTCTTCCTTTACCCAATCCAACCTTCTTCACCAAAAGTGTGGTGTGATCCTATCACATCCTACTGGGGTATACTGCATCCAGATATTACCAGTTCTAGGTTGTTAAATTTTCAATGTGAGTATTTTACATTTTGGAATTTAGCAAATGTTCCAGATCAGGTTTTGACTTATTGGGTTTTTTTTTTTTGACTGTCTAAACTCAAGAAAGGGATAAAGAAAATGTTAATAATACTCTATGGCTTAAACTTAGAAGTGTATCAAGGACACATCTTTTACCCTACCCCTACCCTACCCCCATCCTCCACACCAAAAACTACCTGTTAACGTTTACCAGCACATCTCTGTCTCCCTGTGACCACAGTGTTCTTTTTTAAATTTAATTTAATTTTTTATTTTTTTTAAGATAATGGGATTAAGTGACATGCCCAAAGTCATACAGCTAGGTAATTATTAAGTATCTGAGGTCAGATTTGAACTCAGGAACTCGACTCCAGGGCTGGTGCTCTATCCACTGAGCCACCTAATTGTCCCACAGTGTTCTAAGAGGAACTTTGTCTCATCTTCCTCATAGTTTAATTAGTTGTAAAGTTGATCTGGGGGAAGGCACTCTTTGTGCTATTTATTTTAATACTCTATCTTTTTCTCTCCTTTAATGAATATAATAAAATAAAAGTATTTTCCAAATACTAAAAAATACCACAAACTTTAGGTATGGTTAACTATATAATCTTTAAAAGAAATAGCCTGTGACTTAGAGTAATGGAGAAATCTGATGGAATCCAACAATAATGCTCTTTCTCACCTCTATCCTTATCTATTTACAACCAAAGAGATGAAAGCAAGATTAATTTGAGGAATCAATTTGGAGAGCAGAAGTTTTTTTATTTTGTTTTGTTTTGTTTGTTTTTGTTTTTTGCAAGGCAATGGGATTAAGTGACTTGCCCAAGGTCACACAGCTAGGTAATTATTAAGTGTCTGAAGCTAGATTTGAACTCAGGTCCTCCTGACTCCAGGGCCCATGCTCTATCCACTGAACTACCTAGCTGCCCTCTGTTTTTGTTTTTGAGAGCAGAAGTTTTAATAATATTTGGTAAATTCTGATATCAAAAAAAACTCTATGAGTATAGGTCTGAAAACTCTGAAGGGAACTCATGAAACCTTAAGATCTCTCCTTTCAAGCAGATGAAGTATCATCATAAACATTTTATAAGAGTTAACAAAGGCTTAAAGAAGTTAACTAATAATCACACAGTTTGAGATGCAGCATAGTATAGCAAAAACAGTGTTGGGTATGGAATTAGGACACAGGTTCAAATTCTGAGTCCACCTATGTGACCTCTCAGTCTCAGTTTACTCATCCTTAAAATAAAGGGGTTGGAGTAGATAGCCCTTTCCAACTTTAAATCTATGATTTTATAGGTTTCTTGCCTCCTTGTTCACTATGTATATTCAATCCATCATAGTTCCCTTGTCAAAAGAGGGGTAACCATCTTGAAACCTAATGTCATTTGATAACATTTCAGGTATGGTAGAAAGGGCTAAACTAGTAGTCAGAAGATTTGGAATCTGGTCCTGACTCTGCCATTAACTGTATGTCCTTAGTCAAATTACTTAACTTATCTGTGCTTAAAAAGATCAAATAGGCATAAAGTTATCTTCCTTTCAAACTTACAGGTTCTGTGAAATAAGGAAAGAGCTTCTAAAGTTAGAAGATCTGGGTTAAATTCCACCTCTGATACTCCTTGTGTCACTTTGGTGGGCAAAGTCACTTAATCTCTCTGGATCTCAGTTATTTGACCTGTAAAATGAGAGGATTCAATTATATGAATTCTAAAATCCCTTCCAACTATAAAGAAATTGAGACCCTAACCCAGAATGACTACTCAGAGTCCTCTCAAAGTGGCAGCAAAGAATTGAAATTTAATTTGGTTCTTGCAAGAAGCAGGGCAGTTCCTAACTCTCTATGAGAGAGAGAGAGAGAGAGAGAGAGAGAGAGAGAGAGAGAGAGAGCAGGAAAAGCCGAATTACAGAAGCTGAAACAGGGTTAAAAAAAAACACAAAAACCACAAACCATTCCCCCTCCTCTTTTCTGCTGACCCTTACAACAGTTGGTCAAACTTGATGGTCCGAAGAGAAGGGGAGTGTACTTAAGCTTTCCCAGGAGGGTCTGTCTTTGTTTACATCTTATATGGTTAGGGTGACATAATTTTTCTAGCCAAAGATCCGGGTTCTTACACTCACCTGATTCTTGCGAAATAGAAACTAAGGCCTGTGGCTTAGACTAATTTAGCACCATGTTTCTGAAAAATCAGCACTTTTGCCCCTCACAAGATGATTCTATAATCATTTAGAAGAATTAAAAGTATCATGTAGAATATTATAAAAGCACCAATGTAATATTATATTTATAAAAGTCACAAATTTGTCCTTTTCAGTGAATTTGTGATTTCATCAGTGTTATTTCTCCCATCAGTAGAGATCACAATCTCTACAAACCTCCTCACAATGCTATTTGTGTCCATTCTTTCCCATAGATTCTTCACATACCTTCCTCTAGGTTTTTGTTTTTTTTAAACCTTTCTTGGGTCTTAGAATAGCATTCAGACTATCCTCCTACTATATGACTTGGTCCACCTTTTATAATAGGCTATTTCCTTTAAAGTGATATCCCTTATGGCACTTCTTGCAATAAGTCATTGCTGTAAATTCACTATTGCCTACTTGGGTCCACTCTGTGTCTCTCCAGTGACCTTTGAGTCACCTACAACTTTGATTTTTCAGTCTGTGGTGTTCCAAGAAGGGCAATTCTATGGAATTCTTATGAGAATATTTGTGATAAAAGCTTTTGTGCTAGGGTGATGCTTAATATGGTTTAGAGCATTATATAATTTTCCAAATAAAATCCAACCTATTTCCTTTCATTTAATTCTAGGCCCAATTAATTGACAATACGTAATTTCTTATCCAAGATATATGTGCTGATTTATTAACTAAACATACTGGTATTTTGACTAAATGTTTGAATAATAAGCATTTTTCCTAGAATAATTTTTCCTTTACTAAGCTAATTTTCCTTGAGTAATCATAGATCTTATTGAGACCATGTGATATTCTGAGTCTTGTAACAATATTGTTCACAATCATTTTTTGGTAATATTTTGAACTCCACATTTTTCTTCCTTCCTTTTCTCCCTTCTTCTCCTGAAAGAGAGCAATCTAACACAGGTTATAAATGTATAATTATGTTAAATATATTTCCATATTAATCATGTTGTAAAAAAAGAATCAGAATGAAAAGAAAAAATATGAGAGGGGAAAAAGTCATAAACCATAAAACAGCTTTGGTCTGCATTCAGATTCCATAGTACCTTCTCTGGAGGTGGATGGTATTTTCCATCACAAGTCCTTTAGAACTGTCTTTGATTCTTGTACTACTGAGATGAGCAAGTTCATAATATATGACCCACAATATTATCAATGTCTTTGTGGAAGAGAGTCTTTAACTCTGTGTTTTGCTTTGCCAAGTAAAATACTCTTTAAAGAATAGTCAGCAAAAACAGTAACTTCAGTAAGGATATTATATTCTCTGTATCTTTCAGTCATTCTACAGATTCACAGCATTTCCGAATTGCAAAGGATCCTAGTAGTTGTTTAGAATGACTCACAACTGAAAAATAATGTTGCTTACAACATTCCTGACAAGTAGTCCTATAACTTTTGCTTAAATACCTTTGCTGAAGGAAGAAAGCACCACCTTTCAAGTGAATCATTTATCAAGGGAAATTTACAGATATTAACACTCTCTAAATGAAAATCACATTTTCTAAGTATGATACCACCTATATAAAAGATATCAGGTAACAATGTGGATATTTAATATGGCACAGTCATTTGTTGATATCCTTTCAGTTACTTTTTTTAATGGTAATATCATTTTTCATGATATTTTTTCCATTTCTCTCCCTGAGATATGTTGTAAAATTATTCTTCAATACTTCTAGATTGTATCACATCTAGGACAGATTTCTCTAAATTGTACTTGGTCTGGTACAGATCCTCTTCTTGACTGTCTTCTTAAGTATCATTTCTATTTCCTTAAATAGAATATTGGTGAGCTGGATATTAGTATCCAAATATAGCAGTGTTTCCACTTTCATTGATAATAAAAATAGGTAATTAAGAAAATTTAACAAGTTAATTCTATTTTACTTCTATTTATCATTCTCTTGCCATCTATAAATATTATTGAGACAATGAAATTTAATTGAATTTCGGGTCAAACTTTCCTTAGTACTGTTTTGCTGTGTCCAAATTATACTGCTTATAATTTCCTCTACTTTCTTCCATGGTGTTTTACATGTAACTTTGTATTTTAAAACAGCATTATCCTTGCTTGCCTTCTCTATTTACATGGCAAGAAGATTAAGTGTTTACTGGCTAATGCAGTTTCTGGGCTTTTTTGTTGCTCTTGTTGGACCAGTAGTTTTACATCAATTAACCATTTGCTAGAAATTGTGATAATTGAAGTCAATATCTTTATCTTTCTTTTATCTGTCCATGGTTTGGCATCAACAACTTATTAGAAAATTACAAAATGCAGTTGTGTGATTATACTTAGTATGTTTTCATCATTACCTTTCATGTCAGTTTTGATTTTTGCAATAACTAATAGCTCAAATGATTGCATAAAGGTAGTTGATTCTCATAAGACTCTCAACATCAGTATCCATTCATTTTCTGATTCTCAAAGACTTTTAGTCAAGCTTTCATTAGGCAACAACTTCCATTTGTTTTTTTGGTTTCATTTTCTTTGTTGGAAGAATATTATTCTTGATGTCATTCACTTCCTACAGTGGGATAATACTTCTTTACTCAAAGATTGGAGAAAGATCTCATATTTAGAGGACCAACATTTAAATTACTACTGATAGGTAGTCTATATTGTGATTCTTACTATCTTCTTTCACCTTTTCTGCCATTCTATGACTAATGCTGAGGGAAACAAAAGAAGACCTTAGAGGAATGAAAGCCCTTTCAATTTTTTTTCTAGATTTCATGAGATGTCACAGTCAAGGAATTCATTATCTAATGACCAATCTACAAGTTATGGGACTATCTATATTTAGATGGGGTCCCTGAATAGCAAACTCAATCTGTTATTGGGACAATGCTCAAAGCTTCTATGACATGGCAGAACTTTTTTGAATTCCTGTTTTACTGGGATAGTTTTCAAGGCTATCTATGCCATGATGAGATATTGGAATAAAACTCTGAAAAGACAACTTTCCAAATACTGAGAAGACAGTCTCTAAAACTACTTTCTCTCAACAAGGAGCATGGATTATTTCTGAATCACATTATATCTTCATAAAGTTAATTGAATACTCTCATTATAATTTTTATACAACTGTGATTAGAATACACTTTCATATTCCAGTTTTCTTTCCCCCAAGATATCACTGATTCATTGTTTGTACAATGGTAATTGTTAACAGCAGTGGCATTTGTTATAAGGCATCCCTCCCAGGGGAAGGGAGGAAAGGGACAGATGTTGTGAAATGTAGATGATTGAGGCAGCTTTAAAATTTTAAAAGGAAAAAAAACAGGAGCAACTCAATGTGAAGATAGTACAGATCATTATTGCTACCCATTCCTATCCTCGATCTGTGTGAAGAGTATTGTATGTAGGCTGTAAAGGATGGAAAGAGAAGAGAGTGGTATTCCAAATCAGTCACATTATCTGAGATTACCTTTTGTAAATCCCCCCCCCCCCCAGTTTTCTGTATTCTTTCTATTCTTGACCACATAGGCTTTGTTTATACAAGAAAATTTTAATTTAAAATAATTGGAATTATTCTTTTTACACTTCAATGATGATCTCCCTTATAATAGAATTTAAAGTCTGATAGTGCCGAAACTATTCCCTTTACATCTTTTTTTTCCCTTGGTTTGTTTGAAATTCCTGATCTTTTGCTCTTTCAAATGAACTTTGTTAATATTTTTCCTAACTGAATGAAATATTTCTTTTTTACCAATTCAATTGGGATGACATTGAATAGATTAGTTAGATAAAACTGTCATTTTAAAATTTATATTGGTTTTACCTACTCACGAACATTAATATTATTTAGATCTGATTTATTTGTATAAAAATGTTTTATGTTTATGTTCATATAGTTATTGTGTTGACTTTGGCAGGTATATCAAAGGTTATTTTAAATGGCATAAAGTTCTATTGAATAATATTGCTGACACATAGCATAGTTTCTCTATTTTTCACTTTTGATTAAATTTATTTTAACTTTGTCTAAGATCATGATTACCATCCCTGTTTTTTTAAATAAATTCTATTTTTGCCCTTTATTTTTTCTTTGTCTGTATCTCTCATATTTATGTTTCCTGAAAGCAAGGTCTTATTGAATTCAAAATTTTAGTCTGCTATCCATTTCCATTTTATAGATAAATTCATTCCATTCACTTTTTTTTTAGTTTTTTTTTTTTTGCAAGGCAATGGGGTTAAGTGGTTTGCCCAAGGCCACATGGCTAGGTAATTATTAAGTGTCTGAGGCTGGATTTGAACTCAGGTACTCCTGACTCCAAGGCCAGTGCTCTATCTACTGTGCCACTTAGCCGTCCCCCATTCACTTTCTAAGCTAAAATGCTTGTGTATTTTCCTCTTCCTATTTTTTCCTCATTATCCTTCTCACCCTATTTACCCTATCTCTCCTCACTCCTCTGCTTTCTTTCTACCTACTACCTTGCCCTCCTATTCCTTAACCTACCCACCTCTCTAAAAGTCCATCCCTTATCCTCTCTCCATTCTATCCCCTTGCTTTCTTATTTTTTCATGAGTTTAGAAGACTTTTATAGCATTTATTTATCTTTCCCTCTTTAACCCATTCCCAATAAGAGTAAGTAAGGTTCTAACACTAATGGCTCTACCCTTACTAGCTTCTTCTGTTTTTTCTTTTTATACTTCCTTCATCTGAGATAACTACTTCTTTTTATCTCACCCTACACAGTTTTATTTTTTTAGAATCATCTTATCATACTCAGCTCAGTTTGTCTTTCTTTCAAACTGCCCCCAAAATAATGACAATCTTGAGTATTGCTAATATTTTCACATATACAAAGGAAACAATTTGATCCTATTGAATCCCTTACAATTGATCTTTATTATTTACCTTGTATTTCTGTTATATGCAGAATTTTCCCTAAAGTTTTTAGGGTTTTGTCACAAAAGATGTCTTTGAGTTTGTGAAATGTCCTTTTTTTTTTGTTTATTTATTTTTGTTTTATTTTGTTTTTAGCAACTGTTAGTATAATTATGTTCTAGTCCTGAGTTATGGGGAATGGTGCCCCAAGTTTTCTGTTGTCTGTCTCAAGGCCCAACCTTAAGCTCTATTTTCTATTCCTAAACCATGGCTACCAAACCTAACCATTCTGACTTGCAAATGATCTTGCCCCCTGCAGTCCCTCTGGTGACTACAAACTATAGTAGTTCTCCCTTCCCTGGAACTGATACCTGGGACTCTGCTCTCTAGCAAGTGCCCACAGTCAACAGCATCTCCGACCCTCACTACTGCACTGATTGGGTATATAGTAACTCCTTTTTCCTGTAACCAGATACATATGGTCAGTAGAGCTGTACTTGACATCCCTTGACAGTGGAAGGTCCTTCAATCTTTTTCTACTCAGGTGTGGACACCTACACTATCTGCAAAATGAAAGTTTCAAAGTTTGAGGCTGTCTCTCAATTCAGTTAAGCAAAGGGCTTATGTACTGGTTCTAGAGAGCTGGATCTTTTCAGATTGTCTTAGGAGGACAATTGTTTTATATCTGCTGCTCTGTTTTGTTTTTGTTTTTGGTGGAGGAAATTTGGAGAGTTCAAAGTTTTCTGATCTACTCCACCATCTTCCCATACTTCTCTCCCCTCACCTACATTTCATAATAAACTTCTATCCCAGAGTTATCCCTTCTGACAAAAACTAAAAAAAGAGAGAGAAAAATAGTTCAGCAAAGCTAATCAAAAGAGTTTGACATTATATGGGATGTTCCATACCTAAGAAAGAAGGATGGGGAGAAAAGATACCTCCATATTCCTTTTCTTTAGGACCAAGGTTGGCTATTCTAATTTCACAGCATTCAGTCTCAATTGTTTTGTGGCTGCTATTCTTTCTATTTATGTTATTATGGTTTTGTTTTCATTATCCTGTGGGACCTGTTTATTTCACCTCACACACTTCATATAAGTCTTTCAGTTTTTCAGTAAATTCATTATATGCCTTGGAACAGCTAGGTAGTGAGGTGGGTGAAGCACTGGGCTTGTGAAAGACTTTCCTCAAAATGAGAGGCTCTGACAGAGTTTTGAACTATTGAAAATAAATATGTGTCAACCTTTCCCGAGTTTTTCACAGACAAATGTTACCAGAGGTTTTGGTCTTAAGAGAGAGTAAAACAGAATTAGGTTAACAAACACATTTATTGATATTTCTCTAAGTAGTGGTCTTTGCCTGCATGGGGGAGGGGGAGCTCTACCTAAAGAGCCAACCAATCCCCTATACCCAAGGCAGAGGCTTAAAGTCTGAATTTTAAAGCTTTAGCCATCAGGAGGCATTCACTTTTGGCTTGAACAATCAAAAAAAATGGTACAGTCTCCCAACTCAGGATGGGGTGAGGGCAAGAGGTGGGGGTGGGGACTTAGAAAGAAGCAGGGAGAACTGACATCAGGCTTTCCAGTAAAAGGAGTGTATTATCCTAAAAGACCTTCAAAGTAAATGAGTGAGCTGGAGTGGATCTTGATAGGATTAAGAAGGCATACATTTGTCCTGTTTAAAATAGAGGAAATCTTTCCTAAAGCACTGTTTTTAATTGCTAAATTGATCTGATCAAAGTTGACTTCACCTAACAAGCACTGTTTTTAATTGCTAAATTGATCTGATTAAAGTTGACTTCACCTAACTCTGTTCTTTTTTTTTTTTGGCAAGGCAATAGGGTTTAAGTGACTTGCCCAAGGTCACATAGCTAGGCAATTACTATATGTCTGATGTGGATTTGAACTCAGGTCCTCCTGACTCCAGGGCCTGTGCTCTATTTACTTCACCACCTAGCTGCCCCTAACTCTGTTCTTAGAGACCCAGAAAAAACAACTACTAGAAGGGCAAAACTCACTTTTGACAATATTTACTAGTTGTTTCACCCCTTAGCCCCTCTTTGCCTCACTTTTTGCATCTATAAAATGGGGGTAATAATAAAATGAGATAACAACAATGCCTTGCATATACTAAGCACTACATAAATGTAAGCTTAGTACTATTATTACAGAACAATAACATTCTATTCCATTTATATACCACAATGTGTTTAGCTATTTCCTAATCAGTGGACTTGCTTTGTTTCTAATTCATTTCTATTACAAAATGTACTGCTGTAAATATCTTGGAGTATATAGAGTCTTTCTTTCTTTAGGAGCATGTGCCTAGCAGTGGGTCAAAGTCTTTTCTTAAAATAATGCAAATTGCTTTCTAGAATGGGTTGGATTGATCCATAGCTCTGCTCACCTGCATTTCATCTTTCCCCAAACCCTTCAGGATTGATTGTTCCTCAATTTTGTCATGTTTTCCAGTTTTCTGGGTATGAGGTAAAACTTGTTATATTGTTATTTTGATGTGTATATCCCTTATAAGTGATTGAGACAATTCTGAAATATGGTTCTTGATATAGTCTCTTGAAATAAAATTCTCTTTAAAAAATTCTGTTCATTTCTTTTGGCCATATCCCCGATCTTATTTTTTATGTTAATTATCTCTTTTTATGTTGAATATTATATTCTTGTAAAAAAATATTCAATGCAAAGTTTTCTTCTAGTCAGCAGTTTCCCTTAACTCAGAAAAGTAGATTTTGTTAATGACATTTATTAATTTGGGGGAATAGACATCTCCATAGAAAATAGTATATATGTGTATATATATATATATATATATATATATATACTTACTTGTGTAGAGTTCAAAAATCTGGCAAGTCCTATCAAGTTGGAAAGGCTTTGAGGAGAGGCCTAGTGATAGACTAAATGAAGATTATTTGAGGACTAGCTTAGCTAAATTTCAGAGAACAAGGGACAAATTATAGCTGTTTTTGTCTCCTGAAATTCTTTACCAAGACATAAAGGAGTTGCAATCAGATGTCAATGAAATAAAGACTCCTTGAAGTTTTGGAAATTCAAACATGCTAAGCTGAACATGAACTAGTGATGATGATCCTTTTTTAGAGTGACTGGATTTGTGATTTGGTTTGGGAACTCTCGAAAGAGAAATTTCTGCTGATACAAGTTATTACTTTCTCTGCATGTTATGGTCTTCAATAATTGCCTGGAACACAGAGATTGTGAGAAGTTGTCATTTGCCTGAGTCCAGAAGTCAATGTGTGCCAGAGGTAGAATCTGAACCCTATACAAGAAATCCTTCCTAGTCCTCCTTAATGCTAGAGCTTTGAAACTTTAGGATTATCCAGTTTATCTTATATGTATTTGTCTGTAGTTTGTCTGTTATCCCTCCCATTAAATTGGGAGCATTTTGAAAACAGGGACAGATTATTGCCATTTTCATTGTCATCATCATCATCTTTGTAACTTCAGCATTCAGCCTATCACATAGTAAATTCTTAAATTCTTGTTGACTGGTTTCAGACCCAGTTTTCTATCCACTACACAGGGCTGTTTCTGCCTAATTATCTTCTAGGACTAAGGATTTGGGTAGGAATGTGAAGACCTGTTTTACCAGTTTTATGGTCTTTATCTTTTCCACTTATTTGACTTCTTCAGATATGCTAACTAGGCACTTCTTGTGAAACAGTGACTCAGCAAATTATGTGAAGACCAGTAATGCTGCAAAAGAAATTCTATCATAGCAAACAAAGATCACTTTAAAGAAAAGGGAGAAATATATGAAGGTAGGCCTACACCCTGTCCACTTCTGATGATATGAGTGACTAACCTGAAGCATATCTCATGTTCCCATACATTCCCCCCACTCCACAACTACCCAGAACTGAATACAAAAGAGGACTGACTGGCATTGAGCACCAAGAGCTGCTGTCTAGTCAGTCTTTAAAGGGAGAGACAATTCCACTATCAACTAATTTTCTTTCTTCTAAAAGTGGAGAGGAAGGGGAGAGGAAGTTTTCTCCACCACATCACTCCTTCCCCCCACCCCCTCACCAACTATGCTAGACTGGTTTGCATATGATATGGCCAGTGTATAGCTGCTTCTCTAAGTGAACCTAAGATAACAAGGCTTTAACAATCTCTTTTGTTTTGTACTGCTTTTCCTGAGCAAAGGTTAACAGAGAGTGTGTCTAAGGGATAGATTTTTGTATCTTAGGAGTTCCTAGGTTTTTTAGTTGATGGCAGTTGCCCTGAAAGAGATACTCCCCGTAGTCACTGAGCTACTTCTCAGAGGAGATGACCACCTGGAAAAATGAACCATGGATATACCAAGATGGTCAGAAGGCATGAACTCTTAGTTACATGGATAGCATTTTTTCAGTATTCATTTTATGTTTTAAATTTTTGTTAATGCATGCTTACTAACCCTTTTGTTTTTTAAGCATTCCTGTGTGGTGGAAATAGATAGCTATTTTATATACAATCTATTGTGTAAACTTAGAACCTTTAAAAAAGGGACCCAGGGACTCTTTTGGGGAGACTTAAATATAGATCAGGCCTAAATCGATTAAGAAAATGTCACCACAGTTCTATCCTGGAGTGAGGCCACAATGAGCCAGAGAATATGAGAAGAGGCTGATGTTTTTCTTTAGGTCCAAGATTCCCCTAGGCCTGTGGTCCAAGTGAGTCCAGATTGGACTTCTTAGGTGAAAAGGGTCTCCCAGACCCCATAGGTCAATATCTTTGTTAGGACTGTTTCAGAATTGCTTAGACATCAGTGAATGGCACTGCTATATATATCATTTAGAAAGCCTGTTTTTTTAGTTCCTAGATTCATTCAGGGAGCTTTGGCATGGGTAGCTAGATACTTTTAAGTTACAAAGAACTATTTTAAAGTAGGTATCCAAAATGCTTTAAACCATCAAGACCTATCAATATGCCCAATCCTGTAAATACATGGGTTATAATCCTTAGAGTCAAATTGTAGAGGGACTCGGGAAAGGGAAAGCACAATGATGTTTATAATGCTTTCTTTTCTGTAGTATAAAAGCCTATTGTGAAATGTATATATTTGACATATGTATTTCAGTATTTATATAGATTTAATATGGTTCGGTGGAAAGACCTCTGGATTTAGAAGTCAGGAAACTTGGATTCTAGTTCACTTCTGGCATTAATTACTTATATGACTTTGGACAAGCCACTTTATAGAATCAATTTGGAAAAGACCTTAGAGATCATCTGAACCTGCATCTGTATCTAAACAAAAATCCTCTCTGCAACATCCCTGACAAGTGACCATATATTTCTATTTGAAGATATCCAGTGATAAACAGCTCACTACTTATAAAGGGAGCTCATTTAACTTTTTTACCAAGCCCAAATCTAGCTGTGGCTTTTACCATTATTCCTAGTTCTGCCCTGTTTAGTACAATGTCTAATTCCCAATTCAATGACAGACTTTCAAGTAATAATACTCCCTCCAATCACTTCATTAAATTTCATCTTGTTATAGTTTACCCTGCCAAGATCTTCTTGCATTACGATTTTGTCATTCAATTTGTGAGCTATAACTTCCTGGTTATACTTGACTTCTCTATCTTCATCCAAGTAATTGGCAAAAATGCTGAACAAAATTGAGCCAAATAGATCCTTTAAGGATGATGCTAAAAGGGGCAGCTAGGTGGTGTAGTTGATGAAACACCGGCCTTGGAGCCAGGAGTACCTGGGTTCAAATCTGGTCTCAGACACTTAATAATTACCTAGCTGTGTGGCCTTGGGCAAGCCACTTAACCCCATTTGCCTTGCAAAAACCTAAAAAAAAAAAGGATGATGCTAAAAAATTAACTACTCACTGGTCCACCACTCAATCATTTTTCTATCCATCTAATTATATTTAGCCATCACCACTTCCTTTTGTTCATATTTTATGATAAACTTTACTTCTATGAGTTTCATTTTTTTAAGGTATAAGGGAAATACAATGTACTTGATGAAAACCAGCTTTTTGTTTTTATTACTGTACATCTGAACTTTTTGATTTCTAGTTGTTCATTCTTCAATCTAGAAGGGGACCAATGACATCAAGTAGATGATGTGTTAATTGGATTTAAATGAGGCAGAATTGGGACATCAACAGCCTCACTCTTCTGTGCAATTGGAGTCTAATGGAAAAACTTATGTCAAGGCTATGGGATTGGTAATAGTCTTTCACTTCTTAGTAGTTAATGGTTACCCTGGGTATAATGGCTAAATCTCCAGACCTGGAATCAGGAAGACCTGGGGTTGTAACCTTGTCTAATAATTTGTTTACTCTCTGTATGACTCAAGTTTTTATGTGACTCTAAGTAATTCATTTAATCTTTCTAGGACTAAATTATCTCATCTGTAAAATGTCAACTGGACTGAAACCAATCTCTAACCTGTGGATAGCTGGAGCTGAAACAAAACAGGCTGAGAATCAGGACACAAACAGAAGTTTAATTAATTTCAGAGTGAGGAAAATGATGTCTGCACACAGAACCAACCTCCCCTTTCCCCTCCAGGAGCGTTTAATGATGCTATTGCTTGGATTACATACATACATATATATGTGTGTATGTGTGTGTGTATATATATATATATATATATATATATATATATATATATATATATATATTAAACAACACAACCATTCTTAGATCTTCTCATGGTTAGGACAATGCAGGTGTTCTTGTGCCTTGTGAGAATAGTCATTGTTTCAAGTCTTAGGGGTCATGATTCCTCTGTGAGGTATAGACCTAGAGCTCTGTGATAGGAACAGGGATTGTGAACATGTGATGGATGGTCCTGGGAAATAAGGGGAGCTAAATCTCTTACTGAGTACCTGGCAATAAACTTTGCCAGAGAGTGAGATCATTCAAGAGCACAAAAGATTATTGCTGTGCCAAGCTCAGGTCCTGGTCTTCTTGTTGGGCCTTGACTCTAGGAAACAGGGTATCTCCAAAATATTTTGACAAAAGACATCTTCTTTGTTGTAAAGATGATGTAAAATGCTTTGCAAATCTTAAAAAGCAGTATAAATGCAAACTATTATTACTACTGTTAGCAAACATTTACTGAGGGCTTACTCTACTGTCTTAGAATCACAGAACTTGAGTTGGAAGAAAACTTAAGAAATCATCTACTCCAATTTCATTTTATAAATAAAGAAAATGAAACTCAAAGACATCATTAGACTAAGGATATAGAGCTACTGAAGAGGCCTTAGCAGAACTAAAACTTAAATCCAGGTCTTTTAACTTTAAATCCATCACTTTTGCCTTTAAACAAGGCTTCTATTCATGGCATGGCACTGTTACAGAGTGGCATAAAATTCAAATAGAAATGGGTCCATTAAATATACATAAGGATCCACTGGATTGCATACTTAGTTTATTGTATTTTTATTTTATTAAATATTTCCCAATTACATTTTAATCTGATTCAGACCCCACTTGTGAACCACATGTTTGACATTTCTGCTGGACAAACAAGATTTGGTCCTTATCCTAAATAATGTAGCTTAAATATAATACGGAAGAGATCACACACATACACATGCACAAATATAGGTATTTTATAATTCCTAGGGAAGAGTTAAAAACAAAGTATTATGGGGACCAAGGAGAGGTCACTTCTGGCTTGGACAACTGAAAGATTGAAAGGCTTCCTGGAAGAGATGATATTTGAATTATGGTCAAGATTCTGAGAGTCCAGGGGGAAAGAAATTGCTTAGAAAAAGCACTGTACTTGGATTGAGGACTAATACAGTTTTTTCAAAATAATGTGCGTGGTAGAGGGGTTAATAGAAAAAAAATAAAGTTAAGAGTCAAACAAAGATATGGGAGGCCTTGAATACTTTACTAAGTAATCTGGTCATTTATTTTTTGCCTTATTAAGGGCTTATAAAGGATATGTGAAGAGCGCCGTTTAAGTTTTTTGGGTTGATAAACCTGATTCTTCAAATATTCCTCAGCAGCACTTGGATGTGGATCCTCCCTGCCTGGGGTTGCTGGGCGCAGCTCAGGTACACTGACTCCCCCCCAGTCCTCCTAACCCGGCTTTTTGACCCCGCCAGTACTGACTCAATCTGCCGGAGCTGGCCCCCCCAAACCAAAGCCCTGAATCCTCATAGAAACCCAGAGGAGGCGGGCGGATCAAACAATGGAATGGGCGCCTTCAGAAAATTCTTTGAAGGCTTTCGGTTGGGAGCATGGCCGCCTCGGAGTCCCCACCTAGGCCCCCAAAGCAGCCCCTGGGTCTTCCTTGACCTGCCCTCCTCGCTTCCCAGCACAGTCAGGTCTGATCTGCTGCGTCACCACCTGCCATTTAGAGAAAATGAAAGGGAGACAAGGGCAGAAGGAGAAGGGGCCGAGGAAGGCAAGTTCCGGGGGGGGGGCGGGGCGGCTCCTTCCTCATCATCGTTACACAGCATTTCGCGCTCCTTCCCCGGCCCGGGTGAGCCGCGGCCGCCAGGGCCGAGACCGCCCTCCTCCCCCCCAGGCCGACCCCCCGCGTCCCCGCCCCGCTCTGGAAGGCAGCCGGGCCAACGCTCTAGAGCGTTAGCTTGTCCCGGCCGGCGCCCGCCGTGCGCATGCCTCGATTCCAACCGCCTCTCTTCACCCGCCCCTGGCGCCTCATGGGGGCGGGGTGGCCTTGGGTATGTGCCTGGGGGGGGGCCGGGCGGGCTGCGCCCCGGGGGCCCCCGCGGGTCCTTGTCGTCCCTCCCCCCCCCTCCCGGGCCGGGAGCCGCCGGGCGCGCAGCCCGCCACACACACAGTCTGATCTCCGAGGGCTCCGCGGTCGCTGCGGCACAGATGAGCCAACCTTTCGGATGCTGCTCGAACTTAACCTTGGGAGCCACGGGACGATGAGGGAAGCAGAAAGCGGAAAAGGAGCGGAACGGGGCGGCTAGGCCGAAGAGAGGCGAAGGGCCCGGGCCCGCCCGTGGGCCCGGCGAGGGGGCGGGAGCGCTAGGCCGGAGGGGCGGGCTCTGCGGGCCCCGCCGCGGGAGCCGTGACGCGAGACGCGGCGTGAGCCGGGGGCTGCGCCGGGCGGGGGGAGGAGGGAGAGCGAGGGCGTTCCCGGAAGGGGAGCGCCGAGGCGCGCCCGGCCCCCTCCCCTCTCCCTTCCCCTCCCCCCCGGCCTGCGGCAACCTTGGCGCTACTCCTCCCGCCCTATAAAAGGCCCGTGAGGCGGAGCCTCCGCTACTCTCTTCCATCTCCCACAGAAAGAAGCCCCCTCCGGCAAGAGTCCGGCTTCCAAGGCGTCCAAAAAGCCCGGGCCCTCCAAGTCGCCGGGGCCCTCCAAGTCGCCGGGGCCCTCCAAGTCGCCCGGGCCCTCCAAGTCGCCCGGGCCCTCCAAGTCGCCCAGGCCCTCCAAGTCACCCTCGGTTTCCAAACCGGCCGGGGCTTCCAAGTCGGGCGCCGCACCCCCCAGGTCCCCCTCGCCTCCCAAGCCGCCCAGATCCAGGATCTTCGGGATCTTCAAAGCCGCCAGGTCCTCCCCGGTCCGCCAGCCCGCCCAGCCCGGCGCCTCCCCGACGCCGCCTCCGTCCCCGCCTCCGCAGGCCCGGCCGCCCCGCGACAAGTCTCCCGTGCTCAGGCTCTTTCTGCATTCCAAGGAGCCCTCGCCTCCCCGGCAGCCCGCGCCCCCCGAGCAGCCCCCCGAGCAACCCCCCGAGCAGCCCCCCGAGCAGCCCCCCGAGCAGCCCCCCGAGCAGCCCGCGCCCCCCGAGCAGCCCCCGCCTTCCGAGCAGCCCGCGCCCCCCGAGTCGCCTGAAAAAATGGTGAAGCAGATCGAGAGCAAGGTAAGAGGGCGGGAGGGACCCGCGGGGACCCCGACCCCTGCCCCTCTCCTCAGCCGTGGGGCCGCCTGTGCCCCAGGCTGGTGCCACCCTCGCTCCTCTACTCCGGGTCCGCCTGGGTGGGCGCGTCCGTGTGGCCGAGGCTCTGCAGTGGAGGCACCGTCCGGGCCCGGCGGGGCACTGCCCCCCGCCGCCGCCCCTCGCCCCCTCTGCAGATGCGGCCCCCGGCCGGCGGGGCGGGGGCAGTGCGGACAAGGACTTCACTCCCTGGCCGCGCCGGGCCCGGGGGCGCCAAGGGCGCGGGAGCGGCCGCGGCCCGGGCAAGCCAGCCCCGCTGTGGAAGGCCCGGCCCCGGGGCCACCGGAGGAACGGGCCCCGGCCCGCGTGCGGCCCTTCCTCCGCGGCAGCGGGGCGGCTCGGCCCGGACGGGCCACTTCCTCATTCCTCGCCTCACCCGCAGGGCCCTGGGCTCCTCCGGACTGCCATGCTCTCGCCCCCTGTTGGCGAGGCTCCTTCCCTCCCGCCTGCCCAGTGTGACGTTTGTCTGATGTCTTTTCAGTCCACTTCCATAATAGTAGTAGTGATTAAAAGTGTTTGGGAGAATGCGAAAGCAATGCTTAAAGATCATAAATGACGCTGGGTCAGACGTCCCCACAAGTGAAACCTCCTGCTTGAAATACCGGGGCTAGCTAGAGCAGTCACAGAAAAAAGAACGCATTTAAGGGCCTCGTAGGTAAAATGGGAAATCGGTATAATGCTTCCGCCCCAAAAGCGTAGAACTGAATAGGGGAAATAAAATACGATCATCACGATTACTAGCAAGAGCGAAATAGAACACCAGGAAAAAGTCTGGAAGAAGGGTTTGAAGAAGGAGAGAGAACCGAGGAGGTCAGAGATGGCTTCACAGGACAGAGAGCTTCAGAGTTAGACCCTGGAGGGCCAGAGAGGATTAAAATAAGAAGACAGGTGGAGGGGAAGTGCAGCGCATGCCACACCAGAAGGTTGGAGAAGAAAACAGGAGCAAGAAGTACTTTCTCTTAAAAACAGTTATTGAAAGAAAATATAATGAAACGAGGCTAGAAATGAGGGTAGGGCAAAATTAGAGCTTTGACTGAGTAAATTCCAAGAGGTTTTTTTTGTATTCTATAGAGTCTATAGTATGGGCAGTGGAGAGTTCCTAAGTCAACTTTTGTGTGGGTATATCTTCCACCTTTGTAGAAGGTAACTTAATAGTGTTATCATCATTTTGAAGGACCGTCAGCCATTTTTATAAGAGCCACCTAATATGCTGGAGCCCTCCTGTTGCAATATTTTGTGTAGTAGTTTGGAAATCTTGCTAGAGTACAGCTTACATTTTTGATTCATACCCAGCAGTGTGCATTATTTTTTTAATAAATATTTTTATCCACTTCGTTTTAAACCACAATTTGTATTATCGACATCTTCAAACCAAGCCCTTCCTTGTAGCATTTATTGATTTTTCTAGGAGAAAATACTCTGAAAATTTAACAACCATCTTGAGCTTGTTATATTGTTACTTTATGGCAAGACTTCCAATTCTAATGTCCTGTGGCCTCACCATTTCCTTTTGCCTTTGGATCACCTGTAATTTTTATTCTGGGATTGTGTTGTTAACCTTAGTCATAACCACATAATGTAATCACCGAGAGAATAATGATGTTTTTTAAAAAATCATTTGGGAACTTTGAAAGGACCCTGTAACTGCCCAGGTATAATCCAGGCTGTTTTCTTATTACATAATTCTAGGTCCAAGTATATATACAAATTTACAGGCACGCACACGTATTTAGTGATTGGGCTACCTACCATAATATAAGCAATATTCATTATTGATCCACTTCATCCAGATCTTCTGTAAAATAATGAATTTCACTGAGGAGGCCTAGTAGTATTATGGAAGGGAGAGAACAAACATTCATTAAGCACCCACTGTATCTAGCTGTTTGAGGCAGCTAGAGAGTGCAGTGGACTCCTCCCCGAGTTTAAATCTAACTGTGAATCTTGTCAAGTCATCCTTTCATCTGCAAAATGATCTGAAGAAGGAAACAACAGGTCACTCCAGGATTGCTTTTTAAAAAGAGAATATTTTATTTTCTCCCAATTATATGTAAAGTCAATTTTTAACATTCAATTTAAAAAAATTGAGTTCCTAATTTTCTCTCTCCCTCATCTACTCCCTCCCTGAGAAAAGCAATTTGATGTAAGTCCTACATTTTCTAGGGGTTTTTTTTAGGGTGTTTTTTTTTTTTGCAAGGCAAATGGGGTTAAGTGGCTTTCCCAAGGCCACACAGCTAGGTGATTATTAAGTGTCTGAGGCCCGATTTGAACCCAGGTAACTCCTGACTCCAGGGCCGGCGCTTTATCCACTGCGCCACCTAGCTGCCCCCATGCAATTTCAATCATGCAAAACATGATCTGTCATGCTGTGAAAGAAGACATAGTACCAGTGCGGGGGGTGGGGGGGGACACAAAAAATACAGAGAACATCTATCTGCATTCAGACTCCCATCAGTTCTTTTTCTGGAGGTGCATAGCATTTTTCATCGAGTCCTTCGCAATTAATTGTCTTGGATCCTTGTATTGCTGAAATTTGTTAAGTTGTTCACAGTTGATCACCATACAGTATTGCTTTTTGTTCACTTTGTATCAGTTCATTTGTTTTTCTAGTTTTTTTTAAATCCACCTGCTTTTCTTATAGCACAGTGAAATTCCATCAGACGTATATTTCAACTTGTTCAGCCATTCCTCAGTTGATGGGTAGCCCCACAATTTCCAATTCTTTACCACTACAAAAGAGTTAAATATTTTAGTAATCAGCTGGTTACTGTTAATATATTCCATTTCATTGGGAGAGGGCATCTTTGTTGTTTCTTGCACCTAGCCTTTTGTCTCCTTAATGATTTGATGATGAAAAACCCTATTTTTCAATATTTTTTTAATCATTTGGGTATACATATCAAACCCTGCCAATAGATTTCTTTACCTTTTCAAGTATAATGGCAAAGTTTTTCAATTTAGCTTTTTTTTTTTTTTTTTTTTTTTTTTTTTTTTTTTTTTTTGCCAAGGCAGTGGCATTAAATGATCTGTCCAAGGAAACTTAGCTAGGTAAGTTTTAAGTGTCTTGAGGTGAAATTTGAATTTAGGTCCTCAGGGCCAGTTAGTTCTCTATCCACTGCGCCACCTAGCTGTCCCCTTCCACTTAGCTTTAAAAAGGAACTTCTGTTTCATTAGTAACCAGAATGTTAATATGAATGTAGTGAATTTCCTTCAATTGTGTATCAATTCCTTTATTGGACATCAAGAGTACTAGCTACTAACATTTTTCAATCTGAGGAGATAATTCTTATTCTTTCCCCTTTTTCCTACTTCTGCCACAGTTACTGTGGGAGTCATAGAACTGTAGCCCAATAGTATTATTTTATATGGATAGCTGTGGACAAAAAATGTCATCAGAGTGACCAGTTTTCTGCTGGTGACCTTCTCTGTACCTTAACCATGATGGCTTTTTATTGAAAGACTTCCTAGCTTGGTAGAATCTGCCAAAATTTGTTTTATACTGGCATAAATTTCCAGAATCTAGGATTACTTACACACTATAATGAATGATACCTGTAGTTGGATCACAGATTTAAAATTGAGAAAACCCTCATTTATAGATGAGGAGATAGAAAGAATGGAGGCCTAGTTAATAAGTTATCATAGTTTATTCTAAAGCTATAGGATCAGAAAGAATGGTATAGCTGTATGAATAGGGAGATGGACACAAGTCAGAAGGGCTAAAGTAACTGAACTTACTCTGAGATATTGTGACTTTTTCAAGTCACAAGTCCTTTTCAAGAAGCCTGGTGTATTGAAAAGAGTACTGTCCTGGTTGTTTGTTTGTTTTTTTTTTTGCAAGGCAAATGGGGTTAAGTGGCTTGCCCAAGGCCACACAGCTAGGTAATTATTAAGTGTCTGAGGCCAGACTTGAACCCAGGTACTCCTGGCTCCAGGGCTGGTGCTCCATCCACTGTACCACCTAACCGCCCTGTGTCCTGGTTTTTGAATCCAGGCCTTGCCTCTTATTAATTTGTCATTACATATCAAATATTTCATGTCATTACACCATTCAGCCTCTATGGCCTCATTTATAAAGTGAGGTTCTACTTCCACCAAATGGACTTGTGATTGGAAAATGCTTTTGCATATGTAAAAATGTAAGATCTTAAATTTTGTTTTTTTGTGAGCCTCATTTCCTCCTTGAAAGGATTATATGTGGTAGCATTAATCATGGGTAGTATTTCTAGATTTCAGCAAGGTTCTAAAATGTTGGCTAGAATGATAAATGAATTCATCTTGTTGAGTCACCAAACTACTTCCAAAATATTGCTGACAATTTAGTGTCATAGAAATAAGTACTTGGTATCATCATGTTGTTTGAATATTTCTAAAGATTATTTGGATGGTGCCAGAAATAGGCCATCAAATTTTCAGATGCCTAGTTAACTCAGAAGAATAGCTAACAAGTTGGTTAAGACAGTAATTCAAAAAGACCTGATAGGCTAGGATGGTGAATCAAGATAAGTTGAAATATAGTGGGGATAAATATAATGTTCTAGCACTTGGGTCTATTGTAAGTAAATTAAAGAAAATCAATTGTCTAAGTACAGGGTGGGGGGAGGCTAACATTATTAATAAAGTTGATTTTTTGAAAATTGATGAATTTTTTGATAAATCATGGATTAAAAATTTAATAAGAATCAACCCATGGAAGCTAAAACAGTTTTCGTAAATTGTGTTAGGCTATTCAAAATGAGGGAGGAGATAGATAATCCTTTGCTAGAATAATCATTCCTGTATAAAGCTTTGGTCAAGTATGTCTTGGCCAGAGTGCTTAGAAGTTCAAATTCTTCTGGTATTCAGGGCTTTCAGTCTTTTATTCTATTTTCTACTTATCTCTAATTGTTGTTCAGTTGTGTCTGATTATTTGTAATGCTATTTGGGGTTTGCTGGATTTTCTTCTACAGCCAATTTTGTAGGTAGATGAGAAAATTAAAAAGTGTCAAGTGACTTACCCAGGGTCACAGTTAATATGTGTCTTGAGATCAGATTTGAACTCAGGAAGTATTCATGTCACTAGCCTGGCATTGCAATCACTGAGAGATATACCTAGATGCCCTCTCAAATTAAATTTAAGGAAAGTTGAACTATTCTTCTACTTGAACATGGTACATTACATTTCCCCTATTGTGTTTTATATCCTTGGAATTTTCTTTCTTTTGGCCTTCTGAAATCCTTTTTTTCCTTTAAAGCCAAATCAAATGTCACCCCTTCTATGATCACCTCCACTCCAGATGCTATAGAGACAGTTTCTCTTCAGACCACATGTAACTGTTTTTGTTTTGTAACATTGTGTACTTGGACGACAATGAGTATCATGCCGAGCTTTGATGACTGTGAGGGACTATGTCATATCCAAACTTTCTGACTTTTCTATTGCATAGAGTACAATTTTCTGTAAACAGTGGGTAGCTAATAAACATTGTATTCTGACTAGGTCACTTCCTGTGTAATAAGGACAGTACCCAGTTTTGGATGAAACAGATACATAGAGAGGCTTGAATTTGAACAAAGGAAGATGACCAGGATAGTAATATGACTTCAAATTCTGCTAGCTGGATTAGACTTCTATTTCTTGGCTCCGGAGGATAGAATGAGGCACAGTGGTGGGAAGTTTGAGAGAGGTAGGTGTAGATGAGAAAAACCCATGGAAGCTAAATTATGTTAAGATTTCTTACCAGAGAGATATAAAATTTGAATGAATTATTTATCTCTGTAGGACAAGGATGTTTATTATAAATTTGACATTTAAAGCAGGTTTTCTGATGTCTATTAAAGTATGAGTGGCCAGTATAGATCAGAAGACTCTGAAGTTCTTTTTTGGGTCATGGACTCCTTTGGCAATCTGAAGCCAATGAATTCCTCCTCAGAATGTTTTTTAATGCATAAAATAGGATTAAAGAGAAAAATTTTGTGCAAGTATAAAGATAGATTTGTTTTTTAATAGTTCAGATACTTTGGTTTAAGAATCCCTACTCTAGAGTCAGGATCTAGGATCAGATCCTGCCCTTGCTTCTTTTACTGCCTTGTGTGACTTTGACTAAGTTACTTTAACCTAGTTGGGCTTCAGTTTCTTCACATGTGAAATAAAGGGGTTGGACATATGGTCTCTGAAATTTCTTTCCAACTCTAGATGTGATCTAAGAAATGTTGTATTCTTATCTAGTTATGAGCTGGAGAAAAATGTTGGAAATGAAGATATTTAGTTATTGTGAGTACTCTGCTGGGTGTACTTGTCAGAGTGTGGTCAGGATACCTAGATTTAGGGACAACACTAGATATATTAACATTTTACTTACCTAGAATCTTGGCTATTAGGCAACTTCATTCAGAATATACAGAATCCACCAGTAAATAGAAGTTTTTTTGAGCTTTTTTTGTCCATGAATCCTCAGTCCCAAGCATGATCCCTTATATCTAATAAGGAGGTGCTTGATATATGAACTGAACAAGTGGAGAAACTAGAAATCAACAAAAAAGGCTTCTGTGCAGGCAATAAGTTTGTCTGTAGTACCCAAGTCAATATTAAAGTGACGCAGGTACTACAATTAAATGATACCTGATAGATAGCCATGGAGGACCAGGAAAAGCAGGAACCCAAGAACATGGCTCCCAGAGAGCACATGGGACAGGTTCTCAAAGCATTGCAGCACAGGACCTCACTTAGTGACTCCTTTGCCTTTAGCCATAATCGACTATTCTTTCTGGTTCTTATCTCCCTTAGCTATGCAGTGTGTTTTTATTTAAGTTCCCAGTAGGTGCACAAAATTGAGAGAGGAAGCCTTATTGCATGGGGATTCATTCTAGGTAATTAGATGTTGATTTTTCTACCAGGAGTGTTTATTTCCCTGGTAATTACATTCAAAGACTTTTTTTTAAAAACTACCCAACATTTATTAAGCATGTACTATGTGCTAGGCCCTGGGCTAAGTAAGTGCTAAGGAGAAAAAGAAAGGTTAAAAGCACCCTGCCTTATTCAAGAAACTAATAGAGAGGAGACAATATGCAAACAACTCAGCACAAACTTTAGTAGATTACAGAATCAGTTAGGATTATGGATCATAAATGTAGTCAGAACTTTTCTAGTTCAGTTCTCATTAACTTAGAAATGAAGAAACTGAGGCCCAAGGTCATCATGTCTAAGTTTAAAGTTATTTTCTTTCCATGACTACAGAGTCATTGACCATCAGTAGATTATTTACAAGGATTAATTGTTGGGAGAGTCTTCTTTAAGTGTTGCCTTCAGTTTGGTTCCTATTAAAAACACCTGAGGAACATACTTGAGGCCAATATACTGTGTTTAAAAAAACCTAATAAATTGCAGAAACAATATTGCACCAAAGTACAGTTTAGTCAAGGCAGAAGCCTAAGTAAAAATGTATCATATTAAAATTTTAATCTAAAAGAATTAGAATTGGATCAGAAGGTAAGAGAAATAGAGGGTCTTCTTTGCAGCATTTATTCTAGTATAAAATGTTAAATGTTGCCTTTTAAAGTGACTACAATTTAAATTTAAGTTGTGGGTGTTGGAAAACTCAGTAGGTCAATTATCTTTTTTCCCTTTGGAAGGTTTGTTTATACTATGTATAGTAAGTGATACAGATACTGTAATGATACTTAGTCAGTAATTGCAGATGACTTCAGAAGCCTGAAAGCTGATGTTCAGTTAATTTATTAAGCCCTTTACTACTTGAGTAAAATGAAGAAACACAACTTGATAAACTAAATAAGTTATTTTTAGAAGTACCAGGAAGAATTTATCCAAAGAGAGCTTAAAAGGGGCTCATTGCAGAAGATCTGATATTTTTATTTCTTTTGGAGACCTGGGGCAAGAAAAATGATAAGGTTTATGAGCAAGGTTTATGATGAAATTCCTACATAACTACTAGTGGTAGTGATATTCTTTACTTGGAGATTAATGTGGGTTGTACTAACAGAGGACTTAAAAATAGCTTTCTTCAATTTGATCTAGATTTTCCTAAATATTAGGATTATGTAAAGAAACTACTCCTTTACATAGAATGGTGACCTTTCCCTCCCTCCTTCCTTCTATAGGAAAACTTTGACTCAGAATTGAAAAATGCTGGAGGAAAATTAGTAGTAGTTGACTTCTCAGCCACATGGTGTGGACCATGCAAAATGATCAAGCCTTTCTTTCATGTAAGTATGAAGCTCTTTCTATTTAAAAGAGAAACTAAATGTCCATGATAGTGTTTGTTTTTGTTTCTTAAAATTTCTTAAGGAGACCTTTGAAATAAAATAACTGATTGATCTGTAATGTATATCATTTATTTGGGAAGAAAAGATTTTGATGCTTCTATATGATAAATATCAAAATGTAATCTTTTGCTATTGGCTCTATTAAAGGCCTAAAAAATCATCTCTCAATTTAACAATTTATATTGGCTATAATTCTGAGAATTAGGTTATGCCTTATTTGTGGCTGCTTTTTTAGAAGTTAATTTGAAATTTTTCTAAATTAGTTTCTTTTAAAGCCTTAAACTTGGACCATAATTTAGAATCTAAGTCCACCATTTTGTCCCTCTGTTTAGAAACTGATTTGAAGGAGATTTTAAAATAATTGGACCTGGTGTAAATATTAAGTGGGTTACTGGAGAAGGTTTAACTTATTCTCCACTTTGAGATATTGCTTCTTAACTGTTGTCTTCAATTAGCTATTTTTAAGAGTACATCCTCTTAGTTATTACTGTTATTATTTTCATTTAACAGTCACTTGGTGAAAAGTTCCCAGATGTGATCTTCATAGAAGTGGATGTAGATGACTGTCAGGTAAGTAGTTGAAAGGTATCTTGGTAATGGAGGCAATTTTTTTTTCCTTCAAATTCAGGGTAATAGGAGAATAATTATATTTATAATAATAATATTTATGTGGATTATAATTAAAATCATAACTAGTTTCTTAGATTAAAATACCCTGTAGTAATTGGTAAGATCAGATATTTATAGCTGTTATTTTTTCAGGGACATTACAGATGATATACTAAAATTGGTACAGACTTTTGTCCTGAGAAATTCATTTTTTAAAACATCTAAAGGCTTTCTAGAGTTAAAGACGGGGAATCACTGGCTTTTCAAAGTTAGATATCAAGAACTCTTATTTCTCTCCCTCCTCTGCCATCCTCCTGCCCTCTCACTGCCTTAGAGCCCTAAGAATTATTAACTTAGTAAAATGTAATTTGAATTAGGTCTTAAGTTTTATCTCTAGCTTTGTCCTTGAGGGATGCTGCTCCATAACTGACCAGGGTAACAAGTTTAGAAAGAAGTATGAGGCAATATATTCTTTTAAAGTTCTTCTATCTGTGATAACAGAGTGGTCAGCCTGAAGAATCCGATGTTTAGAAGAATAAAGACAAGAGCTATAGGCAGAATTTGAGCCAGATAGGACGAATGGAGAAAACAGAACACCAGCAGCTGAGTCATGTCAGCAGTCATTCCCAGCAAAGTCTTTAAAAAGATGCTATTCCCTAGACCTGTCTGTGGCACACCTTACTGCCTGCTAGGTTAATTAGACTCCCTTAGGTGTGGCAATTGAGGCCCAGATGGGTTAAGTGATTCGCCCAAGGTCACAAGGATCAGCAGAGATTTGAAGTCAGGTTCTTGAATTTTCAAATTAATGCTCTTTTCAGTTTGCCAGTTTGTCTCCCCTTGAAAGCAATAATAATTCATCCAAAATGTAATTTTAATTATATATTATTATATCAGAATTTTGATTGTATAAACTCAATCACAAGAGTAAATTCAATAGGTCAATCTAACAGATATTTACTAAGCATTCAAATATGTGTCCATTCCTATGGAATTTTAAAAATAAGAATTTATTGTCTCAACATTAGGAGAAGGAAAAGGAATGATTAGCATTTTTTGATTATGGTACTTTGGGGATCTTGACTATTAGCACTCAAAACCTCGCAAAGCACTTAATGGAAAATGACAAAACAAATTAATGCTAAATTCATTTGATCTTCTTGGGTAAGGCAAACACATGCATACAAGCATTTAAATTATGCCTCTTGTATAAAACACTTAAATATTGTATTTAAACATTGAAAGTACTCAATAAGTATTTCCACATAAAAAGAAAAGGATACTTAAGATAACATTTTTTTAAGTAGAAAATTTAGCATGTAAATTTAAGATAAATTTTGTGATAGGGAAGGCACTAAATTCTGAATTCTGTACCTAAAAAATAGATGAGCAAAGCATAGGCATAAGTGAAATTTTCTGAAAATGAATAAGATCACATTCCCAATATCAAGATAAAATAGAATTAATTTCCAGTATTTGGAAGAGAAGTTCCTTCTACCTTGCCCATCTTGGTTGGGAAGGACTGGATCTTGAGCAACACCCTCATACTGCATTTGGTAGGTAGAGAAGATTTAATAAAGCTTGCTTATTTTGGCAAGGAGCTAAATTTATAAGGGAAGTTATTAAAAGTTAAAGCAAAATGCTTTATCTAAGTTCACACATGTGTTATTAGCTAAGCCAGACCTAGACAACAACTGGGCTCCAGTCTTAGAGATGCTTTATTTTATCTCCTTTATTATGTATGTGTTATGATTTCCCCTAAAAATCTCACTTGTATAAAACAGTGTATTATGGCCCATAATTGATATTTTTCAGTGTACTTCCACTATAACAAAGGGTAGCATCCCTTTGCTAATGCTTCTTGGCATACATGAATCTCTTCAGGTTTCAATTTGGAGCTACATTGGAAGTACAAATGCACTCCTCTGTGTGTGCTCCAAGTGGATCTTTAAAGCCACAGTAGTGAGAAAAATTAATCTGAGAATGAAGTCAGGTCGGAAAGTATAGAACTGTCTCAGCTAATTACAGAATTTAAATTTCAGTAGCTGTGAAGTACAATCTAGACTTGGTAGGTTTTGAAGATTCTTGTGGAGAATTGGCATTTGATTAGGGGGAACCCCTCTACATTTCAGGGTAATCCATTCTAGTCTGAAATAATTCCAAATTTTTCCTCAGTTTCTACCCATTGTTCCTAGTTCTGCCCTCTAATTCAGTCAGAATAAATGACTGCATTTCAAATAATTCAAAAATTGTTATAATTATCTTCCCTTGAGTCTTTTTTTTTCTAGTTTAAGAAATTCACAATTCCTTCAACCAGTACTCAGCAAACTTGAGGACTTCCAACCATGCTGGTTATCCTGGATTCTTTCTAGTTTCTCCTTCTCTTTCTTAATAGAGAATGTAAGCTCCATAAGGGCAAGGAGGGCTCTTTCTTTTGTCTTTCTATTACCAACACCTCTTATAATGCCTGGAATACAGCAGATTTAATAAATGAATGCTTGTTGATTTGGTTCATGTTAATGTGATTTGAGAGTGCATTACTGTGCTGTTGCTGTGCAGAGCTTGTCTACTAAAACACTCAGATATTTTTCAAATAAGTTGTCTGACATCAGATGCTTCCCCTTATTTGACAACATGCAATTTAATAAGAGGATAAAAGTAATCCTGGTAATATTTTGCTCTTTGACCTGGTCATTGCAAAATTGTGCAATGTGACAAGAAATATTATGAGTGGTATTATGCAAGGTATTCTGGAAATATTCCATCACAAAGACTGAATTATCTTTAAAATTTACATGTGCAGCTTAGTCCTTTGGAAAAATAAAGCTTCACATACCCTCCTACCTGTTATAGATCTGATATTGTCAGACAATGTCAGTGTATGTATTGTTTTTATTTAGTATTTTTTTAAAAAAAATTTTCAAGGCAATGGGGTTGAGTGGCTTGCCCAAGGCCACACAGCTAGGTAATTATTAAGTGTCTGAGGCCACATTTGAACTCAGGTACTCCTGACTCCAGGGTTGGTGCTCTATCCACAGTGCCACCTAGCTGCCCCTATTTATTTAGTATTTGACACATAAGAAAAATTCATTGCAAGGAGAAGGGAGAGTTGGGCAGTGAAGAAAGAATAAGCAAAGCTTTCAAAAGAGAGTTAGCTTATTACTGTGGATCTCAATTCACTCCAGGTTAGGTTAGGTAGAATTGGTTCTGATTAAATCCCAAGACCTTTTGGGGCAAGAAGTGACCCTGGCAAAGCAGTCCTGCTCTAGCTTCATATGCTAGAAATATAGAAGATGGATATTTTTAGTGGGAGAGTCCCCAAGTCACAGTAATAAAAAAAAGTGGCCTATAAGGAATGTCAAGTGTAATAGAAACTCAATGTGGGTTCATCTTGAATTACATACCAAGTGAATAGCCACCAATTAAGTTGTCATAAGAACCAGAAGTAATTTGTAAGCCTTTATAACAATGACTGTTTATAATTTAGCCTTCTATTTGTTATTCCTTTAATTTCACAACATTTTCTCCATCCCTAAGTACTGTGACCTAATTGTTTTATTGAAGCAAATGAAAATTTAATTTTGTTTGAAAACTTTTGTGACATCCTTTGAGATAACATGTTTATCAGATTAACAACTGACACAAAATTGGGAGGGATCATTTATATGATGGGTGTCCAGATCAAAAAGATCTGGTATCTGAAAAATGCCAGAATGCTGGCTGAGCTAGAAACCAACTAGAAAAAATTTTAACCCAAGTACATGCTCAAGTATGAAAGGCAGGGGCGGCTAGGTGGCACAGTGGATAGAGCACCGGCCCTGGAGTCAGGAGTACCTGAGTTCAAATGTGGCCTCAGACACTTAATAATTACCTAGCTGTGTGGCCTTGGGCAAGCCACTTATCCCCATTGCCTAGCAAAATCCTTAAAAAACAAAAAAGTGTGAAAGGCAGCAACTCAACTATGAGGACAATTGAGAAAGAGATTGTGTTGTTGATGCAGTGCTTTTTTTTAAAATGCTAATGCTTTTTCTGTAAAATCTCAGCTGCTTCTACTTCTTCACCCCCACATTCTTCTGGCTAAGGTGTAAGTAAAGTTTTTTTTTAAAAATTTCATAGTTCACAAAAAGATTTTGATTTTACAAAAAAGCAACTTTCCAAAAGCTAGAATAAAACAATAAACTGATATTTATATATCCTTTTAAGATTTGCAAAGCATATTAACAATCTTACTTGACACATCCCCTCTCCCCACCAAAACTATGATGGAGGTGTTATTTAAATTACAGATGAGGAAACTGAAGCTTAAAGACGTTAACTAATTTACTCAGTCTCTGTGGTAGAACATGTTCCTGTTTTCAAGTCTAGTATTTATCTACTCAATTGCCTACTAATAACTATAAAATGCAAAGCTGTGAGGAGGACATGGGAATTTTATCCCCAATTTTTTCTAAACTACTTATAAATGACCAGGGCACTCTTTTGGACTTACAATCTACCAAAATGCTGATCAGATTAAGCAGTTATTTCATTTTTATCCCTTTTTAATCTCTTGTCTCTTGAGCTCATCCTTTCAAACTCTGACCTTTGGAATCTACCACATTCAGAATATCTCCTTTCTCTTAACAGAACTTTTCTTACTTGGAGAATAAAATGAAACCTGGCTCTAGTGTTCTGTAACATACATATACCACAGTTAGTTCAGCCATTCCCCTGTTGATGGACATTCACTCAATTTCCAATTATTTGTCACCACAAGACTCCATATACTTTTTCATCCTTAGAAGTGTTAGTTGTTTTTTTTTTTTAGGGCCATGATTCATGGGATAAAGAGGACAAATCTGTATGACTTTTCATAACTATAATATTAAATGCCCTATTCATATACTTTTTCTAATCAGAAGCAGAGACTTAGATTTATATTGGTTGCTGATTTCTAGTTTAAAAAAAACATGCAGCAAGATGTAGGTAAAGGAACAGTTCTTTCTTTGAACTCTTTTGGTTGTTTGAGAGCTTAAATCTCAGCTATCACTGGCAATAAGTCCATGTCGAGGTTTTAAGTAAGCCCTAACATTATTTCTGGGAATATCAACTAGCTCAGAGGGAATTTATTGGGCTTGGATAGTAGTTTGATTATTCCTCCTCCCCCCTTGTCTAAAGTGTTTGAAGAAAGCTGGAAGGGTGAAGAAGGGAGAAGGTATTGGTAGACATGGGTGGGAAAAACATTTATAGATAGGATGACATTGAGGATTTGTTTGAAAAACTAGGTCTCTCTACATGGGTAAATTAGTGAAGTCATTAAGGACTTGATTAATAACTTGCTTTATGAAATCATGGGAAATTCCCAGGAAGAAAGTGATACTGTTTTAAATGAGCAAAGTATTTGTAATTGAGTCAGGGAAAATGGCAGGGATAAGTAATACAGTCTGGGTAAGATTTTATATATAATATATAATATATATATATATATATATATATATATATATATATATATACACACATATATGAGAATATGAGAGATGTAAGACAGCACAGTTAACATTGTTAGCATGTTCCATTAAAAAGAAGATGCTGGGTTTTGAGTCAGAACCTGGATTCAAATTCTAGCACTGCCCCCTTTTAACTTGTGTGACCTTCAGTAAGTCAGCATCATTGGTTTCTTCATGTAGTCAACCAACACTTAATGTGTGTCAGATATTGGGGACCCAAGGAAAGATAAAAAGTCTTTGCTTTCAAGAAGCTCATTCTAATGGGGGGAAATAAAAGAGTTGGAAGATATGATCTAATGAGGTCCCATTTAGCTTTTAAGTTTATTATGTTCCCAATTTAGAAAATAAAGCATTTGGCTTGCCTACATGGTATGTGGGTATATACAGTACATACTAGATAATTATGTAGTAACAATCTAAAGTGAAGATTTTTGAACTGCTTCCTCTTTTTTTCTTTTATAAATTATCATTGGTAAGCCTGGTATTTGATTGCCAGAGGTGCCACCTAAATGACAAGATTTTTGTTTTGTTTTGTTGTTTTGTTCTTTAGAAATACATCTATTGGGAAGTTCTATATCATGGCAAGGTGGCTCCTGATTTAAGAGTTAAGATTCTAAAGTAACGGGAAAGACTCCATGTTGAATAAGAGCACAAAAGTCATTGCTTTTTCACTGCTCAAAAATGTCTGATTGAGGATCAAATAAAGAGGGTATTACTTTACCCTGTTACCTTCTGGTTAGACCATTGTGAAATGGACCCATCTTTTAAATTTAAAAAAAAAGCTCAACTGCCATCATTTGCTGCTTAAGACAGTTGAGCATTTCCTTCCATAGCTACTGGTCTTTTGAATTCTACATAGGTTTAGCAGTAATGATCTTATCATGTAGTTGCTGCTCACCTTTAGCAAACAAGAAAAGGTAGAATAGAAATTCTTTACAAGGGAAGGAGAATTCCTTACCCTAAATACTAAACATTTAATATTTCTAATCTTTTGAGTTCAAGGCACAGAAGGTTTAAATATGCTGTATATCAAAGTGACAATTTAGAAAGCTCTTCTGGTTTCAAAGATGGTTAACAAAATTCTGGAATTATGGGTGACATCCAACTCAAGATAGTGACTTTATTCCTAAAAATGGAAATAGAAATTTTGTGTACTGAGATAGTGATAAAGTTTGGGATATTGTGTTTTAAGGTGAGATTCTAGACTTGAATTTATTCATGGCTAAAATAGTATTTTTCTCTATAGGATGTTGCTTCAGATTGTGAAGTGAAATGCATGCCAACATTTCAGTTCTATAAAAATGGGAAAAAGGTAGGTCATCTCATCAAGAAAGATCCTCTGCTAATTTTACCATTTCTAGTGAGAAGAATGTTAAATAAAAGATGGTTTAGACCAACACTGAAAATAAGGGGTTCCTTGCTGAATTAGGAAAGTCTTATAAGAGATGACTCAAGTAGTGAGTAAATATATAGCATGCCTAAAAATCAGAAGTTTGCTGCTTCTCTTTTATAGCTTTTGAAAAGTGTTGAAAACTCCTTAGATAAAAAGAGCTAAATTATGCATGAGTAAATTTATTTAAAATTAGTTGTGTCCTTTTAAGCTTAAATCTCCTATCATTCCTGTTTGGGTTTATGTTCTTTTTCCTTAGGTTTCATTTTCATAAAATAAGCTGTACAGTGGAGTTTTATTTTAAGCGATTTTCCTTTTCTTCCCAACTTCCCTGATTTAGTCACCTGTACTAAAAGAACACAAAGTCAAAGTGTGTGCTATATACCAACTTTTAAAATTGTCGTATTTTAAAATAAACTCAATCCACAGGTGATTTTAAAAGAATTCATTCCAATCATTCAAAAGCTGTCTTGATCTGTCTACTGAATTTACAAACATGGCCAAAAATAAGTGTTTTGTTTAATGGAAATTTTTAACTCAACAGGTGGGTGAATTTTCTGGAGCTAATAAGGAAAAGCTCGAAATGACCATAAATGAATTGAAGTAATTTTGGATCCGGTGAACAGTGTGAACAACTGTCAGCTGTCTAAATTATATAGCTTATAATTTTTTTCTATTTTCAAAAAAAAAAGATCAAGTGTAAGAAGAGTATGTATCCAAATGACATTTGACTGTAAATGACAATAAAATGTAAATCCTACCCTTTTGAAAACTGCCTAGTGTTTTAATGGGCTTGTCTTAAGTGAATAGTTGCAATTATAACCTTTAAACGACTTTTCAAGGTGTAAATATTTTCCCTGCTGATAATGGATCAAAATAATCTATTTACACACACATTAACAAAAACATAAGGATATAGAACCCTTTGTAACTTGGGATAAATTATAATTATAATGGGCCTCAGGTTCCTCACCTGCAAAATGACAGGGCTAGGCTAAATGAACACTAAATCCCAGTCCCTTTTGGTCTTCAGTTCCAACAACAGTGATTTGAGGAGTGGTGTCTGAAGTCATAAGGGTAGATTCTAAATATTTTTAGAAGTGGGAAGGGGCGAATCCTGGAATAGAGAAGGAAGTATTTGTCCTGGGACTTAAAAGATTGGGAGAAATTTCAACAGACATAGGCATTGAGGAGTTCCTTATTCTAGAAATACAGTTCTAATAAAAGTTAGGTCTTGTCTGTATTAGTGACATTACCCTTTCTGGAATGTGCCTTTACCTTAGTTTCAGATACTGCAAAATTGATATGAGCTAGTGCTGCCTAAAAATGGACTTGAGTAGAATTGCACCTTCCTACTACAGAAATACCTTTCCAGACCATGGCATGGGGCAGGGAGCAGTTAGTTTATACTGCCTATGGGCTATATAGAAGCCCTGTACCTTGGAGTTTGGTCATAACTTGATAAGATAGAAGCATGGCTGACTGACTTTCAGAAAAGCATCTTTTGATACTTTCATGGAAAATACTAAGAAGGATAAAACCATGAGGTACATTCAGAATTGGTTACATGATCATATCTAGACTAGAACATTCATTAATGAATTATCTCAATTTAGGAGAAGTCTCTAGTGGAGTGCCTCAGGAATCTTCCTGGCATTAGTCTACATTTTTCTCAGTGGCAGAGAAGGTAGACAATGTTGAACTGAATGAAGTCAGTGCCCTAGTAATACCAGAAATCACCAAGATAGAAATGATCCTTCCCAAATACCACACCTCTTCCCTAATGCCCAGTATGCAGTAGCACAACTGAAGAAACCAAATGACAGGATGAGAAAAGTGCTTGCTGGATTTGGGTTCAGAGAACCTGTGTTCCATTCTTGATTCTACTACTTTAATCATTAAAACCTGGGCCTCAGTTTCTTCATTTATTAAATGGAGTGGGTTGGATGACCTCCCAAGGTAACTTCTATCCAAATCTATGCTCCTAGGGGGAGCTACTTTCCAACACTTGGTTTCCTTTTCTCTTGCCTAATACATCAGTGTTTCTATTTTAGCTATGGTTTGTGAACGTGTAGAAAGAAAGATGGCAACCTCAAGAGTAATTACTAAAAGCAAGGCAGCAATTTAATAAATGAAGGAACTAGAGGTTAATTAAATCCAGGTCTTAGTCCAGATTTAGTGCTCTTTAAGAGCAGATTAGGATATTGGCTTAAATTAATGCAGGATGAAGGAATCAAAACAATGAAAACAAATGCAACAGCTATAAGAATGTGAATAGAATTCAACAGTAATGCCTTAAAATTCAATGATCAAATTTGGCACTAGAAAAATGATTAGAAAATATTTCCTACCTTTGCAGAGGTGTGGAAGATTATATGATTGTGGAACAATGTATAAACTCATATTTTGACATATTGGTAAATTCTGTGATACTTTATTTCCTCTTTGTAACTTTGTTTCTGGGAAGTGTATTAAGGAATAAAGATGTAAAAGCGAATTTTTGTAAGTATATGTCATGCAGCAACATTCAGGAATATAAAAAAAAAACAGGGATGGAGTGCAAGGTTTGAGTGACTGCTTTGGCTAGGATCAGGATATCTTAAAACCATACAAAATGGTTTTTAAAAGGCTATAAAAATGTTTATGTGTAAGGTTGATGAAGTATGCTGGCTATTGAGATGACCTTAAGTTTGGAGAAACTTACAATTCCAAACCACCAGTGTAATGTTTTGGACCTAACTCATGAGAACTAGTTGGTTCAGTAGATAAAGGGACCACAGTTCAAATCCTGTCTCAGACACTTAACTGTGTGACCATGGGCAAGTTCCTTAACCTTGGTTTGCCTCAATTTCTTCAAGTAAAATGATAATACCACCTACCTTGAAGGGTTGTGAAAACAAGAATATTGGTAAAATGTTTCACAGTGCCTGACACATTAGATGCTATATAATTGCTGGCTAATATTAATGACTTGTGATAGTGAATCAGGTAGTATCTTGATGTATAGATACTTGATGTACAAGATGGATGGCAATACCGTTTTTGGCTGCAGTATCACAGCTGATTCATTGAATTTTCAGTTCACTAAAACTTCCAGACTCTTCACTTGAACTATTTTTTTCCACTTTAATTTCTTAACCTATCCATCTCTCCACTAGTGTCAGGATGGTTCTATCATGAACCACAAACTAAATTAGCAAATTAGAAGAGGAATCTTAAAAAGAACAAAAAATGGGGGGGGTAGTTAAGCAAAAATCAATACATTGATGAAGTTTGTCAGTATATACTGTTTACTACTTTCATGGCCCCTACCATCTGTAAGGAAGGGAGGGAGGTTCATTCTTATATCATTTTATTGAGGCCAAGCTTGGTTATTGCACTATTACAACATTCAGTTTTCATTTCCAATATTGTAATCATCATGAATATTGTTGACTATCATGAATATTGACTCTTAATATTTTGCATTAATTTATTAGAACTTTTCAATGCCACTTTGTATTCTTTCTCTTAAAGAAACATTCTGGGGTGGCTAGGTGGCTCAGTGGATAGAGCACCAACCCTGGAGTCGGGAGTACCTGAGTTCAAATCCGGCCTCAGACACTTAATAATTACCTAGCTGTGCGGCCTTGGACAAGCCACTTAACCCCATTGCCTTGCAAAAACTAAAAAAAAAAAAAACAGCATTCCATTACATTCACAAATTTTGTTAACCCATTCCTCAATCAGTGGACATCTATTTCATCTCTTTGCTACTACAAAAAGTGCTGCTCTAGGTATTTTTGTGTACACAAGATTTGTCTTATCTTTGATATCTGTCTAGCATGGGGATCTCTAGGTCAGAGGATAGAAGACATTATAGTTACATTTCTAACATAGAGTACTTGAATGGTCAGAACAATTCAAACATAGTTCCTTCAACAGTCCATTGGTATGCCTGATTTCCCACAAACCTCTTCATTATGAACTTTTAAATATCCCTGACAGCCATTTGCCTGTGGTTCTCTCCTGAGCAAATCAACCTCCAACACAAATCAATTATTCATCATGTCTGAAGCACCTCCTGTGTGCCAAGTGCTGTGCTAGGCATTGGAACCTCCCTGAGTAACTATATTTACTTGGCAAATGGGGATGATGATGATGATAATATTTGAATTGCCTCAAAGGTTGAATAAAGTATTTTGTAGATATTTGGGGGATGGGGACAGGCCTGAGTCTCTTGAACTTTTAATTGGTATAGGAAACTGCTAGATGAGGAAGCTGATGTCACTTATCTATGTGGTCAGAGTGCTGAAAGGCTACAGTCTTTGCCCAGTGAACTTCATCAGTGGCATGACATTCCAGATTTCTTTAGTTTTCAAGATGCCTTCATGTGTTTTCTCCTTCCCTAAATACTACCATGAATGAGAAGTTCAGTGAGCAAGTCAGGAATGAATCCATTTCAAAAGCTTCATAAAACTTTTGGATTCTCTCTGTTCTATACTTGGTACAGGTGGTCAAAGTGAGTGAGTTATAGATCAGTATTGCATTTTTGCCTTCAAAGAATTTGGTTTGTCTCTAAGACCAAAAAAAATCTCTTAAGAGTGCAAGGAACACCGCATAAGGCCATCTTCTAAAGTTGTTAAAAGGACCTAGGTATGGAAAATTCGTTTACTTTTAAACAATCTCAATTACAAGAATTTACTTGTACAAAACCAGCATAAATGGATTTTTCAAACTCTGAGAAGTTGAAATCTAAACTTTGAACTATAAATTAAGAAATTAAAACATGGTGATTAGATTGAGAAATCTGATTTATTTGTAGTTAGGTGTTTGAATGACTTAAGCTCTTACAAGCTGTATGACCTTGGACAAGTCACTTAGTCCTGATTACCTCCCACATCCAGGACCATTTCCAGTTGTCCTGATTCATATCTGATCACTGGACCCAGATGGCTTTGGAGGAGAAAGTGAGGCAGGTGACTTAGCATAGCACCTCTTCACTCAAATCCAATTCATGTGCTTGTCATGGCATCACTTCCCTTTTTAATTTAATATAGTCCTATAATTTTCAGGTTGCCCCTCCTTGATCTATTCTCAAGGTCAGTGGCTTTGTTGATGAGGTATTTACATTTGCTTCTATTTTTTTCTATTTTTTGATTTTGTTTAACTGAATCTTGCTGTCTCATGGAGTCATTAGTTTCTGTAGATTCCATTCTTTTTTGGGGGGGAGGAATTTTCTTCATTAACCTTTTTGCAACTACTTTTCCAATTGGTCAATTCTACTTTTGAAAGAGCTTTCCATTTGACCAATTGAGGTTTTGAGAGAATTTCTTTTTGCATTTGTCCATTTGAGGATCTGAGAATTATTCTCATTTTGTATTTGACCAATTAGATGATTTTGATTAAATTAAAAAGCTTTTGCACAGATAAAACCAATGTAACTAAGATCAAAAGAAATATAGTAAATTGGGAAACAATCTACAAATGATTCTGACAGAGGACTTATTTCTAAAATATACAGAGAACTGAGTCATATTTTTAAAACAAAAAGCCATTCTCCAGTTGACAAATGGTCAAAGGATAGGTAAAGGCAATTTACAGATGAGATCAAAGCAATCCATGGCCATATGAAAAAATGCTCTAAATCATTAATTATTAGAGAAATGCAAATTAAAGCTTCTCTGAGGTACCACCTCACACCTCTCAGATTGGCCAATATGACCAGGAAGGAGGATAATGATCATTGTTGGAAGGGTTGTGGGAAATCTGGGACACTGTTACACTATTGCTGGAGCTGTGAACTCATCCAACCTTTCTGGAGAGCTATTTGGAACTATGCCCAAAGGGCAACAAAAATGTACATACCCTTTGACCCAGCAATACCACTACTAGGTCTATACCCTGAAGAGATGATGAAAAAGGGTAGAAACATTACTTGTACAAAAATATTTGTAGCAGCCCTGTTTGTGGTGGCAAAGAATTGGAAATCAAGTAAATGTCCTTCAATTGGGGAATGGCTTAGCAAGCTGTGGTATATGTATGTCATGGAACACTATTGTTCTATTAGAAACCAGGAGGTTCAGGATTTCAGGGAAGCCTGGAGGGATTTGTATGAACTGATGCTAAGTGAGATGAGCACAACCAGAAAAACATTGTACACCCTAACAGCAACATGGGAGTGATGTTCCAGCTTGAAGGACTTGCTCATTCCATCAGTGCAACAATCGGGAACAATTTTGGGCTGTCTGCAAAGGAGAGTGCCATCTGTATCCAGATAAGGAGCTGTGGAGTTTGAACAAAGTGCAAGGACTATTCCCTTTAATTTAGAAAAAACCAGATACCTTATTATCTGATCTTGTTACCTCTTAGAATTCTTGTCTCTTCTCTAAGGATATGATTTCTCTCTCATCACACCCAATTTGGATCAAGGTACAACATGGAAACAAAGTAAAGACTGACAGAGTGCTTTCTGTGGGGGGGGAGGGAAGTAAGATTGGGGGGAAATTGTAAAACTTGAATAATATCTTTAATAAAAATTAATTTAAAAATTTAATATAGTCAGTATTCATTTTTCAATTTATAATGTACTCTATTTCTTGTTTGATCATAAATTTCTTCCCTTTCCATAGGTTTGACAGATAAGAGTATTTCTTGATCTGTTAATTGCTCTATGGTATCACCCTTTATGTCTAAATCCTGTACCCATTTTGACCTTACTTTGATATAGGGTGTGAAATACCACTTGGTCGTCTTGATGGAATTCTCTCTGACTTTTCAAGATCATATTCAGAAGCTTACCACTTAAATCTACAAATTTACCTGTCATCTCATCTGATCCTCATAACAACAACCCTTTGAGATAGGTGCTCCTGATGTTTATTCTTCATTCTTGAAGAAGAGACCATGACATCAGGGAAGTGATGCCTTCATAATTTACAGTTGACACTAGTTGTCATCATATGATACAATAAAGATTCTTAACATGTTAAATTCACTGACTATCAAGAAAGATAAATAATCACAAGATTACAAAAGATGAAAGCAAAGGAACACTTTATACAATGAATGAATTCTGTTAGTGACATTTAAATAACTCTAAAAATTCTATTTTAAAACTAAATGGCAAAGATCAGAATGAATACCATTAAACAGATACATAATGTCCCAAAAGTCTTAATGCAGTATTAAGCTATTAATGCTTAAAGCTACACTACTTAAAGCTTAAAACTCTGAAGTGTTAATAGCTTAAAAGTTCACTAAAACTTTTGAGATACTTGTATCATTGTCTCTCAGTATAACTTTATTTACAACATACATATGTAGAAAAATGTTACTGTAGCACAGTCACAAAAAGTCAGACTTCGACTTCCTTTCATAAATGTTTAGTAAAAAGAAAAATAATCCAGCCCCAGCTCTCTAAGAGCCAAGGAGGTAGGGAATGATGGGAAGAGCATAAAATACAAAATGTTCCTATTTAAATAATTGCAAAGTATATTAAAACTAATTTCAAGACAGAAAGTGCTGACAATTGGAACGATTTTGGAAAGACAAGTAGGAGGAGGTAGTCAATAACAGGTAAGAATTCTTTGGGGTGGTGGGGAGGAGAAAAAATGTTCTTTGTTCCTCAGGGTACAAACAGAATGATCTAAAAAAGCTGGAAATTTGTTTCTGAATGTGAGCCAGCAGTCTGCCAGATAGTGAAATGGAGAGAACAGGTGGAAGAAAAATGAAAGGCCAGAAAAGTAGTCCAGGTTAGAGCCAAATTATGCAAATTCAGATTGAGGGGAAGCCACAGACACAAAACTATCCAAATTGATAATATGTGAGATATTTTAAAAGCCACCTGTCCTAAAAATTTTTTCAATTATCTTTATATAGTGAAGAAGAAATTATTCCTCAATTTTACTAGGCTTTTCAATAATGATTCCTCTGAGACAGGTGTTCTGAACTCTAGCATACTCCACTGAGTATCGAGGTGAAAGCCATCAACTAAGCAATGTGGCATCTATACTCAGGCATAGAAAGTTTTTTTTTCTTAATTCTTTCTCTTTTTATATGGAAAGAAGGATCTGAGGAAGTGATTTTGATGCAATGACACAAAAGGAACAAAAAAATTTTATAACCAAATGAAAGAATGATTATAATGTAAAATAATGGGCATCCATCAAACTAGCAATACCTACTATATGACAGGTATTGTGCTAATAAGGATTTATTAAGCACTATGTGCTAGGAGTTCTATGTACTAGGTGCCGAAGATACAAATTTTAAAAGTCTCTGCTTTCAAGGTTCTTACATTCTGTCAGAACAGAAAAAAATGTAAGTGTTGGTAACCAGACTGGCTATTGATAAAGGGAATTAAGCAACTATTTAAACCAAAATAGTTTTAAATATAAGCATTTAAAAACTTAAACTTCCTTTCTAAAAGAAAGCTTCAAATGTTCTTTGCTTCAAATTTTTCTTTGTAAAAGAACCTTTGTAGTCCATCTGGAAAAACTGTCTTATTTTGAATGAAATTGTGGCCTTGAAAAGAGAAATTCCCAAATCATAAGACTTAGCAAAGACCTGGAATGGAAATCTTGAGTCCTATTCCTGTCCTTAACTGTTAGTTACAGAATCTGTACTGTGAACATGACCTGCGTGGGCAATCAACAAAGCTTCATGGTCAATGTTCAACTAAAACCCTGTCCTGACTTGGAATCAATACAGAGTTGACCTTTGGTAATCAAAGGCTTTGCCAGGAGAAAACAAGCTCTGACAGGTTCTACCAAACTGGCAAGGCTTCAAGTACAGGATCCAAATTGTTCCATGTCTTGTCTGAAGGTCAGTCACCTTAGCTAAACAGATACTCCTTTCCAGATGGTTGGCCAGTAGGAAAGATTTGTTCTTGTTTGTGTTTTTTGACCACGGTAATTCATAAAGTATTAGGAGAGGTTCTTAACCTGGAAACTGCAAAATTTTTATTTAAAAAAAATTTGTTTTTTATTTTAGTAGAACTGGTTTCTTTAGTAAACTTATTTTATTTTATATATTTAAAAAGATTATTCCATAAAGGGACACATAGACTTAACCAGTTAATAGGGAAAAATGTTTTGGAAAGCATTAATATATTGTTTAAATCTAACTACATGTGACTAAAGATTGCTTGAATCCAGAATGGTCTCCTGACCTCAGTAACTCTACAGGAATGCCAGAGATAACTACAAGGAATTTTGAGTTTTCCCCTGGTTCTGGATTCACCTAAAACATTTATGTTTGGGTCCATTCATTAAGGGCCTGTTTTGGGTTCATCTAAGTTTGGGTTTTGGGTTTTCTTTGTGTTCTGACTATACCCAAATTTTACTGAATGTTTATATTTGTTGATCTTCATCTCACTCAGCCTTATTTTCAAGCTGCCCTCCCTACATGGGTCTAAATTCTATATAATGTATACCTTCCAGGACCTGGAGGAGAGGGAGCCACATCCATTATCCTGCTGGACCTCCTTAACCAAAAAACCAAATACATTTTCTTTTAAAACTTTTTCAGATTTTAGGATTCATTCTCAGGCCTAAAGTTAAGAATACAAAAAAAGGTTATGCAGAAATAAGTACCATATTTACCTATGTATAAGACACTCCCATGTATAAAATGCACCTTAATTTGGGGGCCTAAAATTTGAAAAAAAAAGTATTACAAAAAAGTTATTGAACTCAAGTTTTATTCATCATAAAATTCATATAGCTCATCACTGTCAAAACTCAAAATATTAGTTTGTCCTCATCTGTGTTTGATGAAGAATCACTGTCTTAGGAGAAGCTTTGACTGCTATCCCGCCCCTGCTCTGATCTGTGATTGACCACAAGCACTCCCTGAGCAAGTCTGGTGGGTGGATGCATGCTTAGTCCATTCTGTTTCATGAACCTGAAGCACTAATTGTATCCTCTTATGAAATCAGTAACTTCTTGCTCATCAACAATTCTTCCTGCCTCATGCTGAACCAATTTTGTGGACACAGGAATTCCACCTGCACTTTGCTCTTCTATCCAATGTAGCTTCAATTCCCTCTCTAAATCAGGCCCTTTTGCTGATTGCCTCTCATGGCCTTCTGCTGTGGTGTTTTCAGGAGGGTTTCTTCTTCCTGTAGCCAGTCTCAGATTGTTTTCTCAGTTGGAGGAGGACCAAACTAATGTTCAGCAGTACAATTTTCATTGACTTTTGCAAACTGGGTCACTTTGAACTTGAGTTCAGCACTATATGAAAAACTTTTCTGAGCCATTTTTGAGCAGAATGTGGCAACATGTAACCTAATATATACTGTAACAAATGTGAAACAATGAGTGCTAAGACATGTGTGAAAAAGCGGGAAATGAAAGTAAAAGAAATCTATAACTACTGTCTAAGATGCTCCCAGTTTTTAGACTCCAAATTTTTCAAAAAAAGGGTGTGTCTTATACATGGGGAAATATGGTAAGTAGAGTTCTTGGATTCTACTGTTAATTATTTTATTGTTCAGTTGTTCCTCTCTTAGTAGACCCCATTTGACATTTTCTTGACAAAGATACTGAAGCAATTTGCCATTTCCTTCTAAAGTTCATTTTGCAGATGAGGAAACTGAAGCAAACACTATTAAGTGACTTCATACAGTTTCTAAGTGTCTGAGCTGAATTTGAACTCAGATCTTCCCAATTCCAAGTTCGGCATTTTTTTAAATTGAAGGTAATAGTCTCTGGTTTTTGTTTAAACTCCACAGTTCTTTCTCTGGATACCAATGGTATTCTCCATTGCAGAAACCCCAAAATTGCCTCTGATTATTGCACTGATGAAATGGGCAGGTACATTAAGATCGACCCCATGTTGCTTTTATGGTATACCAATGTTCTTCTGGTTCTGCTCATCTCTCTCAGCATCAGTTCATGAAATCTTTCCAAGATTCTCTGAATTCCCATCCCTCCTGGTTTCTAATAGAACAATAGTGTTCCATGACATACATATACCACAATTTGTTCAGTCATTCCCCAATTGATGGACATTCACTCAATTTCCAGTTCTTTGCCACCACAAACAGGGGTGCTATGAATATTTTTGTATAAGTGATGTTTTACCCTTTTCATAATCTCTTCAGGGTATAGAACCAGTAGTGGTATTGCTGGATCAAAGGATATACACATTTTTGTTGCCCTTTGAGCATAATTCCAAATTGTTCTCCAGAAAAGTTGGATGAGTTCACAGCTCTACCAGCAATGCATTGGTGTCCCAGATTTCCCACATCCATTCTAACATTGCTCATTGTCCTTTCTGGTCATATTGGCCAGTCTGAGAGGTGTGAGGTGGTAACTCAGAGATGCTTTAATTTGCATTTCTCTAATCAGTAATGATTTAGAGCAGTATTTCATATGATCATGGATCACTTTGATTTCTTCATCTGTAAATTGCTCATATCCTTTGACCATTTGTCAATTGGGGAATGGCTTGTTTGTTTTTTTGGTTTATTTATTTATTTTATATTATTACAATAATTTTGTTATAAGAGTAAATATAACCCCCCCCCCCCCCATGAGAAACCTAAAGAATAGTCTATATTCAAATTCCAATGGCTCTGTCTCTGGAATGAGTTGACTTCTTTATAAGTCCACCAGAGAAGTTGCTTCAATATTTTCACCACAGTTGCTATTACTACCTATATTTCCCCTCCACTCTATTCCTCCCCACTCTCCTTTATTCTATTCTCTCCCTCCTTTCATCCTGTCCCTGTCCAAAAGTGTGTTCTGAGTACCCTCTCCCACAATCTTCCCTCTCTTCTGTCACCTATCCCCCCTTCCCTCCCTCCATTCCCCCTTATCCCATCCCTTCTCGTTTTTCTCAAGGGTAAGATAGATTTCTATATCCTATTTTCTATATCCTATTTCTATATCCTATTAAGTGTGTATGTTATTTCTGATGAAAACGAAGGCTCATTCATCCCCCCCTTACCTTCCCTCGTACCACTCTATTGAAAACACTTTTTCTTGACTCTTTCATGTGATATATCTTAGCCCCTTCTTCATCTCCTTTCCCTTCCTCCCAGTACTTCCCTTTATCACCCATTGACTCCATCTTTTTACTATATATACCATTATATTCCGTTCCTTCCTGTGCCCTGTCTATATATGCTCCTTCTAATAGCTCTTATAAATGAGAAAGTTCATATGAGTTATCAGTATCTTCTTCCCATGGAGGAATACAAACAGTTGAATATCATTAAGTTCCCCATAGTTCATCCTTCTCTTCCACTACCTCTATGGTTCACCACAGTCCTGTACTTGAAGATCAAACTTTCTGTTCAGCTCTGGTTGTTTCAATAGGAAAGTTTGAAAGTCCCCTGTTTCATTGAAAGTCCATCTTTCCCCCCTGAAAGAGGATGTTCAGTTTTGCTGGGTAGTTGATTCTTGTTTGTAAATCAAGATCTTTTGCCTTCTGGAATATCATATTCCAATCCCTACTAGCCCTTAATGTAGATGCTGCCAGATCCTGTGTAATCCTGACTATGGAGCCACAGTAGTTGAATTGTTTGCTTCTGGCAGCTTTTAGTATTTACTCTTTGACTTGGGAGTTTTGAAATTTGGCTGTAACATTCCTGGAAATTTTTCTTTTGGGATCGTTTCAGGAGGTGACTGGTGAATTCCTTCAATTTCTATTTTATCCTCTGCTTCTAGGATCTTAAGGTAATTTTGCTGTATTATTTTTTTGAAAAATGATGTCTACGCTCTTTTCCTGGTCATGACTTTCAGGTAGCCCAATAATTTTTAAATTATTTCTTCTGGATCTGTTTTTGAGGTCAGTTGTTTTTCCAATAAGATATTTCACATTTTCTTCTAATTTTTGGCTTTTTTTGGAAGAGTTTTATTTCTTCCTAATTTCTCACAGTCATCAGCTTCCTTTAGTTCCATTCTGCTTTTGAAGGAGTTATTTTCTTCAGAGAGCTTTTTTATCTCCTTTTCCAGCTGACCAATTCTGCTTTATAAGGCATTCTTCTCCTCATTTGCCTTTTGCTTTGCTTTTTCCATTTGACCTAAACAGGTTTTTAATATATTATTTTCTTCAGTATATTTTTCACCAAGTTGCTGATTTGGTTTTCATAATTTTTCTGCATCATTCTCATTTCTCTTCCCAATTTTTCCTCCACCTCCCTTAATTGGTTTTCAAGGTCTTTTTTTGAGTTCATCCATAGTCTGAGCCCATTTTCTGTTTCTCTTGGAGGTTTTGGGAAGCTTCAATTTTGTCATTATCTGAGTATGTGTTTTGATCTTCCATGGGATCTAAGTAATTTTCTATGATCAGATTCTTTTTCTGTTGTTTACTCATTTCCCCATAAAATAACTTGATGTTCTTGATGTTTTGTTTCTCCATATGAATTTAGTTACAATTTTTTCTAGCTCATTAAAGTAAATTTTTGGAAGTTTGATTGGTAAGGCACTAAATAAGCAGTTTAATTTATGGAGAGTTGTCACTTTTATTATCTTAGCTCAGTCTATCCATGAGCAGTTAATATTTGCCCAGTTATTTAAGTCTGATTTTATTTGTGTGAGAAGTGTTTTCTATTTGTTTTCATAGAGTTTCTGCTTTGCCAGGTAGGCTTCCAAGTATTTTATATTGTATTTTTATATTGTATTTCTCTTTCTTAGCTCTTGCTGCTATATCTTGCTAGTAATATATAGAAATTCTGAGGATTTATTTTATATCCTGTGACTCTGCTAAAGTTGCTAATTGTTTCTAGTACTTTTTTAGATAATTTTTTAGGATTCTCTAGGTATACCATCATGTCATCTGCAAGGAGATATTTTTTGTTTTTTCCTTCCAAATTCTAATTCCTTCAATTTCTTTTTCTTAATTCATCAGTGAAGCTAACATTTCCAATACAATATTGATTAGTAGTGATGATAATGGGCATCCTTGTTTCACCCTGATGTTATTGGGAATGCCTCTAGCTTATCCCTATTGCATATAATGCTTGTTGATGGTTTCAGATAGATACTGTTTATCATTCTAAGGCACAATCCATTTATTCTTATGCTCGCTAGTGTTTTTAGTAGGAATGGATACTGTATTTTGTGAAAGGCTTTTTCAGCATCTATTGAGATAATCATGATTTCTGTTAGGTTTGTTATTAATTTAATTAATTATATTAACAGTTTTCCTAATATTGAACCAACCCTGCATTCCTGGGATAACTCCTGCTTGGTCCTAGTGTATTATCCTAGTAATAACTTTCTGCAATTGCTTTACTAAGATTTCATTTAAGATTTTTGTATCTATATTTATTAGGGAAAATAGATCTATAATTTTTTTTCTCTGTTTTGACTCTTCCTGGTTTAGGTATCAGTACCATATTGGTGTCATAGACAGAGTGAGGCAGAATTATGTCTTCACCTATTTTTTTCAAAGAGTTTATATAGATTTGGAACCAATTTTGTTCCTTAAATGTTTGACAGAATTCACTTTTGAATCTGTCTGGACCTGGAGATTTTTTCTTAGGGAGTTCAATAATGGCTTGTTGAATTTCTTTTTCTGAGACAGGGTTATTTAGATACTTAATTTCCTCTTTATTTAACCTGGAAAACTTATATTTTTGTAAACATTCATCTATTTCACTTAGATTATTAAATGTATTGGCATACAGTTGGGCAAAATAATTCTGAATTACTACTTTAATTTCCTCCTTATACTAAGTGAGATCACCTTTTTCATTTATGATGATAGTAGCAATTTAGTTTTCTTCTTTTTTAAAACAAATTAAAGAAAGATTTATCAATTTTATGTTTTTTTCATAAAACCAACTCTTGGTTTTATTTATTAGTTAATTGCTTTTGATTTTATTAATTTCTCCTTTAACTTTTAGAATTTCTAAATTGGTATTTAATTTAATTAGAGGTTTTAAATTTTTCTTTCTCTAATTTTTTGAGTTGCATGCTTAGTTCATTTATTTTCTTTTTCTCTATTTTATTCATGTAAACATTTAAAGATATGATACATCCCCTGACAACTGCCTTGGGTTTAAAATCCTTTAAGTTTAGATATTTTGTCTCATTATCTTTATCTAGGATGAAATCATTAATTCTATCTATAATTTGTTGTTTGATCTATTCAGTCTTTAAAATAAGTTTATTTAGTTTCCAGTTGTTTTAGAGCTATCTCTCCATGGGCCATTATTGCATGTGATTTTTATTGTATTATGATCTGAAGAGGAAGTATTCACTATTTCTGCCTTTTTGCATTTGATTATAAGGGTTTTTTTATGCCATAGTACATGTTCAATTTTTGTGTAAATGTCATGTACTGCAGAAAAAGCATATTTTCCTTTCTATGTCCATTCATTTTCTCCAAAGGTCTATCATGTTTAGGTTTTCTGACATTCTATTTATCTCCTTAACTTCCTTCTTGTTTATTTTATGGTTAGATTCATCTAAATTTGAGAGAGGGAGGTTGAGGTCTTCTACCAGTAGATTTTTGCTGTCTATGTCATTCAACTTCTCCTCTAAAAATTTGGATGCTATACCACTTGGCGCATACATTTTTAGTATTGAAATTGCTTTACTATCTGTGGTACCTTTTAGGAAGATATAGTTTCCTTCTTTATTTCTTTCAATGAGATCTATTTTTGCAGTTGTTTTGTCTGAGATAAGGATTGCTATCCTTGCCTTTTTCACTTCAGATGAAGCAAAATATATTTTGCTCCAATCTTTTACCTTTACTCTATATGTGTCTCTCTACTTCAAATGAGTTTCTTGTAAGCAGCATATTGTAGGATTCTGGTTTTTCATCCATTGTGCTATTTGCTTGCTTTTATGGGTGAGTTCATCCCATTCACATTCAAATTTATAATTACTAACTCTTTATTGCCCTCCATGTTATCTTCCCTCTGTTTGTATCTTTCTTTTTTTAAACCATATTCTCTAGTATTTTGCTTCTAAATACCACCTCCTTTAGTGTGTTTTCCCCTTATATCCAACCTTCCTTCCCCTTTCCCTTTGCCCCTTCTTCCTTCCCTTCCTTCTGTTAGTTCCTCTTATCCTTCCCCTCCCCCTTTCCCCTTTTAATACTTGAAAGACATAATAAGTTTCTTAACTGTGTGTGTGTATGTTAATCCTTCTTTGAGCCAAATCTGATGAGAATAAGATACAAGCAGTTCTCGCCTCTTCCCTTCTTCCCCTCTGTTGCAATAGGTCCTTTGTACCTCTTCATGTAATGTGATTTACCCCATTCAGTCTCCTCCATCCTCCTATCTCTTTACTGTCCCCCTTTTGAAGGAGATATTGTTTTTAAATCATTCTATAAGAATTATGGACAAATCATGAGTGTTCATTACTTCAGCTAAGTATATTCTCTCTAATAGAGTTACAATTCTCAAGAGTTATAAGAATCTTTTTCCAGGTGGTAAAATAGCCAGTTTCATCTTATTGGATAGCAGTTTTTTTCTTTTTCCTTCTTTTACATTTTCATGTGTCTCTTAAGTCTCCTATCTGAAGTTTAAATTTTCTATTTAGATCTGGTCTTTTCATCAGGAAAAGTTGGAAGTCTCCTATTTTGTTAAATGTTCATTTTTCACCCTGGAATAGAAGGCTCAGTTTTGCTGGACAGTGAATTCTATGTTGCATTCCAAGCTCCCTTGCTCTTTGGAGTATCACATTACAGGCCCTTCGATCCCTTAATGTTGATGCAGCCAGATCCTATGTAATCCTTACTGTGGCTCCTTGGTATCTAATTGTTTTTTTCTTGTCTGCTTGCAGGATTTTCTATGTTAGCTGATAGTTCTAGAATTTGGCCACAATATTCTTTGGTGTTTTAATTTTGAGATCCCTTTCAAGAGGAGATCAATGTATTCTTCTTTTTCTTTTTTCTTTTTTTTTTTTGCAATGCAATGGGGCTAAGTGGCTTGCCCAAGGCCTCACAGCTAGGTAATTATTAAGTGACTGAGGCTGGATTTGAACTCAGGTACTCCTGATCCCAGGGCTGTTGCTCTAGGGCACTGCACCACCTAGCTGCCCAAGATCAATGTATTCTTTCTTTTTTTCTTTTCTTTCCTTTTTTTAGGTTTTTGCAAGGCAGATGGGGTTAAGTGGCTTGCCCAAGGCCACATAGCTAGGTAATTATTAAGTGTCTGAGGCCATATTTGAACCCAGGTACTCCTGACTCCAGGGCCAGTGCTTTATCCACTATGCCACCTAGCCACCCCAATGTATTTTTTTCAATAATTATTTTGCCCTCTGGTTCCATGATATTAGGGAAATGTTCCATCACTATATCCTGAAATATTGAGTCCAGCCCTATTTTTTTTTAATCCTCAATGCTTTCAGGAAGTACAATGATTCTTAAGTTGTCTCTCCTGGATCTATTCTTGAGGTCAGTGGTTTTGCTGATGAGATATTTTATGTTTTCTTTTATTTTTTGATTTTTTGGATTTAACAGATTCCTGTTATCTCATGAAATTATTAGTTTCCACAGATTCCATTTTCTTTTAGAGAAGAATTTTCTTCATTTGCTTTTATCAACTCCTTTTCCAATTGACCAATTCTATTTTTGAAGAGTTTCATTTGCCCAATTGTGATTTTGAGAGATTTATTTTCTTTTTGCACTTGTCCAATTGTATTTTCCAATGTTTTTTTTCTTGTTGTGTGATGTTAATTTTCTCTTGAGTTTCTTTTCCCAATTTTCCCAATTTATTTTTAAACTTCTTCCTGATCTCTTCTAAGAAATTTTTCTGGGCTGGAGACCAATTCATATTCTCCTCAGAAATTCTAGATCTCTATGATTTAGGATCTTTCTCTTCAAAGTAGCTTTTGATGGACCTCCCTTTCTACTGGCTTTTCTTCATTTTCCTAGGATCTTGTGTTGGGGGGCAGGGCTGGCTCAGAACCTTTGGTGTTGAAATCCCCAGAAGCTTTGCTTACTGGGTTTAGAAATTATAAGTGGGTCAGCCAATAGGGGGTGCTTGTTGCTTTCTCTGGAGTGTCTGTGACCTTGATTTATGACCCATTCTGTAGGTCTGGGGGGATGGGGTGTGGGTGATGCAGCAGGATTCTGGTTATCCTTGAATAATGTGGGCTGGGCTCTCAGGCTATATAGTTAATCTCCTTATTCTACTGAGAGAGATCTGCTGCCCACACCTGAGCTGGGGGGGTGGGGTGTGATTGTTACTGTGCTTGTTATGGAAAAAGTCAATTTCTCCCATAGGGATGGGGGAGGGGAGGGGATGCAAATCGAAACGTAGGAACTCCACTGAAAATATGGATCTCATGGCCCTGGTCTTCCAGACCAGCCGAGCTAAGTGGATCAATATCTAGCTGCCCTCTGCAACTCTCCTGCCTGCTGCTGGAACTCTGCCTCCAGCCCTGCTGGAGCTCTCTTACCCGCCACTCACACAGCCAAAGCTTCCACCCCTGTTCACAGGTTAGTCCTTGGGCCTCACCCTGCTGCCCCTAAGCTGACTGTCTGATCTCTGCCCCCTCTCACCCATGCTCCCCTGAGACAGACCTTGTTGATAGATGTTCTTCTCCTAGCTTCTTTTTCTGGGTTTTGTCTATTGAAATTCTGTTAAGAGGCCTGATTCATACTAGTTCTGAAAGAAAACCAGGAGACCTTAGCACAGTGCTTGACTTCTCTCCGCCATCTTGGCCCAAAGTGATTCAGGTCTGGCATTCTATCCACTGTGCCACCCAGCTGCTGTAATGTCAATTATAGAGAATACTTGAAGTTAACTAGAGAAGGGAAATCAGATGCTTTGTGATACTGAAATTTAAAGATTGCAAAAAATGTAAAACATTCTTAAATGTGATGATTAAAATAGCTAAGGTGTTCAAGGTGTTAATTGTTTTTCTAGTTCTGCTTACTTCTCAACAGACCATAGAAATCTTCCTGTAGCTACCTTCTTCATATTCATCATTTCTTATCAAATACCTTAAAGTGCTATATATGTTAAATATAGTATTCAATTACTTAGCCATTTCTCAATCAATAGGCATCTACTTTATTTCCATTTCTTTGCTATAAAAAAAAGTACAGCTATAAATATGCTGGTATATATTCAACTGACTTTCTGTCTTTGATCTCCTGGGGGTAAATATCTTGGAGTGGATGGAACAGAGACATAGACATCTATTAAATAATTCACTCTGAATTTATAAGAAATTGTAAAAAAAAATTTCCTCTTATTTTTCCTTCCAGACCTTTGTATTTGTCCAGAAGCCAGAATTTCTGTTTTTTTAAAGTTCTAGAAGTGCTCACTTCTTTATTATTAGTTAACTCTTACCTGAGAAGCTCTCCAAAGGATTAAGGGGCACTCATCTAAGCACAGGAATTTAAAAGTCCTTTGTTGTGTTATAGCTTCTTTGTGAAGGTAAACGTGTAAAGGCCTCCTAGCTATAGTAGCCAAGGAAGAAAAAGTCTATCAAACTCCAACTAGGGCCAGACCTTGGGGAAAGAATATTTGGGGGAGGGGAAAAGCAATTAGGAGAAAGATACCCATTGCAACCTTTTATTAAGTGTCTACTATGCAGAAAGGCACTGTGCCAAGAAATGGCATTACACAAAGCAAAACCAAAAAAAGTCTCTATTCTCAAAGAGACAGAAAGAACCTGTGAAAGTTTAGAAAAGAATCCTTTAAAATCAATCTCAGCTTTTTCAAGTCACTCAGACATCTTCCCCCTCATTTCCTCCATTACATATATTTCAAGAGTTTAAAGTCCTTTCCAGACTTTTCCTAGTATAAAGTCTAGAAAAAAGCCTAGAAAATATATTAAAGGTGGTAATGAAACTTAGAAGAAATACTTTGTATCTAATTAAGATCATTATCTTCCCCAGACTAGTGGCATTTTTTTTTTCCTGAAATGCTTAACAGCTATACTTTTTCTGATAGGAAGAGGTCCTTTTGACAGCTAGGTGGCTCAGTGGATACACTGGACCTGGAGTCAGGAAGAAACAAATTCAAATCCAACTTCAAATATTTCCTAGCTGTGTGATCCTGGGGAAATCATTTAACTTGTTGCCTTAATCAATTGGAAAATGAAATGGCAAAACATTTCAATATTTTTGCCAAGAAAATCCCTTGGACCGTACTAGAGTTCTGTGTTCCACAGGGCCCTGAAGAAGGTCAAAAAACAACTTTTTGCTTACTCTAGGAGAACACTAAAGGGAAGTGTATTAGAAAGCAAAAGGGCAATTTTCTAGATTCCTATAAATGTTACTTCTTGTCTTGTCAAAACTCTGGAAAATTGGAGAAACAATGTCAGTCTTGACATTCCTATCACTATGCTGTAGAAATACTTGGATTTAGAATATTATGAATTAATTTAAAAATATTTTTGGGATTCTTGTGTCTAAAACTCAAGAGATTAATTTTGATATATGTTCTTCACCACTATTCTATTCTGGCTCTCCTTCTTGTCTGACACTCTTTTGTCTCTTTTGATGGATCTTTATTCATGCCATGCTGATTAACTGGGTGTTTCCAAAGATTTTCTCCTGGCCCCTCTTCTCCCCTCTATACTATCTCACTTAGCAATTACATCAGCTCCCATCAGTTCAATTATAATCTCCATGCAAATAAAGTATATACACACACATATATCCATTTGTCTTTCCTTTCTCTTGCCCCCTCCCCCAGTCTTTCTCCTGAGATAGTTTCACAAGAACTTTTTTAAATATATTGAACTAGATGCTCCATGATCACCTGAAATTCATCTTTTCCATACCTTCCACATGCTCTCTTCCCAATCTTCCTTGGAGGACATGACTAATCACCTAGACTCACAACCTTGGTATTATTATCACTTTCACTAATACTTATCCTACAAATCCAATCTATTTTCAAATCTTCTTTGTATCTTCACCACTTCATTAACCTTCTCTTCTTCAATTAGTCATGGAGCCATCCTCAATGTCTTTCGTCTAGACTACAATAATAGCCCACTCTTGGGTCTCCTGATTTCAAGTCTCTCCCTGCTTCAAGCCATCCTGTACACAACTGTTAAAGCATTTTTCTAAAGGACAAGTTTTACCATGTTACCTCTCCAAACTCTTAATGATTCTTTAATTACTCCAGAATCAAACATAAAATGCTGTTTGTCTTTAAAACTCTTCCTAAGCTTTAAAATTCTTCCCAAATGTTCCATAACTTTCCAGTTTTATTATACTTTATCCCCTCTATATACTCTATGATTCAATTAAACTGGTTTGCTTTTTCTCATATGTATGAAGATCCATTTCTAGAATATGTGCCTTTTCAATGGATAGCCCCTCTATCTGTCCTTCTTTCACTCCTTACTTTGTTTCTTGGCTTCCCTTAAGACTCAGCTTATATTCTGTCTTCTGTAGGAGGTCTTTCCTATTTCTCCTCCCTACCTCATCTCCCTTAGCATCTTTCCTCTGTAGATAACCTTTCATTTTCACCATATATATATATATCTTAATTTTAAAGTTATTTGTATATAGTCTTCCCACATGTGAAATCAAGAATAAGTCTTTATTTTTGCCTTTCTTTGTATCCTGTTTTAGCATAATATTTGGCACTGGCAGTACTAAATTTGACTGGCTGATAAAGAACTTGACTCCAATCTTTGGGAGTCTTCCTAGAGCTTAATTCCACCCCAGAGGCTGAAGGGCTCTTTAGTGACAGAGAGTACTCTGCAACCTCTTTAGACCTGCTGCATATATAAAATAAACATGAAGTAGTTTCAGAGGAAGGGCACTAATAGCTAGGAAATCAATGTGACATAGAGAAAACTGCATAACCAAGATTCCAAGAGGCAGAAGTGAGAAAGAAGTATATATAAGACATGGAGGACAGCCATGGGAGAGGGAGAGTTATATGTGAACAGTAAGTAGGACAATATGGCTGAAACATAAAATATATGGAGGGTATTAATATATAACAACACTAGAAGAGTAAGAAGAAATTAGTGTGAGAGGAATTTTAAATGCCAAACAGATAATTTATATTTGATTCTTTTTTAATTTAAATTTGTTTTTATTAAAGATTTTATTTGAGTTTTACAATTTTTCCCCAATCTTGCTTCCCTCCCCCCTCCACCCCACGGAAAGCACTCTGTCAGTCTTTACTTTCTTTCCATGTTGTACCTTGATCCAAATTGGGTGTGATGAGAGAGAAATCATATCCTTAAAGAGAAGTCTAAGAAGTAACAAGATCAGAAAATAAGTTATCTGGTTTTTTTCCCTAAATTAAAGGGAATAGTCCTCGCACTTTATTCAAACTCCCCAGCTCCTTATCTGGATACAGATGGTACTCTCCTTTGCAGACTGCCCAAAATTGTTCCCGATTGTTGCACTGATGGAATGAGCAAGACCTTCAATGAAGCTTGAACATCACTCCCATGTTGCTGTTAGGGTGTAAAGTGTTTTTCTGGTTCTACTCATCTCACTCAGCATCAGTTCATGCAAATCCCTCCAGGTTTCCCTGAAATCCTGCCCCCCTGGCTTCGAATAGAACAATAGTGTTCCATGACATACATATACCACAGCTTGCTAAGCCATTCCCCAATTGAAGGACATTTACTGGATTTCCAATTCTTTGCCACCACAAACAGGGCTGCTATAAATATTTTTGTACAAGTAATGCTTTTACCCGTTTTCCTCATCTCTTCAGGGTATAGACCCAGCAGTGCTATTGCTGGGTCAAAGGGTATGCACATTTTTGTTGCCCTTTGGGCATAGTTCCAAATAGCTCTCCAGAAGGGTTGGATGAGTTCACAGCTCCACCAACAGTGAAATAGTGTCCCAGATTTCCCACATCCCTTCCAACAATGATCATTATCCTTCCTGGTCATACTGACCAATCTGAGAGGTGTGAGGTGGTACCTCAGGGAAGCTTTAACTTGCATATCTCTAATAATTAATGATTTAGAGCATTTTTTCATATGGCTATGGATTAGTTTGATCTCCTCATCTGTAAATTGCCTTTGCATATCCTTTGACCATTTGTCAATTGGGGAATGGCTTTCTGTTTTAAAAATATGACTCAGATCTCTGTATATTTTAGAAATGAGTCCTTTGTCAGAATCATTAGTTGTAAAGATTGTTTCCCAATTTACTACATTTCTTTTGATCTTGGTTACATTGGTTTTATCTGTGCAAAAGCTTTTTAATTTAATGTAATCAAAACCATCTAATTGGTTTTTGGTGATGTTCTCCAACTCTTCCTTAGTCATAAACTGTTCCCCTTTCTATAGATCTGACAGGTAGACTAGTCCTTGATCTTTTAATTTGCTTATAGTATTGTTTTTTAGGTCTATGTCCTGTAACTATTTGCATCTTATCTTGGTAAAGGGTGTGGGGTGTTGGTCTAATCTAAGTTTATTCCATACTAACCTCCAATTTTCGCAGCAATTTTTTATCAAAGAGGGAGTTTTTATCCCAATGGCCAGACTCTGGGTTTATCAAACAGCAGATTACTATAATCATCTCCTGCTTTTACACTTAGTCTATTCCACTGGTCCACCATTCTATTTCTTAGCCAATACCAAACAGTTTTGATGACTGATGCTTTATAATATAATTTTAGATCGGGTAGGGCTAAGCCACATTCTTTTGCACTTTTTTCCATTAAGCACCTGGCAATTCTTGAATTTTTATTTCTCCATATGAATTTACTTACAATTTTTTCTAACTCGTAAAAGTAATTTTTTGGAATTTTGATTGGTAGGGCACTAAACAGATAGTTTAGTTTTGGTAGAATAGTCATTTTTATTATATTAGCTCAACCTATCCATGAGCAGTTGATATTTGCCCAGTTATTTAAATCTGATTTAATTTGTGTGAGAAGTGTTTTGTAATTGTTTTCAAAAAGATTCTGAGTCTGTCTTGGCAAATAGACTCCCAAATATTTTATATTGTCTGAGGGTACTTTGAATGGGATTTCTTTTTGTTGTTGTTGTTGTTGTTGTTGTTTAATTTTTTTAAAGATATTATTTGAGTTTTACAATTTTGCCCCCAATCTTGCTTCCCTGCCCCCACCCCCATCCTACAGATAGCACTCTGTCAGTCTTTACTTTGTTTCCACGTTGTACCTTGATCCAAATTGGGTGTGATGAGAGAGAAATCATATCCTTAAAGAGAACTGAATTCTCAGAGGTTAACAAGATCAGACAATAAAATATCTGTTTTTATCCCTAAATTAAAGGGAATAGTCCTTGCACTTTGTTCAAACTCCACAGCTCCTTATCTGGATACAGATGGTACTCTCCTTTGCAGACAGCCCAAAATTGTTCCCAATTGTTGCACTGATGGAATGAGCAAGTCCTTCAAGCTGGAACATCACTCCCATGTTGCTGTTAGGGTGTACAGTGTTTTTCTGGTTGTGCTCCTTTTTCCTCATCTCTTCAGGGTATAGACCCAGTAGTGGTATTGCTGGGTCAAAGGGTATGTACATTTTTGTTGCCCTTTGGGCATAGTTCTGAATAGCTCTCCAGAAGGGTTGGATGAGTTCACAGCTCCACCAACAGTGCAATAGTGTCCCAGATTTCCCACATCCCTTCCAACAATGATCATTATCCTTCCTGGTCATACTGACCAATCTGAGAGGTGTGAGGTGGTACCTCAGGGAAGCTTTAATTTGCATATCTCTAATAATTAATGATTTAGAGCATTTTTTCATATGGCTATGGATTGCTTTGATCTCTTCATCTGTAAATTTCCTTTGCATATCCTTTGACCAATTGTCAATTAGGGAATGGCTTTTTGTTTGAAAAATATGACTCAGTTCTCTGTATATTTTAGAAATGAGTCCTTTGTCAGAATTATTAGTTGTAAAGATTGTTTCCCAATTTACTACATTTCTTTTGATCTTGATTACATTGGTTTTCTCTGTGCAAAACCTTTTTAATTTAATGTAATCAAAATCATATAATTGGTTTTTGGTGATGTTCTCCAACTCTTCCTTAGTCATAAACTGTTCCCCTTTCCATAGATCTGACAGGTAGACTAGTCCTTGATCTTCTAATTTGTTTATAGTATTCTTTTTTTATGTCTATGTCCTGTAACCATTTGTATCTTATCTTGGTAAAGGGTATGAGGTGTTGGTCTAATCTAAGTTTCTTCCATACTAACTTCCAATTATCCCAGCAGTTTTTATCAAAGAGGGAGTTTTATCCCAATGGCCAGACTCTTTGGGTTTCTCAAACAGCAGATTACTCTAATCATCTCCTGCTTTTACACCTAGTCTATTCCACTGGTCCACCACTCTATTTCTTAGCCAATACCAAACAGTTTTGATGACTGATGCTTTATAATATAATTTTAGATCGGGTAGGGCTAAGCCACCTTTTTTTGCACGTTTGTTCGTTAAGCTCCTGGCAATTCTTGACTTTTTATTTCTCCATATGAATTTAATTACAATTTTTCTAACTCAGTAAAGTAATTTTTTGGAATTTTGATTGATAGGGCACTAAACATATCGTTTAGTTTTGGTAGAATTGTCATTTTTATTATATTAGGTCTACCTAACCATGAGCAGTTCATATTTGCCCAGTTATTTAAATCTAATTTAATTTGTGTGAGAAGTATTTTATAATGGTTTTCAAAAAGATTCTGAGTCTGTCTTGGCAAAAAGACTCCCAAATATTTTATATTGTCTGAAGTTACTTTGAATGGGATTTCTCTTTCTAGCTCTTCCTGTTGTTTCTTGCTAGACATATATAGAAAAGTTGAGGATTTATGAGGGTTCATTTTATAACCTGCAACATTGCTAAAATTGCTAATTGTTTCCAGTAGTTTTTTAGATGATTTCTTGGGACTTTCTAGGTAGAGCATCATGTCATCTGCAAAGAGTGAGAGTTTTGTCTCTTCTTTCCTAATTCTAATTCCTTTAATTTCTTTTTCTTCTCTAATTGCTGATGGTAACATTTCTTTTTTTTTTTTATTTTTAGGGGGGTTTTTTTGTAAGGCAAATGGGGTTAAGTGGCTTGCCCAAGGCCACACAGCTAGGTAATTATTAAGTGTCTGAGACCAGATTTGAACCCAGGTCCTCCTGACTCCAGGGCCAGTGCATTATCCACTACGCCACCTAGCTGCCCCCAAGATGATTTTTTTAAGTTATTTTGTTTTCTTTTGCAAGGCAGTGGGGTAAAGTGGCTTGCCCAAGGCCACACAGCTAGATAATTATTAAGAGTCTGAGGTCAGATTTGAACTCAAGTAGTCCTGTCTCCAGGGCCAGTGCTCTATCCACTGCACCACCTATCCTCCCCTAATTATTAAGTGTCTGAGACTGGATTTGAACCCAGGTACTCCTGACTCCAGGGCTGGTGCTTAATCCACTATACCACCTAGCTGCCCCTTAACATTTCTAATACAATATTGAATAGTAGTAGTGATAATGGGCACCCTTGTTTCACCCCTGATCTTATTGGGAATGCCTCTAGCCTCTCCCCATTGAGTATAATGCTTGTTGATGGTTTCAGATAGATACTGCTAATTATTTTAAGGAACAGTCCATTTATTCCTACACTCTCTAGTGTTTTTAATAGGAATGGATGCTGGATTTTGTGAAAAGCTTTTTCAGCATCTATTGATATGATCATATGATTTCTAATAGGTTTGTTGTTGATGTAATTAAGTATACTAACAGCTTTCCTAGTACTGAACCAACCCTGGATTCCTGGAATAAATCCTACTTGATCATAATGTATTATCCTAGTGATGACTTGTAATCATTTTGCTAAGATTTTATTTAGGATTTTCGCATCTATATTCATCAGGGAGATAGGTCTATAATTTTCTTTCTCTCTTTTAACTCTTCCTGGTTTAGGTAACAGTACCATATTGTTTTCATAGAAAGAGTTAGGCAGAGTTCCATCTCTCCCTATTTTTCCAAGGAGTTTATATAGGATTGGAACCAATTGTTCCTTAAATGTTTGGTAGAATTCACTTGTGAATCCATCGAGCCCTGGAGATTTTTTTTTAGGCAGTTCAGTAATGGCTTGTTGAATTTCTTTTTCTGAGATAGGGTTGTTTAGGTATTTAATCTCTTCTTCATTTAACCTGGGCAACTTATATTTTTGTAAATATTCATCCATTTCACTTAGATTATCATATTTATTGGCATAGAGTTGGGCAAAATAATTTCAAATTATTACTTTAATTTCCTCCTCATTGGTGGTGAGTTCACCTTTTTCATTTATGATACTAGCAATTTGGTTTTCTTCTTTCTTTTTTTTAATCAGATTGACCAGAGGTTTATCAATTTTATTGTTTTTTTCATAATACCAATTTTTGGTTTTATTTATTAATTCAAATTTTTTTGCTTTCAATTTTATTAATTTCTCCTTTAATTTTTAGAATTTCTAATTTGGTGCTTAATTGGGGATTTTTGATTTGTTCTTTCTCTAATGTTTTTAGTTGCATGTTTAGTTCATTAATTTCCTCTTTCTCCAATTTATTCATATAAGCATTTAGAGCTATAATATATCCCCTGAGAGTTGCTTTGAATGAATCCCATAGGTTTTGGAATGTTGTTTCATTATTATCATTATCTAGGGTAAAATGGTTAATTCTTTCTATAATTTGTTTTTCGGTCCACTCATTTTTTTAAATGAGGTTATTCAGTTTCCAATTTGTTCTGGGTCTATATCTCCTTGGCCCAGTTTTGCATATGACTTTTATTGCATTGTGATCTGAGAAAGATGTATTCACTATTTCTGCCTTTCTGCAATTGATCATTAGGTTTTTATGTCCTAGTACATGGTCAATTTTTGTATAAGTTCCATGTACTGCAGAGAAAAAGGCATATTCCTTTCTATCCCCATTCAGTTTCCTCCATAAATCTACCATATCTAATTTTTCTAACAATCTGTTAACCTCCCTAATTTCTTTCTTATTTGTTTTATGATTCGATTTATCTAGATCTGATAGCGGGAGGTTAAGGTCTCCCACTATTAGGGTTTTGCTATCTATGTCTTCCTGTAATTCTTTCAGCTTCTCCTCTAAGAATTTGGATGCTGTGCCACTGGGTGCATATATATTCAATATTGAAATGACTTTATTGTCTATGGTACCTTTTAGGAGGATATAGTTTCCTTCCTTATCTCTTTTAACACTATCTATTTTTGCTGCTGCTTTGTCTGAGATAAGGATTGCTGCCCCTGCTTTTTTTACATCAGCTGAAGCAAAATATATTTTGCTCCAACCTTTTACCTTTACTCTATATGTATCTCTCTGCTTCAAATGAGTTTCTTGTAAGCAGCATATTGTAGGATTCTGGTTTTTAATCCACTCTGCTATTTGCTTACATTTTAAGGGAGAGTTCATCTCATTCACATTTCAGGTTATGATTACTAATTCTTTATTGCCCTCCATGCTATCTTCCCTGTTTGCATTTTTTCCCCCTTTCTCCCCCTTTTATCCATATTCCCTAGTCTTTTGTTTCTGAAAACCACCCCTTTTGGTGTGTTTGCCCTCCTATATCACACCTTCCCCTTTCTTTCCCCTTTCCCTTTTCCCCTTTTTCCCTTCCCTTCCTTTTATTATTTCCCCTTATTTCCCCCACTCCCCTTACCTTTCTCCGTCTGCCCTCCCCTTTTCCCCTTTTAATACTTGAAAGGTTAGATGTTTTATAAGTTAACTGAGTATGTGTAGGTTGACTTTATGCCAAATCTGATGAGAAGAAGATTCAGGTGTTTCTCCTATGCTCCCTTCTTTCCCACTATTACCATAGGTTTTTTGTACCTCTTAGTGTAATGTGATTTACCCCCATTCAATCCCCTCCCTCCTCCCATCTCTTTCCTGTCCCCCTTTTTAGGGCAGTACTGTTGTGGTTTTTTTTAGATCATTCTATCTAAGTCATAGAAAATTCTGAGTGTCTGACCATTCTAGTTCTGTATATTCTATCGAATAGAGTCTAAATTCCTGAGAGTTATTAGAGTCTTTCTCCCAAATGGGGTTAAAGCCAGTTACATCCCATTAGATAGTAGTCTCCTGGATAGGTCATGAATGTCCATAATTTCTGGCAAGGTGTATTCTTTCCATTAGAGTTACATTTATTGCATTTTTTTTCTTTTACTGCCCCCCCCTTTATTTTTACCTTTTAATGTGTCTCTTGAACCTCCTTTTTGATGTCCAAATTTTCTGTTTAGCTTTGGTCTTTTCATCAGAAATTTTTGGAATTCTTCCATTTCATTAAATGTCCATCTTTTTCCCTGGAAGAGTAGGCTCAGCTTTGCAGGAAAGTAGATAAGTAGATTCTTGGCTGCATTACAAGCTCCCATGCTCTTCGAAATATCTCGTTCCCGGCCCTTCGATCCCTTAATGTTGATGCAGCCAGGTCCTGCATGATCCTTACTGTGGCTCCTTGATATTTAAATTGTTTCTTTCTGGCTGCTTGTAGGATTTTCTCTTTTATTTGATAGTTCTACAGTTTGGCCACAACATTCCTTGGTGTTTTCATTTTAGGATCTTTTTCTAGTGGGGATCGATGTACTCTTTCAATAACTACTTTGCCCTCTAATTCCATGATATCAGGGCAGTTTTCCATCACTAGATAGTGTAATATTAAGTCCAGGCTTTTTTTCCTCTTCAATGTTTTCAGGAAGTCCTATAATTTTCACGTTGCCCCTCCTCAATCCATTCTCAATGTCAGTGGTTTTGTTGGTGAGGTATTTTACATTTGCTTCTATTTTTTTCTATTTTTTGATTTTGTTTAACTGACTCTTGCTGTCTCATGGAGTCATTAGTTTCTGTAGACTCCATTCTTTTTTTGGGGGGGAGGAGTTTTCTTCATTAACCTTTTGCAACTCCTTTTCCAATTGGTCAATTCTACTTTTGAAAGAGCTTTCCATTTGATCAATTGAGGTTTTGAGAGAATTAATTTCTTTTTGCATTTGCTCATTTGAGGATCTGAGAGAATTGTTCTCATTTTGTAATTGTCCAATTGATGATTTGAGAGATTTATTCTGCTTTTGTGTTTGTCCAATTGTACTTTCTAAGGTTTTGTTTTCTTGTTACAAGCTATTAATTGTCTCTCTCAAATTTTTAAGCTCCTTCCTTACTTCTTCAAGGAAGTCTTTCTGTGCTGGAGACCAGATTGTATTCTCCTCAGAGGTTCCAGGTCTCTCTGTGTTGGGGTCTTTCCCTTCCAGGAATTTTTCTATGGATCCACCTTTCCACTGACCCTTCTTCATTATGCTAAGACCTTGAGTTGGGGTGGCGCTGATTCACCTGGGCTTGGGATTGCTAAAGGCTTTACTGAGTGCAGTTTCTCTGGATGGCCAGTAGGAGGTGCTGGTTGCCCTCTCTGGAGTGTCTGTGACCTTGGTTGAGAGGCCTTCTCCCTTTGCCAGAAGGGAGGAGTTGGAACTATTGAATTCTTTTGTTTTCAATCAATGGTGGGCTTTACCCTGGCTTGAGGTCATTCCTCTGCTGGGCTGGTTCTTCTGCTCACACACCTGGGCCTGAGGCAGAAGTAGTTTGCATTTATTTGAGAAGAGGCCTCTGTGCAATGGAGTCGTCCCCTCAGTGTTTCTCAGACCAGAGGAGCCTAGGGATGATATCTGCAGCTCTCCTGCACCAGACCTCTCCCCACAGCCCCTTCCCCAAGCTCCAGGGGGACAGCACCAACACCAGTTCCTCTGCTTCCCTATGGACCCAAGCCCCTTTCGTCCAGCCCCACACCTGATCCAGTAGGTCCGGCTCTCTGGCCCTCAGATTCCCAGTTCCAATTCAGCTGTTAATCTGGCTGATCCGGGGCTGATCCTTCCTCTGAGCCCAGACTCACCCACCCGAATTCGGCCAAAGCTGCTGCAGGAGACAAATCCTGAGGCAGATGTTCTTTCTCCCAGCTTTTCTTTCTTGGTTTTGTGGGTTGGATTTCTTTTAAGAGGTTTGTTTCATGTGATAGATGGGGAAGAGATCAGGAGACTTTAGAACTGTGCCTGTCTTCTCTCTGCCATCTTGGCCGGAAGTCCCTATATTTGATTCTAAAGACAATAGAGGGGCAGCTAGTGGATAGAGCCTCCTGAAGTCAGGAGGACCTGAATTCAAATCCAGCCTCAGACATTTAATAATTGTCTAGCTGTGTTATCTTGGGCAAGTCACTTAACCCCATTGCCTTAAATAAATAAAATTTTTTAAAAATTGTAAAAAAAAAAGACAATAGGGATTCTACTGCCTCCCAATCCTCCTACCCCCACCCTTCAATCTCCCCCACACACATATATTTCATCCTCAACTGGAGTGGCTTTCCTGTACTATCTTGGGGGCCTCCTTTTTTCCTCCTTTTAAAAAAAAAGTTAAATTTTAATTAATGAAAAATCTACATTTTATCCCTTCTTTCCTCCTCCCCCCCGAAAGAAAAATAACCCTTGTACCAAATATGCATAGTAAGGCAAAACAAATTTCTACACTGGCTATGTCCATGAAAATGTATTTCTCAATCTGTACCCTGTATACATCACTTCTCTGTCAAAAGGTAGGTAACAATTCATCAGAAGTCCTCAAATTATGGTTGATCATTAAAGATCAGAGTTCCCAGGACTTTCAAAGTCATATGTTTTTGCAGTATTGTTGTTATTATATACATTTGCTTGGTTCTGCTCACTTCACTCTTCATCACTTCGAAAGGTCTTCCTAGATTTCTCTGAAACTGCTTCTTTCTTCATTTCATATGGCATAAAACCACTTCATTACATTGATATCCCATAATTTGTCCTAAGTTGAAGAGTACCCATTTATCTTCCATTTCCACAGAAAAAGAACTTCTTTTAATATTTTTGTGTATATGGGTCCTTTTCCTCTATTTTTGATTTTTTGGACCAAGTCAATATCCAATTTTGTCTTTCATTCCTGGGTAATGCCATGATCAGTAAATATCTTTCCTGAATGAGACAACTAAAGTTCTCAGTCAGGGTTTTTACCCAATAGCTACGAAAATTGCTTACAGAAATCAGCAAATGCCCAAGGTAAGATTATATTAACTTTTTTAACTCTTTTCTCTTCTCTTGTTTCCTCTTAGTTCACCTCTCATTTCAATTCTGATCAGGCCCCAAAAGATAAAGCAAATATTCCCAAAATGTTACTCTCCCAAACAAAAGTAGCTACATAGAATTTTGGTAAGGAAATTTGTTTTCACCATCTTGGTTCTTTTCTCCATTATCAATCTCCAAAATTCTATGCAAATCACAAAGATTGGACTGGTTGAAGATGAACAGAAGGTACTTGCTCTTCACTTTAGTTTCCTTATCAATAAATCACAGCCTATCTTTTTTTCTTAACCACATCAATATGTCTATTTTTTTCACAAAAAGGTTTTTAAAAAAATAAGGTCAGAAAGTCTATTACCTTTAATTTAAAAAAACATTATCTTATCATGTAATTTTGCTATCTCTTATATTTTTTTCTTAAGGATATATGATTTCTCTCTCAACACATTCAATTTAGATCAATGTATAGCATGGAAACAATGTAAAGACTAACAGATTGCCTTCTATAGGGGATGGGGGAGGGAAGCGAGATTGGGAGAAAATTGTAAAATTCAAAAATATAAATTTTAAAAAATCAGGTCAGTAACTCAAAAACTTTTTGTACTATTACTCTGATTCATTTTATTAAATGATAAGCTTTCTTTGACTGGTCATAAATTAAACAAGTAGTTATGCTCTTAAATAATTAATGGAACAGGTGTGGCCCAGGCCAAAAAACATTTGCCTCTCATCATTTTTTTTGTCATTTTGTTTTATTGACACTTTATTTTTATATTACATACATTTACAGATTTCTCTCACTTCATGGGAGGTCACTTTTAACAAAATTAAAATTGGTAGTTAAAACAAATAGTACAATAAACACATCTGAAAGTGCATCAACATTTTATTTCTATAGCACATACCAACCTATTTTTAAAATGAATATAAATTTATTTTCTCTGCTTCCCACTCCATATCCCATTGAGGAAATCAAAGAAATAAATCATTCTCCTGGTTCTGCTCATTTCATTTTCCATTTATTAAAAAATCCTAAAAATTCCTTATTTTTATATTGATGTTGAGTGCATGGGTGGAGGTCTCTCAGTCTGAAGAAAAGAACTATCAGTCCCTTCAAAATAGGTCATGGGCCCCGAGTTTCCAAGAACTATCAGTCCCTTTAAAATAGGTGGGGGGGGTGAGTTTCTAAGGACCCCTGTTGTGGCTTGCTTCCTTGGGCCCCACAGCAGTGACCTCCCTCCCGGAGGGGAGCTGAAAATAAGGAGTCAAGCCACTACTGCCTTATGCCTCCAGCTCAATTTTATTACTGCTTAGCTATTACATATATACTGTTAGGTCTTCTGGGGTAGAACAAAGAATAATGAGGGAATGAGGGTGCAAGCGGTGTGTGTGTGTGCAGTGTCTTGCATTACAGGATAATGGGGTATGTTAGGGAAGAGGTGATAAAGCACAGCTGTGTCTAGTGCCCTTGGTTGGTGGGGCGGAATGTCCAGCTCCCAAGGACTCCAGCTCCCAATGACTCCGGCACACCTTTATCTCTAAGGGCGGCTTGCCAGCTCCTGAGATTGTCCAGGTGGTGGTTTACTTGGAAATGATTTGTGTCATGGCTGTTAGAATAGCCTGTGTATGCAGAGACACCCCCCCCCCCCAGAGCAGATGTCAGGTATCATCACTGCAGCTGTCATAAGCACAAAAATCCCCCACACTATTGCAAGGCTTGAGCTAATCATTTGAGAGGTCAACAGAAATTAGGAAGGTTGTGGGTTTTGCCTACAAAGCTTGGCTGCTAATGCTTGTCAGGCGGCCTCCACCTCTGGATGTCCCCTTTGCATCCTGGGAGGACTGCCCGCTTCTTGCAAGATTCTAATAAATGGCATTCTGCTCCGAACTTTGAGAAGCCTCTGAGTAGTCAATTTGAGTAGGGGTCTCCATCAGTATCACACAGTTTGGGGGCCCTTCCGGGATCCGGTGGTCTTCTGGGAGATGGTGACGCACCCTCAGATGGGGACAGGAGCCTATGGAGAGATTTCTCCAAAAGTCCCCAGTCTTAGTGTGTTGCCTCCCTCCTGTTAGACAAATGGCCCAAAGCAGAGGAACTCGGTGAGAAGCAGAATCTAAAAGTGAAAGTAGAGAGAGATCCTGACAGCTGGGGCAGTCTGAAAGACCTACACCTGTAGCTTAAGGTAAACACTCGGGAGTCTGGGGGTCTATTGGCTGGGTCAAGGAAGACCCGGGAGATTAGCTCCCTAACAAATTGTTGAGAGGACTGCTATTGACCCCAGTGGGAAGGACTCTCTGAGGGGGAGCTCTCGGGTGACTGCTGGTGTGAGGGTAACCTCCACCATAAGAATGGGGAAGGTGCAGTCCAAAGTTCCAGGTCAGGATCCTAGTCAGGACATTCCAGTCAATAGCCCTTTGGGAAATCAACTACAGAATTGGGAAGTTCTCCCAAAATACAAAGGAAAAAGCAAAAAGAAAATGATTTAAATTTTGTTGTTTTGTTTGGGGTGGCCATGACTTGGGAGGAAGAATAATTTGACCAAAATGTGGTTCCGCCGAGGATTGGGTTTGTCAGCAATTAAATGTATATGTAAATGGGAAGAGTTCCTTCCACCCAGAGGAATCGGCCTACACAAGCCTCTGGATGCCAGAGGAGACCAGGATCCTCCTCAGTAAAGACAGTGGGCGACAGGAAGGGTAGGATGTGGGGTAGGTTCCAGAGTCGGACAAACAGTGGGACCCCCTCATTGCTCTCCTTCCCCCCATATGCTCCCCCTCCCCCTGAGGCACCGCCCCTGGTACCACCAGCTGAAGGACCCTTCTTGAATTTAAGGAGGGAGCTAGAGCAGTTGAAGCAAGATGTGAGGAATCTCCCCTTTAGGGACTCTGAGGGCGCAGGTACAAGTGCTGAAAGCAAAAGGGAGGATTTTTTCCCACTAAGAGAAGTCCCAATGGAGGGAAGGCAAGGGGGAATAGGATTTGTTAATGCCCCACTCATAGGAGCAGAGCTGAGGAATTTCAAGAGAGATTTGGTACTAATCATGGAGGACTCCGTAGGGACCTCCAGACAGATCAGTTTCTGGGCCCCAATAACTATTCATGGCCAGAGCTGATGCATGTTCTTAATATGTTGTTCACCCATGAAGAAAAGGTAACAATCAGGGCCACAGCCATGAGGGAGTGGGAAAAGAGACATCCACCCTCTGCGGGAGTGATACCAGCAGATCAAAAGTACCTGGTGGCCGACCCAGGCTGGGATAATAATAATCCAGGTCACTGGCAACACATGCAGGATTTAAGGGAACTAATTATTGCAGGAGTCAGGGACTCTTTCCCAAAAAGACAAAATATAAACAAGGCATTGAAGATTAGACAAGAGAAGGATGAGTCCCCCCCCAATCTTTTTGGAAATGGAATATACCTTGAAACTACATTTTGTCTCTAATTCATGGCCAGACATTAACAAAATGTTACAGAAAATAGGTGGAGCCGTAAGCCCCTGGGGGAATTACTGGAGGAAGCTACCAAGGTGTATGTGAGGAGAGATGAGGAAAAAGAAAAGTGGCAGGACAGGGGAATATCACAGAACCAAAATGTTACTACAAACCAGGGAAGCCATCTGTTGAGGGCAGAGGAGGTAATAGAGAGTGGAAACCCTAGAAAGGGTGGCAGAAGGGGAACAGGAGATTGACATGTTGGAATTGTGGGAAGCCAGGACACTTCTCTAGGGAGTGTCCCAGGCAACAGGAGGACAAGAAAGTGTACTCCCTGGTTGAGTTAGAAGATTAGGGGAGTCGGGGGCTCATGAAAAATCCCCACCCAGAGCCCTTGATAAATGTAAGGGTGGGCCATCAAGAGAAAAAGTGGTTTTCTTGGTGGACTCCGGTGCTACCAGGACTTCAATCATGAGGTTACCTGGAAAGAGCAAGCTGTCATCCAAGGTTTTATTAGTTTCAGGGGTCAAAGGGGAGAATGTCCCAGTACCCATGACTGAGGAAGTGGAGTTGGAATATGAGAAGTGCAGAGTCCTAAGCCAACTCCTTGTAATACCAGAGGCTGGGGTAAATGTATTAGGGAGAGACTTGATAACCAAGCTTTCTTTTTTTTTTTAATTTATTTTTATTAAAGATATTATTTGAGTTTTACAATTTCCCCCCAATCTTACTTCCCTCCCCCACCCACCCACCACAGAAAGCAATCTGTCAGTCTTTGTTTCCATGTTGTACATTGATCCAAATTGAGTGTGATGAAAGAGAAATCATATCCTTAAGGAAGAGACAAGAAGTCTAAGAGGTAACAAGATCAGACAATAAGATATCCGTTTTATTTTCTGAATTAAAGGGAATAGTCCTTGCACTTTGTTCAAACTCCACAGCTCCTTATCTGGATACAGATGGCACTCTCCTTTGCAGACAGCCCAAAATTGTTCCTGATTGTAGCTCTGGTGGAATGAGTGGGACCTTCAAGGTTCATCATCACTCCCATGTTGCTGTTAGGGTATACAATGTTTTTCTGGTACGGCTCATCTCACTCAGCATCAGTTCATGCAAATCCCTCCAGGCTTCCCTGAAATCCCATCCCTCTTGGTTTCTAATAGAACAATAGTGTTCCATGACATACATAATACCACAGTTTGCTAAGCCATTCCCTAATTGAAGGTCATTTACTGGATTTCCAATTCTTTGCCACTACAAATAGGGCTGCTATAAATATTTTTGTACAAGTGATGTTTTTACCCTTTTTCATCATCTCTTCAGAGAATAGTGGTATTGCTGGATCAAAGGGTATGCACATTTTTGTTGCCTTTTGGGTATAGTTCCAAATAGCTCTCCAGAAAGGTTGGATGAGTTCACAGCTCCAGCAATAGTGTAACAGTGTCCCAGATTTCCCACAACCCTTCCAACAATGATCATTATCCTTTCTGGTCATATTGGCCAATCTGAGAGGTGTGAGGTGGTAGTACCTCAGAGAAGCTTTAATTTGCATTTCTCTAATAATGATTTAGAGCATTTTTTCATATGGCTATGGATTGCTTTGATCTCATCTGTAAATTGCTTTTGCATATCCTTTGACCATTTGTCAATTGGGGAATGGCTTTTTTTATTTAAATTTATTTTTATTAAAGATATTATTTGAGTTTTACATTTTCCGCCATTCTTGCTTCCCTCCCCGCTCCCCGCCCCACAGAAAGCACTCTATCAGTCTTTACTTTGTTTCCATGTTGTACTTTGATCCAAATTGGGTGTAATGAGAGAGAAATCATATCCTTAAAGAGAAGTCTAAGAGGTAACAAGATCAGACAATAAGCTATCTGTTTTTTTTTTTCTAAATTAAAGGGAATAGTCCTTGCACTTTGTTCAAACTCCACAGCTCCTTATCTGGATACAGATGGCACTCTCCTTTGCAGACAGCCCAAAATTGTTCCCGATTGTTGCACTGATGGAATGAGCAAGTCCTTCAAACTTGAACATCACTCCCATGTTGCTGTTACGGTGTACAGTGTTTTTCTGGTTCTGCTCATCTCACTCAGCATCAGCTCATGCAAATCCCTCCAGGTTTCCCTGAAATCCCATCCCTCCTGGTTTTTAATAGAACAATAGTGTTCCATGACATATATGTACCAGAGTTTGCTAAGCCATTCCCCAATTGAAGGACATTTACTGGATTTCCAATTCTTTGCCACCACAAGCAGGGCTGCTATAAATATTTTTGTACAAATAATGTTTTTACCCTTTTCCCTCATCTCTTCAGGGTGCAAACCCAGTAGTGGTATTGCTGGGTCAAAGGGTATGCACATTTTTGTTGCCCTTTGGGCATAGTTCCAAATAGCTCTCCAGAAGGGTTGGATGAGTTCACAGCTCCACCAACAGTGTAATAGTGTCCCAGATTTCCCACAACCCTTCCAACAATGATCATTATCCTTCCTGGACATATTGGCCAATCTGAGAGGTGTGAGGTGGTACCTCAGGGAAGCTTTAATTTGCATTTCTCTAATAATTAATGATTTAGAGCATTTTTTTCATATGGCTATGGATTAGTTTGATCTCCTCATCTGTAAATTGCCTTTGCATATCCTTTGACCATTTGTCAATTGGGGAATGGCTTTTTGTTTTAAAAATTTGACTCAGTTCTCTGTATAGTTTAGAAATAAGTCCTTTGTCAGAATCATTAGTTGTAAAAATCATTTCCCAATTTACTACATTTCTTTTGATCTTAGTTACATTGGTTTTATTTGTGCAAAAAGCTTTTTAATTTAATGTAATTGAAATCATCTAATTGGTTTTTAGTGATGTTCTCCAACTCTTCCTTAGTCATAAACTGTTCCCCTTGCCATAGATCTGACAGGTAGACTAGTCCTTGATCTTCTAATTTGCTTATAGTATTGTTTTTTATGTCTATGTCCTGTAACCATTTGTATCTTATCTTGGTAAAGGGTGTGAGGTGTTGGTCTAATCTAAGTTTCTTCCATACTAACTTCCAATTTTCCCAGCAATTTTTATCAAAGAGGGAGTTTTTATTCCAATGGCCAGACTCTTTGGGTTTCTCAAACAGCAGATTACTATAATCATCTCCTGCTTTTACACCTAGTCTATTCCACTGGTCCACCACTCTATTTCTTAGCCAATACCAAACAGTTTTGATGACTGATGCTTTATAATATAATTTTAGACTTGGTAGGGCTAAGCCACCTTCTTTTGCACTTTTTTTCATTAAGCTCCTGGCAATTCTTGACTTTTTATTTCTCCATATGAATTTACTTACAATTTTTTCTAACTCATTAAAGTAGTTTTTTGGATTTTTTTTTTTAGATTTTGCAAGGCAATGGGGTTAAGTGGCTTGCCCAAGGCCACACATCTAGGTAATTATTAAGTGTCTGTTTCTGAGACCAGATTTGAACCCAGGTCCTCCTGACTCCAGGGCCGGTGCTCTATCCACTGTGCCACCTACCCGCCCCCCATATTTTGGAATTTTGATTGGTAGGGCACTAAACAGATAGTTTAGTTTTGGTAGAATAGTCATTTTTATTATATTAGCTCTACCTCTCCATGAGCAGTTGATATTTGCCCAGTTATTTAAATCTGATTTAATTTGAGTGAGAAGTGTTTTATAATTGTTTTCAAAAAGATTCTGAGTCTGTCTTGGCAAATAGACTCCCAAATATTTTATATTGTCTGAGGTTACTTTGAATGGGATTTCTCTTTCTAGCTCTTCCTGCTGTTTCTTGCTATACATATATAGAAAATTTGAGGATTTATGAGGGTTTATTTTATAACCTGCAACATTGCTAAAATTGCTAATTGTTTCCAGTAGTTTTTTCAATGATTTCTTGGGATTCTCTAGGTAGACCATCATGTCATCTGCAAAGAGTGAGAGTTTTATCTCTTCCTTCCCAATTCTAATTCCTTTAATTTCTTTTTCTTCTCTAATTGCTAGTACAATTCTCTAATTTCTAGTACAATATTGAATAGTAGTGGTGATAATGGGCACCCTTGTTTCACTCCTGATCTTATTGGGAATGCCTCTAGCCTCTCCCCATTGAATATAATGCTTGTTGATGGTTTCAGATAGGTACTGCTAATTATTTAAAGTAACAGTCCATTTATTCCTACACTCTCTAGTGTTTTTAATAGGAATGGATGCTGTACTTTGTCAAAAGCTATTTCAGCATCTATTGATATGATCATATGATTTCTGATAGGTTTGTTGTTGATATAATTGAGTATACTAACCGTTTTCCTAATATTGAACCAACCCTGCATTTCTGGAATAAATCCTACTTGATCATAATGTATTATCCTAGTGATGACTTGTTGTAATCATTTTGCTAAGATTTTATTTAGGATTTTTCCATCTATATTCATCAGGGAGATAGGTCTATAATTTTCTTTCTCTGTTTTAACTCTTCCTGGTTTAGGTAACAGTACCATATTGGTTTCATAGAAAGAGTTAGGCAGAGTTCCATCTTTCCCTATTTTTCCAAGGAGTTTATATAGGATTGGAACCAATTGTTCCTTAAATGTTTGGTAGAATTCACTTGTGAATCCATCAGGCCCTGGAGATTTTTTTTTAGGGAGGTCAGTAATGACTTGTTGAATTTCTTTTTCTGAGATAGGGTTGTTTAGGTATTTAATCTCTTCTTCATTTAACCTGGGCAACTTATATTTTTGTAAATATTCATCCATTTCACTTAGATTATCAAATTTATTGACATAGAGTTGGGCAAAATAATTTCAAATTATTACTTAATTTCCTCCTCATTGGTGGTGAGTTAACCTTTTTCATTTATGATACTAGCAATTTGGTTTTCTTCTTTCTTTTTTTTAATCAAATTGACCAGAGGTTTATCAATTTTATTGTTTTTTTCATAATACCAACTTTTGATTTTATTTATTAATTCAATAATTGTTTTGCTTTCAATTTTATTAATTTCTCCTTTAATTTTTAGTTTTCTAATTTGGTACTTAATTGGGGATTTTTGATTTGTTCTTTCTCTAATTTTTTTAGTTGCATGTTTAGTTCATTGATTTCCTCTTTCTCCAATTTATTCATATAAGCATTTAGAGCTATAATATATCCCCTGAGAGTTGCTTTGAATGAATCCCATAGGTTTTGGAATGTTGTTTCATTATTATCATTATCTAGGATAAAATGGTTAATTCTTTCTACAATTTGTTTTTTGGTCCACTCATTTTTTAAAATTAGGTTATTCAGTTTCCAATTTGTTCTGTGTCTATATCTCCTTGGCCCCATATTGCATATGACTTTTATTGTATTGTGATCTGAGAAAGATGTATTCATTATTTCTGCCTTTCTGCAATTGATCATTAGGTTTTTATGTCCTAGTACATGGTCAATGTTTGTATAAGTTCCATGTACTGCAGGGAAAAAATCCCCGGCTTTTTGTTTTAAAAATATGACTCAGTTCTCTGTATATTTTAGAAATGAGTCCTTTGTCAGAATCATTAGTTGTAAAGATTATTTCCCAATTTACTACATTTCTTTTGATCTTGGTTACAGTGGTTTTATCTGTGCAAAAGCTTTTTAATTTAATGTAATTGAAATCACCTAATTGGTTTTTGGTCATGTTCTCCAACTTTTCCTTAGTCATAAACTGCTCCCCATTCCATAGATTTGACAGGTAAACTAGTTCTTGATCTTCTAATTTGCTTATAGTATTGTTTTTTATTTCTCAATCCTGTAACCATTTGGATCTTATCTTGGTAAAGGGTGTGAGGTGTTGCTCTAATCTAAGTTTCTTCCATACTAACTTCCAATTTTCCCAGCAGTTTTTAATCAAAGAGAGAGTTTTTATCCCAATAGTTGGACTCTTTGGGTTTATTAAACAGCAGATTACTATAATCATCTCCTGCTTTTGCACCTAGTCTATTCCACTGGTCTACCACTCTATTTCTTAGCCAATACCAAACAGTTTTGATGACTGATGCTTTATAATATAATTTTAGATCGGGTAGGGCTAAGCCCCCCTTCTTTTGCACTTTTTTTCACTGAATCCCTGGAAATTCTTGATTTTTTATTCCTCCATATGAATTTACTTACAATTTTTTATAACTCATTAAAGCAATTTTTTGCAATTTTGATTTGTAGGGCACTAAACAGGTAGTTCAGTTTTGATGGAATTGTCATTTTTATTATATTAGCTCTACCTATCCATGAGCAGTTGATATTTTCCCAGTTATTTAAATCTGATTTAATTTGTGTGAGAAGTTTTTTATAATTGTTTTCAAAAAAGTTTCTGAGTCTTTCTTGGCAAATAGACTCCGAAGTACTTTATATTGTCTGAGGTTACTTTGAATGGGATTTCTCTTTCTAGCTCTTCCTGCTGTTTCTTGCTAGACATATATAGAAAAGTTGTGGATTCATGAGGGTTTATTTTATAACCTGCAACTTTGCAAAAATTGTTCATTTTTTCCAGTAGTTTTTGGGATGAATTCTTGGAATTCTCTACGTCATGTCATCTGCAAAGAGTGAGAGTTTTGTCTCTTCCTTCCCAATTCTAATTCCTTCAATTTTTTTCTTCTCTAATTGCTGAAGCTAACATTTCTAATACAATATTGAATAGTAGTGTGATAATGGGCACCTTTGTTTCACCCCTCATCTTATTGGGAATGCCTCTAGCCTCTCCCCATTGAATAAAATGCTTGTTGATGATTTCAGATAGATACTGCTAATTATTCTAAGGAACAGTCCATTTATTCCTACACTCTCTAGTGTTTTTAATAGGAATGGATGCTGTATTTTGTCAAAAGCTTTTTTCAGCATCTATTGATATGATCATATAGTTTTTGATAGGTTTGTTGTTGATATAGAGTATACTAGCAGTTTTCCTAATATTGAACCAACCATGCATTCCTGGGATGTCCTACTTTATCATAATGTTTTATCCTAGTGATAACTTGTAATCATTTTGCTAAGATTTTATTTAAGATTTTTGCATCTATATTCATCAGGGAGATAGGTCTATAATTTTCTTTCTCTGTTTTAACTTTTCCTGGTTTAGGTAACAGCACCATATTGGTTTCATAGAAAGAGTTAGGTAGAGTTCCATCTTTCCCTATTTTTCCAAGGAGTTTATATAGGATTGGAACCAATTGTTCCTTAAATGTTTGGTAGAATTCACTTGTGAAGCCATCAGGCCTTGGAGATTTTTTTTTTTGGGAGTTCAATGATGGCTTGTTGAATCTTTTTATGAGATAGGGTTGTTTAGGTATTTAATCTCTTCCTCATTTAGCCTGGGTAACTTATATTTTTGTAAATATTCATCCATTTCACTTAGATTATCAAATTTATTGGCACAGAACTGGGCAAAATAATTTCAAATTATTACTTTAATTTCCACCTCATTGGTGGTGAGTTCACCTTTTTCATTTATGATACTAGCAATTTGGTTTTCTTGTTTCTTTTTTTTAATCAAATTGACCAGAGGTTTATCAATTTTATTGGTTGTTTCATAATACCAACTTTTGATTTCATTCATTAATTCAATAGGTTTTTTTGCTTTTGATTTTATTAATTTCTCCTTTAATTTTTAGAATTTTTAATTTGGTACTTAATTGGGGATTTTTGATTTGTTATTTCTCCAATTATTTTAGTTGTATGTTTAGTTCATTGATTTCCTCTTTCTCCAATTTATTCATGTAAGCATTTAAAACTATACTATATCCCCTCAGAGTCACTTTGAACGAATCCCATAGGTTTTGGTATGTTGTTTCATTATTATCATTATCTAGGATAAAATGGTTAATTCTTTCTAGAATTTGTTTTGTGGTCCACTCATTTTTTAAAATGAGATTATTCAGTTTCCAATTTGTTCTGCATCTATATCTCCTTGGCCTAGTATTGCATATGACTTTTATTGCATTGTGATCTGAGAAAGATGTATTCACTATTTCTGCCTTTCTGCAGTTGATCATTAGGTTTTTTATGTCCTAGTACATGGTCAATTTTTGTATAAGTTCCATGTACTACAGAGAAAAAGGTATATTCCTTTTTATCCCCATTCAGTTTCCTCCATAGGTCTATCATATCTAATTTTTCTAACAATCTATTTACCTCCTTAACTTGTTTCTTGTTTATGATTCAATTTATCTAGATCTGAGAGCAAGAGGTCAAGGTCTCCCACTAGTAGAGTTTTGCTGTCTATGCCTTCCTGTATTTCTTTCAGCTTCTCCTCTAATAATTTGGATTCTATCCCACTGGGTGCATATATATTCAGTATTGAAATAATTTTATTGTCTATGGTACCTTTTAGGAGGATAAAGTTCCCTTCCTTATCTCTTTTAACGCTATCTATTTTTACTGCTGCTTTGTCTGAGATAAGGATTGCTAACACTTCTTTTTTTACTTCAGCTGAAGCAAAATATATTTTGCTTCCACCTTTTACCTTTACTCTATATGTATCTCTGTGCTTCAAATGAGTTTTTTGTAAGCAGCATATTGTAGGATTCTGGTTTTTAATCCACTCAGTTATTCACATACATTTTAAGGGAGAGTTCATCCCATTCACATTCAAAGTTATGATTACTAATTCTTTTTTACCCTCCATGCTATCTTCCTTCTGATAACCAAGCTTTCAATCAGCCTTGTGCCTGAGGGCCCTTTGTTGAGACCAATCAGAACATATCCAATGTGGGAGGTGGACATGCAGAAGATTGATCCTAGAATCTGGGCTAACCCCAACAACTCAGAATGCTTGCCTATCTCCCCTATATGGATAAACTTAAAGGATCCCCAAGTGACTGTCTGAGTTTGACAGTATCCTATTTCTTTAGAAGGGAAGAAGGGTTTGCAACCCATTTTAAGAAGGCTACTGGACACTGGACTGATTGAACCTTGCATATCCCTATATAATACCCCAGTTTTAGCTGTAAGAAAGAAGAATGGAACTTATTGAATGGTACAGGATTTGGGAGAAATAAACAAAGTAGTCTTACCCTTCTATCCAGTAGTCCCATACCCTTATACAATTCTAGGGAAGATAACTATTGATAGTGCATGGTTTAGTGTGATAGATCTGAAAGATGCATTTTGGAGCTGCCCCGATCGGGAGAAAGTAGAGATTTGTTTGCTTTTGATTGGGAAGATCCAGATACTGGCTGGAAACAGCAATACTGCTGTTGTGTCCTCCCACAGGGGTACACAGAGTCTCCTAACCTATTTGGACAAGTATTAGAGCAAGTTCTGGAGGAATTTAGGAATCTAGTAGCACGGGTCAAAGTATTGCAATATGTGGATGATATTCTGGTAGCAGGAAAAACCAAAGAGGAACTTAAGTCACCATTGCCTTATTGAATTATTTGAGCTCCCAGGGGCTAAGAATTTCCCTGGAGAAATTGCAGTTTGTGGAAAAAGAAGTAAACACTATATAAGTGAAGGAGGAAAAAGATTAGATCTCACCCGAATTGATGGGATTCTGCAGCTGCCTAAACCCAGAACGAAGAAGGCACTATGGAAATTTTTAGGATTGGTGGGATATTGCAGGAATTGGATTGATGGGTATGCCCTGCTGACCTGATCTTTGTATGTCAAATTGCTAGGAAAAAAGCCAGAGAGAATTAAGTGGGAACCAGAGTAAGAGCAGAAATTTGAACAACTTAGATCAGCCCTTATGGTGGCCCCAGTACTGCTCCTACCATCATTAGAGAAGCCCTTTCATCTGTTTGTAAATAATGAGAAAGGGGTGCCTCAAATTAGAGGAGGGCAGCGTCACCCAGTTGCCTTTCTCTCGAAAATGCTAGACCCAGTGGCAAGGGGGTGGCCGACATACATCCAAGCAGTGGCAGCCACTGCTCTTCTGGTGAAGGAGAGTAGGAAATTAACCTTTGGAGGCAGCTTCATTGTAAGTGTCCCACATCAGGTCTGATCTATCTTGAACCAATGAGCTGGAAGGTGGCTAACTGATTCTACAATCTTAAAATATGAGGCAATCTTATTGGGAAAAGATGATCTGATAGTGGCACAGGATTCTAATTTGAACCCAGCTGGTTTCTTGTCCACCTCTCCAGGGAAACATGCACCTTTGGAACATGATTGACTTGATGTAATAAATTTTCAGACTAAAGTTAGGGAGGACTTGGAAACCCCTCTGCGAGGCAGGGTCAAATGGTTCATAGATGGATCCTCATAGGTAGTAGAAGGGAAGAGGAAGAATGGGTATGCCATGATTGATGGAAATGGATTGTCCATAGTACAGGCTGGTTCCTTACCAAAAGGGTGGTCAGCCCAGACCTGTGAACTATATGCCCTCAATCAAGTTTTAAAAGAATTAGAGGGAAGAAATGGTATAGTCTATACTGACTGGAAATATGCTTGGGTAATAGTGCATATCTTTGGAAAGATTTGGGAAGAAAGAGGCATGATCAATAGTAAGGGTAAGGAACTGGCACATGAGGCCCTGATAATTGAGGTTCTGAACAATCTGGTATTACCAAAGTGCATAGCAATTGTCCAAATAAAAGGACATCAGACAGGGGACTCATTTGAGGCAAAAGTTAATCACCTGGCGGATGAGGAAGCAAAACAGGCAGGGGAGGGGAGGTCTCAGAGTTCGGAGGATACGATGGTGCTGGTACTTGCATTGCCCCAAGATCTACCTCCACCATCCCTTACCCCAGAGGAACAGACAAAGCTCCAGGAGTTGGGAGCAGAGAAATATAGGAAGGGATATTGGTTTCTACCTGATGGTAGAGAGGTACTGACCAAGGCAAGAATGAGATAGGTGCTCCAGTATCTGCATCAAATCAGTCATTGGGATGTCCAGAACTTGTGTGATGCTGTATTGACCAGGTATGTGACCCCTGCATTGTATACTCTGGCCCACCAGGTAGTAGATGGCTGTGTCATTTGTCAAAGGACTAATAAGATGGCCCTATGGCAGACCCCTCTTGGGGGATGATCTCCTGGTATGAGGCCTTTTCAAACCATACAGGTGGACTTTACTGAGCTGCCACCAGTGGGGTGTCTCAAGTACTTGCTGGTCGTAGTGAACCATCTATCTAACCACATGGGTGGAAGCTTTTCCCCCTCCCAAGCCACTGTGACAGCAGTTGTAAAAGTGCTTTTAGAACAAATTATTTCAAGGTGCAGTGTAGTGGAGTGTATAGATTCAGATCAGAGTGTGCACTTCACTGCCAAAATCCTACAGTCCCTGACAAAGGCTCTAGGGATTTCTTGGGACCTGCATACCCCCTGGTGTGGAGAGGATGAACCAGGACATTAAGAAACAATTGACCAGATTAGCTTTGGAAACTCAACTGCCTTGGACTAAGTGCCTTCCCCTTGCCCTACTGAGGATCAGAACAAAGCCCCGTAGAGATGTTGGGCTATCACCTTATGAAATGATGTTTGGTCACTCATATCTGGGGGGTGGAGAATGGAAACCAATGGACCCAATATTTGAAACTAGGGATTCATTTCTAAGAAAATATATTACAGTACTGGTTGAACATTTGAAGGAATTGCAACTAAAAGGACTTATTGCTCAGACTCCTCCTCTAGGATTTGCAGTACATAAGTATCTGGGCCTGGCGAGAGGAGAAGCTGACCCCAACCTGGGAAGGTCCATTCCAGATCCTTCTGACCTCCAACATGACTGTCCAAACTCAGGAATACGGTTGGACACACCATACCCCAGTCAAAGGACCGGTGGATGCACCTAGACAGCGGACAGTTGAACCTCGGGATCCGTCCTTGGATGAATTGGGAAACTGCGAAAGGTCTAATGACCCCCTACTAGATTCTTGGACTAAGTTGCTTGGTGTTGGTCTTGTTAACCCTTCTTATCTTTCAAATTAGCTTAATCATGTATATAATTGATAGGAATTTTAGATTGTTCTACATTGCTGGTTGCAATCATAGTGAAACTCCTTGGGGATGGCCAAAATGAATTTTACATATCTGATTGCTCTATGTGGATTAGTTATCAAGTCCCTGATGAGTCTCCAAATCTCTACCTCACTCCCTTATAATTTTGATAATAGCTTCATAGGAATGATACAGACCATAGCTGATACCTTTAAGGTAAAAAAAACTGTTGGATTTGCAGAGGGCCACAACCACTTAATAAACAGCCGTGGGTCCCCGTTCCCCTAGATCCTGCTTGGCTTCTCAGCAACAAGTTGATAGTGCATCATGGGACGGGATTCTGGGTTGAGAAAGAGAAGCACCAGGGGGGCCTTGGCAGAATTAGTGAGAGATAAGTACTGCTTGAATCAAACGCAGAAAGGGCCGTGGTTGGGGGAGAGTTCTTGTGACTGGACCTATACAGGAAAGCTGAAGAAATATGTATACAACTGTTCCCCCTTTAAAGGGAAGTGGAATGCAACCCACGTTGAATGTGATAATGGCAAATGGGTTCAATGTGCAGGACCAAAGTTCCCTTCCATAGATGAATGTGCCCAAGTGCTGACAGGGAAAAGAAGGGAAGGATGCACAGGGGATTGTATGATAGGTATATGTAGGGGGAGGGGGCAAACAGATTACAGGGAGCAATCAGTGTATAAATGGGGATGGGAAAACAAAACTTGGTATGGGTATTTTGAATCATTTTGGAGTACTGAGGACTTGACCAAAGTAGCCCCTAGCCACCTTGCTAAAAGTTGTTTTTGGAAACCTCATTTCCAACTATGGAGGTGTAAATGTCATGAAAATACTGGTATGGGCCCCTTGGGAGACAAGCCCAGCAGTATTACCCCCATAAACCCCTGGAGTGACTGCATATTCTTTAAATAACAGCTAGCTTTAAGAGGATATTACTGGATCTGTGGGAGAACAGATTATATGCACCTCCCTTTTAACTGGGCTGGGGTATGTTATATAGGATTGATTAGACCAAAGTTCTTCTTTCTACCTGGCCAGGAAGGGAAGCACTTAGGAATTCCTCTATATGATGAATTGGACTAAGGCATAGCCTAGACACTTCATTGACCTCAGTGGGAGATGCATATGATTGGGGAAATGCCTGGCCCCCACAAAGGATAATTAAGGAGTATGGTCCTGCTACATAAGCACAAGATGGAAGTTGGGGATATAGGACACCGATCTATATGTTGAACAGGATCATTAGACTCCAGGCTGTAGTAGAAATTATAACCAACCAAACTGCAAGGGCGCTAGATCTCCTGGCTGATCAAGCTACACAGACCAGGGAAGCAGTCTTACAACATAGATTGGTCCTAGATTACCTATTGGTAGAAGAAGGAGGAGTATGCAGGAAGCTAAATCTATCTAATTGCTGTATACAAATTGACGATAATGGCCAAGTAGTTAAGGAAATCACAAATAACATTAGGAAGCTGGCTCACGTCCCAGCTCAGACCTGGAAGTCCCCTTTTGAAGCGTCTTGGTGGTTTGGAGGGAGTTGGTGGAAGCAGGTCCTGTGGTTTGGATTGATCGCTGTTAAGTGGGGTTATTCTGCTCCCAATATGCCTGCCGTGCCTAGTCAAATTGGTCAAAGAGTTGGTCAAAGATTCTCTGTTAGCAATGACATGGGAAAGGATGAATTCCCTATGCTGATAATACAGGGAGAAAGTTGGGAAGTAGGCAGGGATGATAGCCAGGAACCAGAGTATGAGATAATGCTACAGCGGTTTGAATGGGTGAGAGACCTCCATTAGCAGAAATTAGAGGAGGGATTGAGTGGATGGGTGGAGTTCTCTCAGTCTGAAGAAAAGAACTATCAGTCCCTTCAAAATAGGTCAGGGGGCCTGAGTTTCCAAGAACTATCAGTCCCTTGAGAGTAGATGTCAGGTACCATCACTGCAGCTGTCATAACCACAAAAATCCCCCACACTATTGCAAGGCTTGAGCCAATCATTTGAGAGGTCAACAGAAATTAGGAAGGTTGTGGGTTTTGCCTATAAAGCTTGGCTGCTAATGCTTGTCAGGCGGCCTCCACTCTGGGTGTCCCCTTTGCTCCCTGGGAGGACTGCCCGTTTCTTGCAAGATTCTAATAAGTGACATTCTGCTCCGAACTTTGAGAAGCCTGAGTAGTCAATTTGAGTAAGGGTCTTCATCAGTATCACGCACTGTTATAGTATAAATCATCTTTTTGTTTCCACTCAATTTTGTATCAGTTCCTGTCTATGGTTTCTTTTCCTTTTTTTTTGGCAAGGCAATGGGGTTAAGTGGCTTGCCCAAGGTCACACAGCGAGGCAATTATTGTCTGAGGTCACATTTGAACTCAGGTCCTCCTGACTCCAGGGCCGGTGCTCTATTCACTGAGCCACCTAGCCGTCCCCATCTATGATTTCTTGAAATCATCTCTCTTCTCATTTCTTACAGTAAAATAAAACTCCATCATATTCATATACTACAATTTTTGCAGTCATTCCTTGACTTTTGGATTCCCTCTTATTTTCAATTTCTTACCACAAAAGAGCTGTCTAAATATTTTTGAATAAAAAGGACCTGTTCTTCATATGATCTTTTTTAGATATCCACCTACCCATGGCATAGCTGGATCAAAGCACATACAATTGAACAATATTTTTCTGGATAATTTCAAATTGCTTTACAGAATGGTCATACCCATTTGCAAGTCCACCAGCCATAGAAAACCAGTTGTTCAAAATAAACCATCACAACAACTGCATCTGATAATATATACAATAACTTACACCTGTGTTCTATTTCCCTTTTTTTGAAAGAAGGAAAGTTGGTTTAATCACCTGTGCCAAGATCACCTGAACCAAGATCAATCAACTAATTTAACAGGAATTTCAATGTGTTGAATTTTTTAAAAAACTCACATTGTGACCATTATGCAAATTCTCATTGTTCTGTTTTCTTCTGTGATAATTTTTCATAAAATAATACTAGATAGGGGCAGCTAGGTGGCACAGTGACTAGAGCACCGGCCCTGGAGTCAGGAGGACCTGAGTTCAAATGTGACCTCAGACAATAATTGCCTCGCTGTGTGACCTTGGGCAAGTCACTTAACCCCACTGCCTTGACAAAAAAAAAATAATATTAGGTCATTACATTTACATTTCAAATTTGGTCAGCCAAACTCCTATTGATGGGTACATATTTTATTTTTGAGGATTTTTTTGCTACTATAAAAATTTGCTATGAATATTTTGGTATCCATGGGAATTTTCTGTCTTTTATCTTCTCAGGAAAGAGATCAAAGAGTATGAACAATCTGGGAATTTTTCTTGCATAATTTTTTACAAAACAGTTGAACCAATACACAGCTCCAGCAATAACATCAATAGACCGATCTTCCCATAGTCCTTTCAATGTTGACTTTTTATCTTTGCTATTTTAGTGTGTATGAAATAAAATCTTAGGTTTTAAGTTAATGTTGCTAGCGAGTCTGATTATTTTTTCATATGGTTTTAGATCATTTCCTCACAAGTCTAGAGATGCTTTTTCAGCTTTGGTTCTACCTCTTGTCTACCCCATAGCTGGAAAGGCATGTTGGGCTAGAATAGGATGATTCAGAGGCTTGTTATTTGTTCATTTCAGTCATATCTGATTGTTCATGAGTCCATTTGAGGGCAAAGATACTAAAATGGTTTGCCATTTCCTTTTCCACCTAATTTTTCAGATCTGAACTCAGGCCTTTCTGATTCTAGGCTCAATGAGCCACCTGTTTGCCCTAATTCAGAGGGGGTAGGTAAAATCATTACATAGCAGAATGAAATTTGTATGATTCTGTTGGGCTGTCCTACCTTCAACTTCTGCCCTCTCTTTCAGGAGTGCTGTTTTTTTTTCCAGCTTAGCTCTATTGGGGGGTTGGGGGATTGGAGTAGGATCAGTTTTCCAGTCCCATACTAACACTTAGCTCCTTATCTACATCCTGACTAAACCTGGGCTAGTCTGGGACCAGTGCTTCAATGTCCTGATATCTGGTTTCTTGTCACATAGTCCTGTCTGCTCATGGAGAGCTACCTATGTGAGGTGGTACTGTTCTGGGTAGAATGTCCTTGGGAGTTTAGGTAAAAATTGGAAGCAACAGCAGGTGAATAGATTCAAATTAAGTCTTTTGAGGATGGAAATGAGGAAGGGGTGATAGGGAATGAGGAGAGAGGAAAAGTAGTTGAGATCCATAAGAATTTCTCTTTATCTACCTTTATGGACTAGAAATGATTTTCTGGGTATCTGATCCCGATCCATAATCTACTTCATCACATCTTTCATTATGGCCCAAAGCTCAAGAATTTCCTCAATGCCTGCAAAACTGAATGAGACCATTAGGTGGCAGCAACCCCAAAGATGCTCTAGCCACTACTGGGACCATAGAAGAAGACTGGGATAACAGCATTGTTGAGATGTTCTCTAGGTTTCTTGACATTATCTGAAAAATAATGCAGGATACAGGAAGTCAATCTGCTACTCCATCTCTTGATGAATCAAGATCATCTCCTTTTCCAGTAATGTATTTCTCTTATGCTGCTTCTTGTGTGTAATTCCTCACTGGTACTATGTGTCTCTTCTAGGAGATCCAAATTTGTTTTTGATTGATTTTTATTGTTTAATAACTGATATTCTGATTTCTAATCATAAATCCTTAACATAAGAATATTAATATTGCTAACATGGGTATTTCTTTGAGGAAGAAGCTTGAGGTTGGATTTAATGGTTTCTAAGATCTCTTTCATAGAATCATGATTCTATGAAAGTACTTTATATTATCCAAAATGCAAATTAGTCTATTTTCTTTCAATCAATTATCGGTCCAGTTCACTACATGTCATATAAACATAAAATCTGCTTATATGGGCGACAAAGGTTTGGCTATGATAAGACTGGTAGAGAAAAACCAGGTTGTGATCCTCTTTGTCTTTCCCTAAACTCCTAAAATTAAAATCCTAAAAATGCTTTCCTGACTTTTTGCTAACTCTAAGGAAAACTTTTATATCCATTCATTAGTTCATAGGGAAAGAGTGACTGAAATGCAAAGAAGCAAACTAGGAGAGGTAAGTGGCTTTGCCCCCTAGCCTCAGAAGAAAGCAGCAGGAAGTTAAAAAATTGAAAGGGATTGATTGCTCTTCCTATAATCTAGGCTAGGAAAGAGATGGGTTGGATGGGTTGCCTCATAAACTGAGAAGCCAAAATGCACCTGTTTGAACCCAGTTCGATTCTCTCACTAGACCTCCACCCCATATCCCCTTTGAGGGAAATGAATGAAACAAAAGCAAAAGCAAAACAAAAAAGACAAATAGACATAGATGGGAGTTTAGATACTACCTGAGCAGGTACTTTTGGTACCATTCAGTGAAACTGTAAAAGAACATCCTAAATATAGCTACATGGCATGTGACCTTGGCAAAGTCTGAAAGAATTCTAAAAGAGTATTCATGGTAATTCTCCAAGCATGTACATAGGACTCAAAGTTTTGTTTTGTGTACTTACTCAAAATAGACATAAGCAAGCTCCCTTATATGGCTAAGAGATGACTAAGATGACAGCAAGGATGAATGAGAGACAGATTGGGGAGTGGTGCCAGAAGATGGCTTGAGGATGGAATAATTTCTGAGGAAGTGGAACTATTTCTGATTGACTGCTAGAAGAAAAGCAACTGATAGATGGGAAGTGGAGCTGGTTGTGACTAAAAGTAGATGGAGTATGATTTCACCAAACAACAGCTGAAGATCATAGTTAAATTAGCAATTTAAGTTAACCCTACTTCTAGTTTCTGCAGAAGAATGATTTAAAAGATGAGTTTCCTAGAGTTGGTCTGATAGCAATTCATAGCAGACTTTCCTCTATTGAATAGGTTTCACAGGCGCGCCTGAGTGTGTGTGTGTGTGTGTGTGTGTGTGTGTGTGTATAAAAGGAGGAAAGGGGTTAGTTTTGTAACCACAGGCTCATGAGGGATAAGAAAAAGTTTGACATGAGTTTTCCTTAGTTATGTTTGTTAGTTCAACTAAATGATTTATTTTTGATTTCTAGTGCTCTGAGAATGCAGTAGGTGGAAATGCAAGGTAAATGTTTATTTTACTTTTATCACGTGGACCACCATGGAGAGGAAAAACCCATTACCTCACATTATATTTCTGTGGAGGATTATAGGAGATCAGGGCTATGTTTGAACAAATAGGCACACCAGTATGAAGTAAGCACTAAAAACATCTCTGGAGTTCATCTGGATCAAACTACAACTACCTTATTTCGGAGAACCACTAGGGGAAAGATCTAGCCCCTACTCTTCCTTAAAATTAAGGCTATGTAGCTAGACCTGGAGTCAGGATAACCTGAGTTCAAATCCAGCCTTAGACTCAAGCAATGTGATCTTGGACAAGTCACTTAACCTGATTTACTACCTCAGTTTCTTCATCTATAAAATGGAGGAGGAAGTAGTAAACTATTCCAGTATGCCAAGAATATCCCAAATAGGATGAAGAAAAGTTGGATATAACTGAATAGCAACCAAAATCACAAGGGCAACCAAGTGGATGTGGATAGAGTGTCAGGCTAGGAGTCAGGAATGTGAGTTCAAATGTGACCTCAAACACTTACTAGCTTTGTGTCTCTGGACATGTTACTGAACCCATTTGCCTATCTGGAAATGGCAAACCACTCCATTTTCTTTGTCAAGAAAGTTCCAAATAGGGTCATGAAAATGAATAAGTCTTATTAGCAAACTAAACAAATTTATTTGAAGAACCAGTATATGCTAATAATAAAGTGTTAAATTTTATTTTATTGAACCATATATGTCTAAACAGTCACTATGGTTTCCGTTTTGAGCTGCTACTTACATATTAATAGATCATGTTGGATGGGTTGCCTCATAAACTGAGGTGTCAGAAATAGAGCCTTGAATGCCAGGAAAATGAGTCTGCATTTATTTTGAGAATTATGGAAGCCATTGAAGGTGCATGAATACTGCACTGAAATGATCAGGTTGCTGGGTTTTTTAAGACTCCATAAACATGTACTTATTTTTTTTTAATTTTATTTACAGCAATGGGGTTAAATGACTCATCCAAGGTTACACAGCCAGGCAATTAAGTGTCTGTGACCGAATTGGAATTCGGGTCTTCCCTAAACATCTATTTATCAGTAATAACACCTAATACCATGAGCCATCTCACCTCTCTTCCCTTTGGCCACTAAGAGAACAGACGTTTCGGCCTCACAAGTTCCTCTCAACTCAGCAACTTTGAGGCTTCCAGCCCCGCCTCTGGTCGTAGTGTTCTCGGGGCACACTAGAAGAACGCCCCTCTTCTGTGATCCGGGTTTGAGTTCTACGACTTTGGAGTTGGGAATGGGGAGCCGAGCCCTCCCCTCCTCGCCGCTCACCTGCCCCTGATAATCTTTATAACCCTACTGACTCGAAATACTTTTTTTCTTTCCAATACGAGGAATAAGTATTTATTAGGCGCCTATGTATCAGGAAATATTCTAAGTGTTTTCACAAATATTTCATTTCTTTTTTTAAGACAATTTCATTACTTTTGAGTTTTACATTTCCCCCCATTCTTGCTTCCCCTCCCCCCCGGAAGGCATGAACAATGGGGAGAAGACTTCCCAGAGCTCGGGGCGCGGGGCCCCTCTCCGCCCCGGGGGGCCCCCTTCCCCTTCTGTACCTGGCGGACCTGTTCTCTAGCTTGGGGAGCACCCTTTCGGCCTTAGCCCACGTTACTCAGCCGTAAAGGGGCGGCTGTCCCGGCTGCAGACCCCTCGGCTGGGGGAAGCCAAGGGCGACGCGGGCTCTCCGCAGCTGGGGCGGGCGGAGCCGGAAGCCGCCGGCTCCGCTTCCGGGTCCCTCCGCCCTCCAATGGGGGACGGGGGCGTGACGGGGGCGGAAGTGGCGAGTCTTTCCCCTCGGTCTTCTCGATCATCCGGCGGGCTTCCTCTTTGTGTCCTATTTGTGAATCGGAAGCAGTGGGTAAGAGCTGGCAAGCTCCAAGATGCGCCGCCGTGAGGGGGTGCGCTCCGCCCGCCCTTCGCCCTCCTCCTCACTGAGGCCTTTAAGAGTGCCCAAGGCTGCGTGGGGAGCAATCGGCTGCGAATTCCCGAGCTCCCTCACAAGCCGTCGCCTCTGGGATTCTTGAGCCCCATCGCTTCCCGTAGTTGGATTATCTGAAGGCCGCACACCCGGCTCCGCCCCCTCCCCCTCACGCTATGATCCTTGCATCACCGGGGCTCAGGAGATGCGGCATGCGCAGTAGATGCTGCTGGGCAAGGCGCGTGCGCTAACGGAGCCTTGCCCCACCGTCCGGGCAGAGCGCATGCTCGTGCAGTCATAACTGGGCCTGTCTATCCGATACTTAAAGAAGTTAAGTGAATCTTTCGTACAGCTGCAAAAAAAAAAATTCCAAAGTACAATTTTGATTATATTCGACTCTCAGGATGTCAAAGGTAAACAAAACCCAATTTGAAGAATCTGTTGTTGGTGAGACTGCACTTAGCCCTCCCCAAGCCCCACCCCTCCATACCCATTCCCCGCCCCTTTAATTTGCATATTAAAACCTCCTACTAGGTAGGACTTATTAATAGTGACTCCCACTTGCTCCTCAGCCCATCATCGAAAACCCCCCATCTTTCAAGCACTTTCGGTTACTCCTCTTCGCTATATTTTCCAGTAACAGCAGGCTACTAGGTTGTGAACCTCAAATGAGATATTTGTAAATCGGTTAGCCCATTCTGGCATATAATAAAATGACCTTTAATAAATGCTTGGTCCCTAACCCCACTCCAAACTCAGTGTTTCCTGACAGATTCTTTGCACATCTTCAGCTGGCATCTTCCTCCTCTGCTCCTGTGGAATGTAAGCTGCCTGTTTTTGTCCTTGTCCTCATCCCCTAGCACAAAGGCTTATATTAGGTAAACACAAGTTTTTGTTGAATTAAAATTAGCAACTCAATGACCTTAGGATGCAAATGCAAATACTATTCCTGTTTCACGGGGAACTCCAAAATAGTAGTAGTAGTAGTAGTAGTAGTAGTAGTAGTAGTAGTAGTAGTAGTAGTAGTAGTAGTAGTAGTAGTAATAATAATAATAATAATAATAATATTAGCACATAATACTTTAAGGTTTGTAAAGGTATCTGTTTTATTCTCACAACAACCCTGAGTGAAGTGATTTGCCAACATGATTGGCTTTTTTTTAATATAAACTAGACCTCCTTTAAATTTCCTTGTAAAAGTGATATGTTTTTATTGAACTTGGTAAACTAATTCTTGTTCTTGTTCAGTCATGTTAGACTCTGTGATCCTATTTGGTGTTTTCTTGGCAGAGATACTTGAGAAGTTTCCCTTTGTCTTCTCCAGCGTATTTTACAGATGAGTATACAGAAGCAAATAGGCCAAAGTGACGGTTGTTCAGCTAATACGTGTTCGAAGCCACATGTGAACTCACAAGAGTATACTTAGTTGCCCCTGTCAACTAATAGCCTTTCCTTTTTTTTGTTTTCTTGTGGGAGAAAAAGCTATATATATGAAATTGGAAGACCTAGCATGGAGTCCCAGCTCTGCCCACATGCTAATGTATGGCTTTTAGAAGTTAATTAATCTCCCTGGTAAATGGTAATAATAAATGTTAGTTATATAATAATATGTATATACATTATGATTATATAATAATAATAAATAATATATGGTGATGGTAATGGGGGGCAGTGATTATGCATTAATCCCTATTGTTATAAATTCTCTCCTCATGGGTCAAGATGAATTCCCTGCCTTGTATATGAAGCTGGAGGTAATTGAGAGCTTTTCAGCTTTTGCAGTTTTCTGCAAGAGCAATTACATTTGGGACTTGTCAAATATCAAGCTTAAAATTCCTTCTCATTCTTCTGACTTCCAAAATAAATAAATAAAGAATAATAAGTACAACATAGCTAGCAATTATATGTCAATTTAAGATATATATATATATATATATATATATATATTATTTCCTTATTTGACCTTTTTTAGTATTTTTGCAAGGTAATGGGGTTAAGTGACTTGCCCACAGTCACACAGCTAAGTAAATATGAAGTATCTGAAGCCACATTTGAACTCAGCTCCTCTGGACTACAGGGCTGGTGCTCTATCTACTGCACCACCTAGCTGTCCTTCCTTTATTTTGTCTTAAAACAACTCTTTCAATTAAGAATTGCTATTATTCACATTTTACAGATAAAGAAACTAAAGCTAAGAGAATTTGTTAAATGAATTTACCAGGGTCACCCAAGGCTAGTGAGTATCTGAGATAAATTTTGAATTCAGTTCATCCAAACTTCAAGCCCCAGGCTATGCACCTATGTCACTTATTTCAGTAAGAAGATAGGGAGAAAAATAATAATATACAATAATACTGCAAGAGACATACAAAGCAAGTTCTATTTCTTTCTACATTCTATGCAGAATGAGAAAAAAAATTTTAAGCACAGTCAATGAGGAAATTTGTTTTTCTTGACTATGCATATATGTTTAGATTTGAGGCATGCTGTACTGTTTTTATTTTTTCATTGTTATTTGTTTAAGAACTTTAAACTTGAAATGTAGTTGTAAATAAAGTTTGGAATTTTCTATTACCCCCCCAAGGAAATTATTATTTTCTTTATGAAAAGAATTGGGGGGGAGTGAGAGAGAAAATATATTTCTTAACCTATTAAAAATTAATTAAAAATAAAATTTAATTTAGAGAAAAGAAATAAAACAATTACTATTTGAGACAGAAGAAAAGTAGCTTCACAGATGGAGGTACTTGTGTGAAAGAGGTAACATTTGTACTGAATGTCAAGGATGAAGATGGATATGTTTCAGAGGGAACACATGGTAGAGGGATGGCAGGCATTCCAGTAATAGAGATCCACCTGAGCCAAAGCAGAAGGTCCCCAATTCAGTTTACTGGCTAGTGTTTTCTCTCTTTCTAACACTACTTCCCTTCTGTGACCCCTCAAACCTAATAGCTCTAGTGCCCAGAACATGGATTACTGCTTTAAGGTCAAGGATCCAACTGATCCTTGGTTCACAAGTGAGACTAGGTGACTTTGGGAGATCTTTCAGGGGGAGAAAGTTAGTCCTTCAGATCCTCAAGGCCCAGTTCTATCTAATTGGGATTCTTAAATTTGGCAGGATTTGCACACACATTACAAATGGACACAGTCACTATCTCTCTTATAGCTCTTGCCAGGAAAAGTCATATACCTGGGTACCACTCTCAGGGGGACGCACAGGGTCACAGGATTTAGAGCAGAAAGGGATGGTAGAAAGCATTTATGGCAAAGTTGTCAAGCATGCTGTGACCACAATGCTCCTTACTGTAATGAGGTAGGATTAAAATGTAATTGGGGAGTATTTAACAAAGTTTAAAAAAAATAAAATATAGATAATGTTAATACTATATGGTTTTCTTAGTGAATATGTGACCTGATGTGTAGTTTATTGTCCTTCCATTTCTATTTATTTGTGTTTGCTATGTGTGTGGGGGGGAGGGGTTGGGAGGCCCCATTGGAAGTCTAATAAAGACAATGGCCTGTTTGTTGCCTGCATTCATAACTGAAGGAAAAGCTCAATTTCAGTTAGAGGTGAGTGATGATAAAAATTTATTTTTTTCCTATCCAGGGTGACATCTCTCTTGAAATCTATACATGGACTCTTGCTTGATTAGCATTCTCATTTTATAGATATGAAAACTGATGTCTAGGTAATAGAGTCATTTGTTCAAGGTCAAAGAAATAATAAATAGCAAACTGGAGATTTAAATTCAAATCCCCTGACAAATACTGTGATTTTTTTCCCACCATCCTATATTCTCTCTTTGATTCTTTATTTTGAATCATAAGCAGTCAGGATTGTGCCTGAGGGTGAGAGAAAGGTTTGGTGACTTTGTCTACTGGAGTTCATGCATGGATGTATAATGGTGGTTCCCATGTGGGTGAACTATGCTTAATATGATCTCTATCATGCTTTTACCATAGTACTCTATAATGTCAAAATATACTTCTTTGGGAGATCTATGTTCACCTCTTGGTGGTCTCCATTTCCTTTCTACTTGAGCTGGTCCTTAAAGTTTTGCTTGGTCAGAATGGGTAGGGATGCATATATGTCAGGAGGTGGTTCTGACTTCCCTGTTTTTGACCACTCTTACTAGGACCTGGGATCCTTCTGTTTTATTATTAGTGGTAAATAATAGGATCATAGATTTAGAGTTGAAAAGGGTCCTCTAAATATTGAATTCAACACCCTCATTTCACAGATGGAAGAAACTGTGAAGCAAAGTTGATGTGCCCTAGGTCACTTGGATAGTAAATGGACAGTCAAGATTTGAACTTGGGATCTTCCAACCCATCATCTTGCCTTCCACAAATGGAATATACTTGCACAAGAGGGACCAAAAAAAAGTTCTAGAATTATAGTATGATTAGTATGGTACAATGAACTTATAAAAGCAGAGGGAATAAATTGAGACCTTTATATCATATTCACTAACTTCATATTAACACAGTTTCTTTCTTTGTTGAACTCTTACAGGATTATCTGGATTTAATACTTTGTTAATTTAGCACTAAATATTTATATTCAAAGTGTAGACAGGTGAAGCTTAAACATGAGAATCCTGCTATTGATGAAGTCCAATAAATTTAAGATCCTGCTTCTGAGCCATCCCCCCCCCCCAAAAAAAAACATATAACTATGGGAATGTGTAATCCAATTCTTGGACTCCCTGTCCTGAGAAGATGTCTGTTCTTTAAGCAATCCTAATAATCTCCCACTCCCCCCAAAAGGATTTCCACAGAAATGAATTGCAAGTGTCCCCAACTGTAAGAGTCTATTGTTCAGCCATGTCCAGTACATTTTTATTTTGGCAAAGATACTGGAATTGTTTGCCATTTCCTTCTCCAGCTCATTTTACACATGAAGAAACTGAAGCAAACAGGGTTAAGTGACCTGTCCAGGGCCACACAGGTAGTTTCTGACTCTTTTTTTACTCCATGCCTAGTTATCTACTGTGCCACCTAGCCTCCCATACATGAATTAATTGTCTCAATCAATGGACATTCATTTTATTTCCAGTTCTTTGCTGTCAGTGAAAACAACTGTTATGGACATTTTGGTATAAATGGGACTTATTGCTTTTAATCTCCTTATAGTATATACCTAACAGTGAGATTTATGACGCAAATGACATTTTATTTTGGCATAATCCTAGAAGGCTTTCCTGAAGCGTTAGACCAATTCATAACTCTACCAATATTTGTGTGCTTGTCTTTATACTGCCTCTCAAACAATATTTCTCTTTTCCCATATTTGCCAAACTACTTGGTATAAAGTGAAATTTAAGAGCTTTTGGAGTTTACATTTCTTATTATTAATGATCTGAGCAGTTTCATTTGATAATTTCCTCATTTTACAGATGTAGAAAATGACATACTTAAACTTTTGTAACCTTAAACCTAGTCTCTTTTCTACCTTTCTAGGTAGGATGAAAGACAGGGAATGATCAAAGATGGCTCTCTGGTTTCAACTCTTACTGAGAGGAATGTGGCTATCATGAATAGAAATTGAGATAGATTTTGGAAGGAGAAGCAGATCTGACTCCAGCCAAGGTATGGGAGGATATTGGTTTTGAGGTACCTATTTAAATGTCTTAGCTTTTTAGGGAGAAGGAAGGGAGAAAATTTGGAATTTAAATTTTTTAAATGAATGTTAAAAATTATCTTTTCATGTAATTGAGAAAAATACTATTAAAATTTTTTAAAATGATTTGCATTTCTGAAACAAAAATAATCCCCCCCCCCCTCCGAAAAAGAAGAGTAAACAAAAAAGATCTTCCTCAGTATATCCTTAAACCTGGTATGGCTCAAAGCAGTCTCATCTTAATCCTCAGAAACGTCCCACCTTCTAAACCATTAAAAAATCAATATATTATTAGTTTTTAGTCTTCTGGAGTAGAACTCCTTTTGGAGAGCACTGCTATATAGTGAAAAGAACATGGTCAAGTTAAACTCTATAAGCTTCAGTTTTCTCATCTGATAAATGAGAGGGTTCGACTAAATGGACTTTGGAGATCTCTTTTAGCTCTAGGTCTATGATTTTATGATTCTTCACTTTTATCCAGTTAGTCTTCAAATCTCATTGCATATCTCTCTTTTTTTAGGTTTTTTTTTCTTTTGCAAGGCAATGGGGTTATAAGTGGCTTGCCCAGGGCCACACAGCTAGGTAATTATTAAGTGTCTGAGGTCAGATTTGAACTCAGGTACTCCTGACTCCAGGGCCGATGCTCTATCTGCCCCTAGGCTGTTGCATATCTCTTACTCTTGATACCCACTGCCACCACCTAATTATTTTATCACCTTATCTTAAAGTTGGGTTACTTTAATTGCCCCTTGATCTCTTTGATCCTTCTCTTCTTTCCCCTCTTTTAATTTGTTAGACTGTGTCATCATTTTCTTTCATTCCTCTAGAACCTGTGAGGGTTTTCTTATTATAGTAGATCCTCAATTTATGAGTAACCTGGTTTATGTATGCTTCGCTGGATGAGGAAAAAGTTTTTTTTTAGCAAAATTTGTCTTGCAGGATGATCAAAAATCTGAAGTATAAACATCATGTTTGGACTTGAACAGCTCATGAAGGGATGGCACTCAACTAGGGCAATGTTTTGTTTTGTTTTGTTTTTTGCCTTCATATGTCAAATAAAAGCTTTATTTAAATGATACATCAAAGTGACCAAAGATAGCCTTACCCTCAGAGAGTTTTTAAACCAATCATTGTTGGATGCTTCAAGATCATTGGTAAATCCTGGGATGGAATAACCAAGAGAATGATCTACTTGGGGATAACTGTGGCTTGACTGTGTTCTCAAACATGACTTTGAGGGATTTGTTTCTGAAAAAAAGCCAGTCGTTGATGAAATCCTGTCTTTGGGCTATACGTTGGCACTGGAGGTGGATGCTGAAGACATTCAAGAGTTGGTGGAGGAACATAGCCAGAAGCTGATGAAGGATGAACTGATGGATCTGTATGAGGAGCAACAACAAGGTTGCAGAAGATATCTCATCTGAGGAGGAGGTTGAGGTAGAAGGAATCCCTTATGTCAAATGAGATTAGGGAGGTTTATCAGATGTAGGGGAAGAAGGCAAAAATTTTGTTGAAAAACATCTCTCAAATAAAGCTGTAGCAATGAGAGCTATGAACATTTTTAATGATAATGCAATGTCACATTTCCATGACATTCTGAAAAAAATCAAATATAATAATAATAATAATAAATTCCTAGTCAGAAGTAAATATAAAGGAAAAAAATAAGTGAGTAAAAACATGAAAGTGATTCTAAAAAAATGTAAAAAATAGGGTGACTTGGTGGCGTAATGGATAAAGCACTGGTCCTGGAGTCAGGAGGACCTGGGTTCAAATCCGGTCTCAGACACTTAATAATTACTTAGCTGTGTGGCCTTGGGCAAGCCACTGAAGCTCATTTGCCTTGCAAAAACCTAAAAAACAAACAACCCTCCCCCCAAAAAATGTAAAAAATAAGTGAAGGAAGTAGTATAAGAGAAAACACTCCTGATGTTGAAATCCCTGATATTCTCATAGGTGATTCCCCTTCTAAGCAATAACCCTTCCTCCTCTTCTCTCTGATCTCCCTCATACCAGCCACAAGTCTTCTCAAAGTTAAAGTGCAGGTTAATTTGTTTTATTTTTAGTTTATATTGTGTACTAATCATTGCTATTATATTTTAAGTGATTAGGGACAGAAAAACCTACTTAAAATTATGAGTAATTATTTTTACATGAATATTTTTGGGGATGTGTTACCTATCATCTGACTTTAGATTATTTCCTATGGGAAAATTTACTTTGCAATATGAACAACTCACATGATGAACAGATGAATTAAATTAGTAAACTGGAGTTCTACTGTGTTTAACTTCCCAATCAATTAGTCTATATTTCAACAAACATCTATGAAGCAAAGATCCAATGAAAGAAATGATTGCTTCTCTCTTATAGTAATAATCAATTATTGAAGTGGAACCCGTATTTTTTCCCTTCTTATTTCCTCATTCAGAAATCAGAAGCCCTTCGGTTGTTCAGTCTTTGAAGGACATTGTTGATGTTTTTGATCCTGAGTGAGAGACCTTACCTAAGTAGAGAACCTTATAAAGAATTTAATCTAAGATGTATTTCTGGTCCATTGTGCTCCACTCAAGCTTGGGTGGGGAGGCAGATGTTTGATCTAGGGTGGGTGATCTTGGATCAAGAGTGATCAGTCGGGAAGGAGCCGAAAGCAAGGCTGAGCGCGTGACGTCAGGGCGACCCAACGAAACCTCGCCCAGAGTCAGGCGTGGAGAGAGCCGGAGCGGCGGCGGCAGAGGAGGAGGCGGCGGCGGCGGCGGCCCGGAGACCCCCGGCCTGAGCACCGGCAAGCGGAGACGGAGCGGCGGGCAGCGAGCGCGGCTGTGCGCGGGGAGTCCCGCGGGGCACTCGGCGGCGGCGCCCCGAATACTGAAGTGTTGACTGCAACCTTCCACCATGTGTGAATACAAGCTAGTTGTCCGTGGCTCGGGAGGTGTTGGAAAGTCTGCCCTGACTGTACAGTTTGTTCAAGGAATATTTGTTGAAAAATATGATCCTACAATAGAAGATTCATATAGAAAGCAAGTTGAAGTAGATGCTCAACAATGCATGCTCGAAATCTTGGACACTGCAGGAACGGAACAATTTACAGCAATGAGAGATTTATACATGAAAAATGGACAAGGCTTTGCATTAGTCTACTCCATCACAGCACAAGTCTACGTTTAATGATTTGCAAGATCTCCAAGAACAGATAGTTCGAGTTAAAGACACTAATGATGTGCCAATGATTCTTGTGGGTAATAAGTGTGATTTGGAAGATGAAAGAGTTGTAGGAAAAGAACAAGGACAGAACCTAGCAAGACAATGGAACAACTGTGCATTCATAGAATCTTCTGCTAAATCAAAGATAAACGTTAATGAGATCTTTTATGACCTAGTCCGGCAAATGAACAGAAAAACTCCAGTACCTGGGAAGGCACGTAAAAAGTCATCGTGTCAGTTGCTTTAATATACAGATGCATTGTAGCTCTGAGCCAGGTCTGAAGAACTGTTGCCCAATTCAACAGTGCCAGCAGCATTCCAACTTTATTAAACCTATCAACATCTTAAGCGGACTTTCCTGTGGTGGTACCCTTTAAGAAGTGGATGAAAGCTACTATATCAGTTGCACATTCTAATCACTTTGCAGTGTCACAGTTGCATCAAAGGGTATGCAAAGTTTTATTGCCCTTTGGGCATAATTCCAAATTGCTCTCCAGGAAAGTTGGATCATTTCACAACTTCACCAACAATGCATTAGTGTCCCAGATTTCCCACAGAGAGATTTTTACTTATAATAGTCTGAGTATGCAACTGGTAAAACCAGAGATTTGCTAAGAGACATTGTTCATCCACCAACATTGTACATGTATGAAAATGGTATACTGTATACTTTAACATGCCCCATGCTTTCTATTGGAGAGTACAATAATGTAAATTCTAAAAGCACCACTATTTTAGCATAATAAAAGAAAGTCCCAAGAGCTCCTTAAAAAAAAAGAGTGATCAGTCACGTTCCCCCATGCTTCATTAGAATAGGCCCACCCCTCATTATAATGAGAAGGCTATTACTGGACTCCAAGTTGGTATGGTAGTTAGAATACCCACTCTGGAGTCAGCAGATCTTGCATTCAAATCAGCCTCAGATATTTACTGAACAAGTCACTTAACTCTGATTGCTTCAACAAAAAAAAAGGGAAAGAAAAAAAAGATCATTATAATAGTCCTGGTAAGAAGGGATAGAGGCTTGATCTAGGGTGATGAGTAGAGAGTGAGGGATGTAGGCCAGAGACATAATGGAGAAAAAAACACTGATAAGTAAGTTGGCAACTGGAGTGGATTTTCAGGGAAAAAATAATTAGTTCTGCTTTGGGTATTTTGGCTTTGAGATACCTAAAGTACAGTCAGTTCAAAATGTTTATAATAGACAATTTGTGATCTAGAACTGGAATTCAGGAGACAGACTAACATTGTGTTAGTGTGAATCATTTGAATAGGTGTTGATTAAACCCATGGGAGCTATTGAGATCACCAAGGGAAAGAGTATCAAGAGAAGAGGGTCTAGGTCTAGGACAAAGGAGACACTCCGGGGCGGCTAGGTGGCGTAGTGGATAAAGCACCGGCCTTGGAGTCAGGAGTACCTGGGTTCAAATCTGGTCTCAGACACTTAATAATTACCTAGCTGTGTGGCCTTGGGCAAGCCACTTAACCCCATTTGCCTTGCCAAAAAACACCTGAAAAAAAAAAGAACTAAAGGAAACACTCCCAGGTAATAGGGAGACTATAGATGAAGATCTAGCAAAGATCTAGCCTGATCAGTGAAACAGGTAGGAAAGAATCCAGGAAAGAGATGTCTTTGAAACCCAGAGAGGAGAGTATCCAGGAAGAGAAAGCGGTCAACTTTATTAAGTATTGCTGAGAGGTCTAGAAAGATGAGGATTGAGATAAGACCATTGGATTACACAATTAAGAGATTATTAGTAACTCTAGAGAAAGCAATTTCTTTTTTTTTAGTTTAATATTATATTTATTTTTTCCAACTACATGCAATGATAATTTTCAACAGTCATTTTTTTTGCAAGGTTTTGTTTCACATTTTTCTACCTCTCTTTCCTTCCCTCTCCCAAACAGAAAGCAATCTAATAAAGGTTATAAGGCATAACTATATTAAACATAAATCCATATTAATCATATTGTGAAAGAAGGATCAAATCAAAATTGGGAAAAAACATTAGAGAAAAAAAACTAATATATAAGACAACTTAAAAAAATTGAAGACAGTAAGCTTTGGGCTGCTTTTAAACTCCATAGTTCCATCTCTGAATATGGATGGTATTTTCCATGAGAAACCTTTTAGAATTGATTGATTTAGAATGGATTGATTATTGTACTACTGAAATGAACAAATTCATCATAGTTGATCATCACTCCTTGTTGTTAGTGTATATAATATTCTTCTGATCCTACTCACTTTACTCAGCAATAGCTCATGCTATGTCTTTCCAGGGTCATGATTTATTTATTTTTGATTTTTCAAGGTAATGGGGTTAAGTGACTTGCCCAAGGTCACACAGGAGGTAATTACTAAGTGTCTGAGACCGAATTTGAACTCCCACCTCATGATTTCTTATAGAATAATGTTCCATCACCAAAATTTGTACAGTCATTCCCCACAATTTCCAATTCTTTGCAATGACAAAAAAGAGCTGCTATGAATATTTTTGTACATGTGTTTTTTTTTATCTTTTTTTGTGATCTCTTCCAGATATAGACCCAGGAGTGATATTGTTGCATCAAAGGGTATGCAAAGTTTTATTGCCCTTTGGGCATAATTCCAAATTGCTCTCCAGGAAAGTTGGATCATTTCACAACTTCACCAACAATGCATTAGTGTCCCAGATTTCCCACATCACCTCCACCATTGATCATTTTCCTTTTTAGTCATCTTGACCAATCTGATAGATGTGAGTTAGTACCTCAGAGTTGTTTTAATTTGCATTTTTTTAATCAATAATGATTTGGAGCATTTTTCATATGACTATAGATAGCTTTAATTTCTTCATCTGAGAATTGCCTTTGCATATCATTTGACCATTTATCAATTGAGGAATGACTTGTAAATTTGACTCAGTTCTCTAAATATTTTAGAAATGAGGCCTTTGTCAGATACACTGATGATTATAAAAATTTTTTCCCAACTTTACTACCTTCCTTTTAATCTTGGTTGTATTAGTTTTATTTGTGCAAAATCTTTTTAATATGATGTAATCAAAACGATCCATTTTGTATTTTATAATGTTCTCTAGCTCTTCTTTGGTCATAAAATGCTCCCCTTTCCATGGATCTAACAGATCAAATATTCCTTGTTCTCCTTATTCACTTTTGATAGCAACATTTCTGTCTAAATCCTGTACCTATTTTGACTTTATCTTAGTATTGATGTGAGATTTTGGTCTTTGCCTAGTTTCCCAGCAGTTTTTTTTTTTTTATCAAAGAATGAGTTGTTATCCCGGAAGCTGGAGTCTTTGGGTTTATCAAACAACAGGTTACAATAGTCACTTACTACTGTTTCTTTTTTTCACAGCAAGTAATTTCAATTGAATGATAAAGACAGAAGTCAAATTAATTCATTAAGACCTGGCACACTATAACCTTCATAGAATAAAAGTGAATATCACAAATGCATAAGATAATGGAAAGTGCAAAATTATAGGCTATAGCCTGTATAGGCTATAGGAATAAAACTTGTCATCAAGGTAATATATGAAGAGAAGAGATGATTGTCTTGAAGATTTGACAAATATACTGTCTCAGTGTTTTATTGGACAAAATGTCTGAAGGAAGTGAGAAAGGCCTCCTACATGGGATGACATAGACAAGAGTTCCATCAATGAACTAGGCTGGCATTGGTGGGGTGAAGTTTATATCATTAGAAGGAATATCAAAATCATTTAGTAGTGAGTTGAGGTGGTAATGATGGGGTGTCCCATTTTGAATCTCATCACTTCTCTAGCCCTTTCCTCTTCTCCTATTGTTTCTGAGTCATTATCTCTGGTTCTTATATTCTGGAGCTTCTGTACCAACTCCTTAACTTTCCCTAACTCTCCCTTAACTCTGGGTGAAATTCATACTACTTCTTTCAGTCCTCTTTCCCGATGACATTTTTCTTTTTTTCTTTTTTGACAAGGCAATGGGGTTAACTGACAAGGTCACACATCTAGGGAATCACTAAGTGTCTGAGTCTGTTCTCGAACTCAGTTCCTCCTGACTCCAGGGCCTGAGCCCTCTCCACCGTGCCAACCAAGCTGCCCCTGACATTTTTCTCTTTAACATTTTATTTACCCCTACGTCCTTCCCTAGGGCAGCTAGGTAGAACAGAAGTTGTACTTTGTTTTCTAAGAGGACCAAAACATTAGAGATGTGATATCATGATTTGCAAATTAATTGGATTTAAGTGAGGGAGGTCTGTGCAAAAATCATTAGAATCACCTTTTTCTTTGGAACCTTCCAAAGAAAACCTGTCCAGTGGCCAAATATGGCTCAGGATGACTGGAGATAGCCCTGGATGCAGTAGGTCACAGTTTGAACCAATGTCCATTCAGTGTTCTAGGTTAGATAGAAAAGAAATGAAGCAAAGAATGGCTTCTTTTACCCAGTCCAAAAAAAAAAAAATCTAGGTAGGAAAGAGGTCATAGAAAACCAGTCTTGGAATCTGGAAGACCTGGGTTCAAAACTCAACTCAGATAATTAGTTCATGGTCCTGGGAAAGTCACTTAACCCTATTTTCAGTTTCCTTATCTATAAAATGAACTGGAGAAAGAAATGGCTAACCACTCTACTATTTTTGCAAAGAATCTGAAATAGGGTTGTGAAGAGTTGTGCACAACTGAATAACAACACCTTCCCTAGACCTTACCCTGTTCTTTAACCAAAGCCAACTAGACTCCTATCCTGTTTCCTCACAATACATTTATTCAAGATCAGAAGTTCTTAAAACTTTTTTTTTTAATGTGTATCATGGAAGTCTTTGTTAGTCTGTGAAAATCCATGAACTCAGCATAATATTTCTAATTTCATAAAACAAAATATAAAAGATTTCAAAGGAAGTTAACTATATCATAATACTACTATCAAAATATTAAAAATAAGTTCATCCATCCCACATTCAGAACTCTTGCCTAGAGCCTGTGCCCATCCAGGGTAGGTATAGGGGCCACCACCAATGGCTTGGGGCTTTTAGAATTCCTAATCCCACCGCTCAGTTATAGCAGGAAAGGAAGTCCTCCTGAATTCACAGTTCTGGATACAGTTACCCCATAAAGACATTTTTGTCAATGGCAATTAGGTTTTACAGCAGGATTAGTATTAGATGCATCAGGTGTACTGGCCTGGGACTCCCACATTATTTCTCTGGGCAAATATATTTCTAATTCTAGCCATTTATTTACGAATTGTTTTGTTTTCCATGTGGTAGCAAATTGTAGATTACTTGAGGTGCTTTATAATTATTTGATTGTTTCAAGTCTGTATATTTCCTCTCTCCAGTTAGAGAGAAAAAAGTCTTCAATGGAATGGACTTATTTTATACCCTTCTACTAGTGAGCTAAGCTTAATACCTGCCTTTGACCTGTCAACTGAAGTATAACAAAAAGAAAGAAAAAGAAATTGCATTGTTCATTAAACTATAATCTTTTGTTAAATGTTGGTAGAGTGATACCTAATTTATCTAACATCTTCAGGGAATAGATTGTTCCAAATTAATGCCTTTTCTTTATAACCATTTATGTGTATGTGAAAATGGTTCCAAAATATATACTTCCTTGTCTTTTTCAAGAGAGTAGACTAACTTAAAGCTTTCCTTCATGACTCAGGATCTTTTACTGTGTAACAAGTGGTGTACTTAAAAACTGTTGAGGTGTATGTAGATTCTTTGACTCCACATCAGGTGGGTTCAGACTTGCGTCAGATTTTTATAGTTTTTTAAAAATTAGATTGCTATCTGATGACTTACTTCTCTCAATGTGCTTGCCTCTGTGATCTCTCCCGGATGGATCCCTCTACTAATTTCTTGGGCTAGGAAACCATGGTAACCAAGCCTCTATGAATTATGTCTAAAATAAGAACAAAAAGTCTTTGAAATTTTTTTCTAGAATAACTAACATTTACATAGCACTTTATAAGGGGTGCCCAAAGCTTTAGACTGTATTTGGGACTTCATCTCCTAATTTGAGCCCTAAAATAATGCTGCGAAATAGATTTTATAGGTTTTATTAATGCTATGGAAAAAATGATAAAGCCCTAGATTCAGATTTTGTTCTAGTACTTAGAATCTGTGTAATCATACACAAGTTACTTTTCCTCTTTGGGCATCAGTTTCCTCATTTGTGAAATAAGATTGTATTAGGTGTTTTGTAAAGTCACTCCTGGCTCCTCCCCTTGCTTTTCGGACTTTCTCTCCCTCCTAGCATTTCCACTCTCTAGAGATGTCTCTGCCTTGTAGCCCTCTCTTTTAATTGGTGGATCTCTGGCCTAGACCAATAGACTGTGCTCACTTCCTTACCAGATCCACTCTTTACTCTCAAGACTTCTTCCCATTCTGGCCTTCACATTTCTTGGCTTTTATCCAGCTCCTCATTATATGTTGTCTTCCCCAATTAGGATAACATCTTCTTGATGATAGTTTTTGCCAATATTTATATTCCCAGTACTTAACACAGTGTCTAATAAATGTCTTATCTGTCTATCCATTTATTATCCATCTCACTATCATTTTTCCTTCTAGTTCAATATCCATGATCCTATCATCATCATCTTTGATGAAAAAATAAGGAGATGGAAGTGCAGGGAAGCTAAATAATTTGCCTATTATCATTTAAATAGTAAATATTGGAATTAGAATTTTGACTTCCTGACTTCAAGTCCTATCCATTATACATGATACTATCTTTTCTGCTTCTTTCTGTATTATGCCCTTGTAGCTTTTATAAGCTCATGAGCTACAATGTAGTGATATTTTAGGACTTGTATTTCATCAGTTAAGGGACCCTTTGCTGGTATTTAAGACCCAATTCTCAGTTATTTTCTGTTATCATAGTTGTACTCCAGAGCTCTAGACAAATGAGATAGTATTACTATCCCTTAGTAGTTAATTAGTAATATCAGTATTCAGTTTAATTTAAAGTGCACAATACTCAAATGTTAAAATAAAGATTATAAATAGTAATTTAATGATGCCAAATTTATGAAGTTGGGATAAGCATTATGAAATGGATTTAAGTTTGGAAATTTTGTCTAAGCTTTGTATTTATGCATTAATATACCAAGTTCTTGTGGTACTGGTGATGGAGCTACTTAAATTTCAAGTGGGAGTGGGAAGAGAAGATAGATTAAATGGAACAAATCTGAAAAATTATTTTCTAAATTATGCAGAAAGCATTTATTGTATATATTATTTTTGAAAATTTTGTATGTATTTATCTCAATTAAATAATTTTAATTCAAAGTTAAAACAATTTTTAACATCTTTTTAAATTTTTAGTTTCTTTTCCAACCCTCTCTATTTTCTCCTCTCCTTAAGAAAGCAAGCAATTTGATTAGCATATCTGTGTATAAAATACATTTCCACATTAGCCATGTTGTGTAAGAAAACATAGACTAAAAAAATAAATATTAAAAAATAAGCTTCTGTCTTCATTCAAACTCCATCTCTTCTTTCTCTGGATATAATTTTTTCATTGTAAGTCCTTCAGAATTGTCTTGAATCATTGTATTGCTTAGAATAGGTAAGTCATTCAGAGTTGATCATCAAAAAGTACAGCAGCAGTTACTGTGTACAATGTTCACCTGGTTATGTTCATTTCACTTTTCATCACTTCATACAATTCTTCCCAAGTTTTTATGAAACCACCTTACTTATTTCTTTTAGTACAATAGTATTCCTTCACAACCATATAACACAATTTGTTCAGTCATTCCCCAATTGATGGGTATCTCCTAAATTTCTAATTCTATGCTACCATAAAACAGTTACAATAAGTTTTTATACATAAAGGGTCTGTTATTTTTTTAAATGTCTCTGGGATACAGACCTAGAAGTGGTATAGCTGGATCAAGGAGTATTACATAGCTTTATAGCCATTTGGGCATAGTTCCAAATTGTTCTTCAGAATGATTGCATCAGTCCTCAACTCTACCAACAATGCATTAGTGTTTTAATTGTCACATATTCCCTCCGACATTTCTCATTTCCTTTTTCTTTTATATTAGCCAGTCTGATAGGAATGGGGCAGTATCTCAGAGTTGTTTTAATTTGCATTTTTCTAATCAGTGGTTATTTTTTCCAAGTGATTATATATTTAAATGTGTTCCTATATATCTTTATATATCTTTGATTTCTTCTTCTGAAAATTGCCTGTTCATATCCTTTGAGCATTTATCAATTTGAGAATTATTCATATTCTTATAGATTTGATTCAGTTATCTATATATTTGAAAAATGAGGCCTTGATAAGAAGCACTGATTATAAAATATTTTCCTCAGTTTTCTGCTTTCTTTTTGATATTTGCTGCAATGGTTTTGTTTTTGCAAAATCTTTAATTTGATGTAATCAAAATTATTCATTTTCCATACCATAATGTTGTTTATACTTTTCTTGGTCATAAATTCTTCCCTTTTATAGATTTGAAAATAAAATATTCATGTTACATGTGGTTGACTTTTTATTTTAATTTGGTCTAATACTCATTTTTTATTCCCAATTGAAATGTAATGATTTTGTTGTTCAGGAAGCATTTTTATTCAACAGTTGGAAAAAATGTTCTATTACTATTTTGAATTTAAAAATTTTCCCCCCACCTCCCCTCCCTCCCCCCCTACAGAAGGCTGTCTGATAGTCTTTGCATTGTTTCCATGCTATATGTTGATGTAAATTGAATGTGTTATAAGAGTAAACATAAACCCCCCTCCCCCTAGGAAATGAGAAACCTCAAGAATAGAGAGAGAGAGAGAAAAATATACTTCAGTCTGTGTTCAGATTCCAATGGCTCTGTCTCTGGGGTGAGTTGCTTTCTTTATCATAAGTCCACCAGAGAAGCTGCTCCAATATTTTCCCACAATTGCTATTACTAGCTGTACCTCTACTCTATTTCTCCCCACTCTCATTTATTCTATTCTCTCTCTCTCTCTCCCCTTTCATCCTGACCCTGTCCAAAAGTGGGTTGTATCTGAGTACCCTCTTCCACAATCTTCCCTCTCTTCTATCACCTATTCCCCCTTCCCTCCCCCATTCCCCCCTTATCCCACCCCTTTCTTCTTATTTTTCTCTAGGGTAAGATAGATTTCCTCACCCAATTAAGTGTGTATGTTATTTCTGAGCCATTTCTGATGAGAATGAAGGCTCACTCATTCCCCCTTGCCTTCCCCCTTTCCACTCCATTGAAAAAGCTTTTTCTTGACTTTTTTATGTGAAATTTCTTAGCTTCTTCTCCATCTCCTTTTCCTTCCTCCCAGTACTTTCCTTTATCACCCACTGACCATCTTTTTACTATATTATTCCATTATATTCTGCTCCTTCCTATATCCTGTCTATATATGCTCCTTCTAACAGCTCTTATAAATGAGAAAGTTCATATGAGTTATCAATATCTTCTTCCCATGCAGGAATACAAACAGTTCAATATCATTAAGTTCCTCATAGTTAGTCCTTTTCTTCCACTCCTTCTATGGGTCACCAGAGTCCTGTACATGGAGATCAAAATTTCTGTTCAGCTCTGGTTGTTTCAATAGGAAAGTTTAAAAGTCCCCTGTTTCATTGAAAGTCCAATCTTTTCCCTTGAAAGAGAATGTTCAGTTTTGCTGGATGATTCTTGGTTGTAAATCAATATCTTTTGCCTTCTGAAATATCATATTCCAATCCCTACGAACCCTTAATGTAGATGCTCCCAGATCCTGTGTAATCCTGACTATGGAGTCTCAGCAGTCAAATTGTTTGTTTCTGGCAGCTTTTAGAATTTTTTCCTTGATTTGGGAGTTTTGGAATTTGGCTATAGTATTCCTGGAAGTTTTTCTTTTGGGATCTCTTTCAGGAGGTGACTGATGAATTCTCTGGATTTCTATTTTACCTTCTGCTTCCAGGATCTCAGGCAATTTTGCTGTATTAGTTCTTTTCTTTTTTTTTTTTTCTTTTTGCAAGGCAAATGGGGTTAAGTGGCTTGCCCAAGGCCACACAGCTAGGTAATTATTTGAATTTAACCCAGGTACTCCTGACTCCAGCACCGGTGCTTTATACACTGCGCCACCTAGCTGCCCCTTGTATTAGTTCTTGAAAATTGAAGTCTAAGCTCTTTTCTTAATCATGACTTTCCGATAGCCCAATAATTTTTAAATTATTTCTTCTGGATCTGTTTTAGAGGTCGGTTGTTTTTCCAATGAGATATTTCACATTTTCTTCTAATTTTTGGCTTTTTTGGGAAGAGTTTTATTTCTTCCTGATTTCTTACAAAGTCATCAGCTTCCTTTAGTTCCATTCTGCATTTGAAGGAGTTGTTTTCTTCAGAGAACTTTTTAAATCTCCTTTTCCAGCTGGTCAGTTCTGCTTTTTAAGGCATTCTTCTCATTTGCCTTTTGTTTTGCTTTTTTCCCATTAGGCCTAAACTGGTTTTTAGCATATTATTTTCTTCAGTATTTTTTTGTATATCTTTCACCAAGCTGTTGATTTGGTTTTCATGATTTTTCTGCATCGCTCTCATTTCTTCTCCCAGTTTTTCCTCCATCTCCCTTAATTGCATTTCAAAGTCTTTTTTGATCTCATCCATAGTCTGAGCCCACTCTTTATTTCTCTTGGAGGTTTTGGATATAGAAGCTTCGATTTTATCATGTGAGTATGTGTTTTGAACTTCCATGGGACTAAAGTAATTCTCTATGGTTAGATTCTTCTTTTTTCTGTTATTTACTCATTTCCTCAGTCTTAAGACAGCACTTCCAAGACTTTGGGTTTTGTTTTTTTTGGGGGGGGAATACCCCACTGGGAAGCTTTATTCCTCCAAGGTCTAATGCTCTCTTGCCTGTTTATATGTAGATGGACCCTGTACTTCCCTCTGCCCTGGAGCTATAAGGAGGATCCTGTTATCTTAGTATGGAAGCCCAAACTGCAACCTGGATCTGAGTGTAGGCTAGCAGCAGAGTCCTACCCCAAGGGAGATCAAAGAAATCTCTGTAGACTTCCCTTACTGTTTCTCGGGGTGCAGGCTGCTTTCTCCAGATTCTCACTACAGATTCTGTGGCCAGTGCTCCTACTCCACACTCATTCTGGTGTAGCAGAGTTCTCTCCCTGCCCCTTCAAGCTGTTGCCAGTGCTCTCTAGGCTGGGCTGGCTAGACTGGGCTGTGCTGCACTGTGGCCATGGCTTTTTTCCAACCCCTGGTCCTGCTGAAACATACCTTTCCTGCGGAACTTATAAGTTATCTTGGACTGGGACAATGTATCACTCCATCTTTCTGTGGGTTCAGCCCTTCTAAATTTTGGCTAGTCATCATTTGTTGACTTTTCGAGTTTAGGGGGGAAGGAGTTCTCAGGAAATGCTGCCTTCATGCCACCATCTTGGCTCCACCCTCCTGTTGCTATTTTTTTTATTTATTTTTTTACTCCTGAGATTCATTCTATGACTGAGAAGACTAAGTATAGTGCCAGTGAATAAGGAATAGTAATTTTTTTTCTTTCAACTCCCACAGTGTATATTGATTCTGACTAGTTACAACCCTTTTGCTGTTTTAGCATTAACCTATCTTTATTTGGAAAAATTCCAACTTAGGTATATATAGTAATTTGGAATGTATTCCTTTGGAATGTATACTTTGAATTTACTTCCTTGTATACATAATATATCCCACCAGTAGCCTGTAAATTCCTTGAGGTTATGATTATTTCATAATTAAGATAAAGATTATTTCATATTAATCTTTGTATGTCTAGCATCTAACAGTACCTGGCACATGAGAACTAAGTAATAAATTTGGATTGAATTGTTTTATCTTCTGTGAGTGAAAATTCTTGTGTCATAAATATTTGAATACAATTTTCATAGAAATCAAAGCCAGCAGCCAAGAAACTCAAAGGGAATTACTTCAAAGGAAAAAGAAAGGACTACTGCCCGCAAACAATTCAGTGATAAAAGCAACTGTGGCATCATTGCTAAGTCAGAGAAGATTTGAGGAAGCTTAAAAAGTTAACCCTGTTATGCTGAGTCTATTTGAAATGAGAGAAATAGTATACCTGATAAACATTAGAATGTTCTAAAATCATTAGTAACAGCTATATAATTTAAGGAGTACTTGCAGCATTTCAGGTGAGGCATTGTTACAGAAATCCAGAGAATGATTACCCCAGTATCCAGTCGTTAATGCTTGATGAAATATATGAGAATTCAAAAGAATGTGGCATCCTTCCTGAAATTCCTATTTAAGGCATAATATCCTAAGGTTGATTTATTTTTCTCTTCATTTTTGAAGTTCTGGCTGTTAAGATTTTGATTAATACATAAAATTATATCTGTGAGATATATGGCTGCCTTTGAGAAAATTACTTTTCTTCTTTGGAAAGGTAATTTCAAGTGTCTTTAGTCAGGGTTTATTTCCTTCAAAGAATAAACATGCAGAACTAGATAAACATACCTGATGTAATTTACAGTTTATGTGTTTGTGTGTAAAGCAGACAATAATAGGTATCCCTTATCCAGATAAATAAGCACTTCCTTAATCATAAAGTGATTTTTCTCTATTTTTGTAATGAAAGAAAAAAATTATGTCAAAGAAAGTAATAAAGATAAATGAATTACAAAAGTTGATTCAGGGGAAAATTTTAAAATATTAATTTGTTAAAACTGAAGTTGACGCTGTCCCTATGAGGAGTAAATAGTAAATAAGATAGAACTTTAGATTCTTTTTGTGTGTCTTAACCAAACATTTCAGATTTGTAACATTTAGTTAAATCGAGTTTGATAAGTAAGAAAGTCTAATGAATGGTTTTTGAAAATGCTGCCTAGTCCTTATTTGTTGTGGAAGGACTATTGGATTGTTGGTTGTAATTTAAATAACTTAAAAATAAACCAGCAATACAGTAAGAACTGGAAACTAAGAAAATGCCCATCAGTTGGGGAATATCCTAATAAAGTGTAGTACATGAAGGCAATGGAAAAATTGAATAGTCTTACTAATGAATATTTTACATATTTTAAAAGAAAAGTAAGCTGTAGTTTCTTGTATAATCATCCTTTTTTGTTCTGCTTCGCATATAGGAATGCCCATTTTACCTGGTGTTGTTAAGTTCATAATAAAAAACTACCAGTTTCTTAAACAAAACCCTTTCCAAGTGTCACATCACTCTATGTCGGTTATCATTCTCAAAACATCCCTTGTTAGTTACTGTGCTTTTGGAGATCTAGAGCATAGAATAGTTTTTTCTTCTATTTCTCCTGAAGTCTTTCACATCACCCTCTTTTCCCTCCCTCTTTGCAGAGGAAATCACCTTATACTCTAAGGAGAAAATAGAGTACATTTACTGTGTGTTGCTCCTTTTCAACTATCCTACATTTCACTAGTTCATGACATTAATAACTCATATTCTTTCCTCTTTTAATGAAGTCTTTGATGAAGAAGTGTTCATTCTGTCAAGGCCAAAATCTCCACTTGCATTCTTGATACCATTGTTTCTGTCTCTTCCACAAACATCAGTTTTCTTCTAATTTCCACTGTCTCTCTGTTTTGGTTCCTTCATTGCTGGCTGTAAATATTCCCAAGTTTTCTCCACTCCTAAAAATACCCTCCCTTGCCCCTATCATCTTACTACTTTCCTCTTCATGATCAAAATCTGTAAAAAAATTATAAAAATTTGTTACCTATATTTCCTCTCTTGTTCCTTCCTTTTCATTCCTTTGTTATGGCTTCTAACCTCATCAAATCAACTGAAACTGCTTTCATTAATGTTACAAAAAATCTTTTAATTGCTAAATCCAATTGCTGCTTAAAGATACTGATTTTTGGCTTCTGCAGCATTGGATGCTGCTTACCACTTTTTCTTTCTTAATATTCTTTCAGGTCTGTGTTTTTGTGACCACTTATTCTTAGCCCCTATCCTCAAAACAGGGTTTATGTTGATTACCATTTCTCTGCAGATGGCTCCCAGATTTCTTTATCCAGAATTATTCTGTCTTACAAGCTCTGATTCCATGGTCACTCATGACTGAATATTTCCAGCTGGGAGCTCTTATAGATATCTCAAATACATTATGTCCCAAATTGAATTTGTTAACTTTTTCCCCAAACTCCTCTTCATAACTTCCCTATATTTGTTGGCATTGGGCAGCTAGGTGGTGTAACAGATAGAATGCCAAGCCTAGAGTCAGGAAGACCTGCTTTCAAATCTGGTCTCAATCATGTAGCACCTGTGGTACACTGGGCAAATCACTTACCTCTGTTTGCCCCAGTTTCCTTATCTATAAAATGAGCTGAAGAAGGAAATGGCAAACCACCCCAGTATCTTTACTAAGAAAACCCTAAATGAAGACATGACCAAAAAGTGACTCAGCAAAAATTTGTTGGCATTACCATATTAGTATCCTGTTTGACATCATCTTAGATCTTCCATCTTCACTTATTCCCACATATCTAATTAATTGCCTAGCTTTAACAGTTTTACTTTCACATAATTTTTGCAACCTTCTCTGGGTGCACATACTTATCACCCTAATTCAGATCATTATCACCTCTTGTCAGGACTATTGCTACAGACTCAAAATGGGTTTTCCTGCTTTCAGTCTCTTTCTTATCTCTAATTCATATCTACATATTTGTCAGTGATGTTCCTAAAGCACAGGCTAACTTCTCCATTCAAAAATCTCTTTTCTCAAAATATATTTCTCTAATATTTAAAAGCCCTTTATTGTCTTTATCAGTCTAATTTCCTAAGCTTAAGGAAACTTTCAAAAAGTCATTTCACAAGGATCCCTCTCCCATTTTTACAGATGAAGAAACTGAGAACCAAAGAAGTTAAGTGACTTTCCCAAAATTATAAGGATAGTAAATGGGACAAATGGGATTTGAACTTGGTTCCTGTGACTTCAAGTTCAGACCTCTTTCCATTGTACCACATTGCTTTTCCCATCACCTGCTCTACATTACAGATAAAAAATACCTATTTTCTGTTTCTCATAAACAATATTCCATGTTCTATCTCCATCATCTCTCAGTATTCCTGGAAAGTATATCTTCTAAACTTTTCCTTTTAGAATCCCTACCTCCTTTCCAAACCCAGGTTAAGTGGACCTGCACAGAGTCTTTTCTGGCCTCCCCAGTTGTTAGTGTCCTCCTGAAATGACTTTGTATATATTTTACACTTATCTACTAGAATTATTTTCCCTAAAAGAGTTCTTGATGGAAGGAAGGAAATAAATATTATTAAGTTCTTATTATGTGCCATAGTGAATAAACTTCTTTACAGAATGACTCATTTCAGCCTAACAACTCTCTCACAGAGGTGTTATGATCCTCATTTTACAGTTGAAGAAACTGAGGCAGGCAGAAATTAGGTGACTTGCTCAGACTTATGCTGCTAGTAAGTCTGAGGTTGAATTTTAACTTTTCTTGTGACTCCATGTCTCTATGACTTGAAGTCATGAAGTGTTTTTTTCATATGTGTCCCTGTTGGTTTGGCATGTAATATGTTCTTAACATGAAACAATGAAATGATGAAACAAATAATGAAAGATTATTTATTTCATTTTTTCATCTTTTCACTATCTAACCTGTACTTGGATATGTAAAGAAGTTTTAAAAGATCTGGTCTTCTCATCAGGACTGTTTGGAAGTCTTCTGCTTTTCATTTCTTCTAATCTACATTTTCTCCTGTAGAATTATATTCAGTTTGCTGGGTAAATTATTTTTGGTTATAAGCTTTCATATATATATATATATATATATATATATACGTATATATATACATATATATACGTATATATATATATATTACCTTGAATATCATATCTAAAGCTGAATGACACCTCAGAAGCCATCTAGTTAAATCTCTTCCTTTTACAGATGAGGAAACTGAGGTCTCTAATGATACTTAATGCTATAAATGCAATTACTTTGCTATAAATGCAATTCTTCCTACTGTGTGGTTTTTGTAGTTAAAAATAAGAAAAGAATAATATAACTGTATACTATGTGTGCAGTTATACTGAATCAATTGAATATGATATAGTTTTAAATTTTGTGCAGAGTACTTTTATAACCATTTGATACCATTTTTATTATATAATATATGGGCAGCTTTTCTAGTTCATTAACAATAATGTTTTAGGTGTCATTGCAATAAAAACTTGAGCATAGGCTCTTGATCAAGAACCTAAACTTATTATAAATTCCTTGAAGGTAAGATCAGCTTTCATTTTTCATCTTTATATGACTAACTCCTAGACTAGTGTCTTCTAGACTAGTGTCTTTCACAACATTGACTTTTAATGAATATGTACTGGATTTGATTAAATTATAATATGTGTGAGCAGCTGAAATTCATATTTGACTTTCTTCATTTGTACTTTCTGCCTCTCTTGGGAATTTAATCTTATGTACGTGTGAGGGCAAAAGTGTGTTATATTTAATTGCTCGCTTTTTATTCTCTGTTTAAGGCACTAATCACTATTTCATATATATATTTTTGCTGTAATTAGTTATCATCATGTCATTCATGTGTGTCTCTGAGTATTGCTTAATAAAAATGTGACTCAATACAGAAATGAAAATCATGAGGTTCATTAAAAAAGTCTTGGCAGAAATCTTGAAAAGTGGTTAGCTCCAACAACTTTAAAATTGAAATAGTAACAATGCAAATTGTTATCCTCTACTGGACTATAAAAACTAAAAGACCATTCCTTCCCTAGGAATTATCTTTTTAACTTGATTTTATCCTTACAGACTAGATTTTTAGCAAAGTGTTTTTAATGTAGTAGAAGCCAGAAATTTAACAGCCAACAAGCATTAAACACTTGCCCCATGACAATCATTGTGCTAAGCACTGGGGTTATAAACAAAGGCAAAAGAAAGTTCGTACCCTCAAGGAGGATATATTCTAATGAGGGAAACAACATATAAATAACTAAGTACATAAAAGATAAATACATACAAGCATACATATATATGGATATATGAGAATTAGATAAAGACATAAACATAGAAGAAGAATTTAATCTGAAAGTGGAAGACAATAAAGGATAGTACAAATAATTTGGAAGTTAATAGCAACAAATCTTTTTTTCTCTTATGGATTGTGTATGCACATGATTCAATTCATATTATTCATTGTTATGTTTCATGTAGTAATGATGAATTTTAAAATAGGGATAGTTGAAGAGTTCAAAGCTATTTTTAAATGTGATACATTCAAGCTGACTATTTTTTGTGATCATCTGACTAAACCAAATTTCTTTTTCTACATTTTTGATCTAAAGAATATTCTACAAAAATAATCTACACAGGTAATGAGAATATAACCTTTGTAGTATTCTTTTTAATATAACATATTTTCTTTTTTTGGATAGAAGGAATAAGTGAAGTTATAATTTTTGAGTCCCCAAGACTATGTCCTGATTATTGTATTTTCTTTTTTTTAAATAAAAATTTAAATCAGAAAACCAGGTAATTAAAGATTATTCTTCCTAATGTAAAATTAAGTATTTTAGAAAAGGAGAATCATTTTATTAGTTTTTTGAAATGTTAAATGTGTATGATATAAAAATTGTCATTAAAATTATATTACCAAGCAGTTACTGATGTTATTCCCTTTTAAGGGAGTATAATAATAACAGTGTATTTATTTATGTAGTATTTTAAAGCTGGCAAAGCATTTATATATATTATCTAAAATGAGTCTCATTACAGTTATGTAAGATAGGTTCTTGTAGATATTACATATCCATCAATGAATGATATATCAATTATATATTACTATGTTAGATATTATTATATATTAATGACTATCTTTATGTTAATATATAGATATTATATATATCAACCCTATTTTCCATATGAGAAATAAACTGAGAAAGACTGTGATGTGTCCATAGTAAAAAACTATTAAATATCAAAGTTGGAATTTTCATCCAATTCTTACTGACACCAAATCCAGAATTCTAATTGCTATGCAATATTACCTTTCATAATCAAAAGAGTAAATGAAAATAAATTCTAGAATTAATGAAAAATTCTGGTGCTTCCTTTTTATTTTTGGAGGCTATCATATGTTCCACAAAAGCAGAAATAGAGAATTGGAGTAATTAATTTGTGAAGTATTTAATTCATTGTTGATTTCTCTATTCTGTCCTTTGGATTTAGAAATATCTTCAAATAGGAAATATGCAAGGAATGTAAGCACAGGTCCTTTTATCAGTTCTCATCTTTCTTGACCTCCTTAGCTTTTAACCTTGTTGACCACCACTTGTTTTCTTGGCTACTCTACTCTCTCCTTTGGCCTTTGTTGATATTGGTTTTGCCTTTGTTAGTATTTCATCCCTGTTCTGGCTGCCTATCTAGGGATGATCCTGAAACTCTGCCCTAGAGGCTCTTCTCTCTGGGTTTAGTCTTAAGGGAATCTTACCACATAGAAAGAATATATCTTTCATTTTGATGAATTCTTTGGTTTGTTACATTCTTTTTTTTAAATTTCATTTGTTTAAGGCAATGGGATTAAATGACTTGTCCAAGGTCCCACAGTTAAGCAATTATTAAGTATCTAAGGTCGGATTTGAACTCAGGTTCTCCTGACTCCAGGGCCAATGATACATTTTTTAACCAACAGAAATAGTAAAACCTGTCTAGATGGTAATTGGAGGTAGACAATTGAGCCTGTGCCTTGGGGCTTTGTGTTAACTTTCCTCAGGCTAGGTATCTTTTCAGCAATCCTAAAATGGACATATCCAGGTTTAGAGGCAACATTTTGAGTCAAAGAAGTTGATGGAGATTCTGGTACATCTTTTTGGAGCTAAGTGGTGGGAGGGAAATTTTTACTCTTGGAGAAGATGATTATCAGAAAGAGGGTGAGCCTAGTTTCTGCCTGGCTTATCATCAGGAGACCAGTTCAAGTCAAGATTAAATATAAAAATTCAGCAGTTTTATTAGATTTGGTTTAGCCTGTTGAAATGTTTTGGGATCCTTTAAAGTGTCATCTAATATGTAAAATTTAACTTCCAAGAGAAATATATAATCTATATCTTTATCAGTTCCTTTTCAGTTGTGTCCACTTTTTTGTGAACCTATTTGGAGTTTTTTTTGAGCAAAGTACTGGAAGCAAAGTACATTTTCCAGATGAAGAAACTGAGGCAAATTGGGTTAAGTAATTTGCCCAGGGTCACAGAGCTAATAAGTGTTTGAGGCCAGATTTGAACTCAGGAAGATGAGTCTTTCATTTAACCTAGCCTTGCACTAGGTTACCTAAATGACATCACTAATATTACCAATAAATCCCTAATAAAAATGCTAGCACAAGGTCAAACACATGTCCTTGGCCTACTCCACAAGACACCTCCCCAAATGACACTGAATCATTAATGACTGCTCTTTGGGTCCAATCATTCAAGTATTTTCAAATTCACTTAATTGTATGATTGATAAATTGAATCTCTCTGACTTTTACCAAGTAGTTTTGTTGAGAGCTACTGAGATCTAGAACTGCTTTTCTTTCTTTATTCCTTCTTATAGAAAAATTTCCTTCAATGTCCTAGATTTTTTTGGTTCCACTAAGTATTAGTTTGTCTTATCTCTATAAAGTATCACCTTGGTATATTTCTAAGTCTATAGATTAATTTTAGTAAGTTTATTTTTATTATATCATCTTGTTCTAGCCATGAATGCTGAATATCCTTCCAGTAATTTATTTTTATTTCCTTAATAAATACTTAATGATTGTACCTATATAGCTATTGAAATGCTTTAGAAGATTGACTCCCAGATATTTTACACATTTTTGTAGTTAATTTTTGTATGGTACTTTTCTTTCTGTTATTGTCTATTAAATTTTGCAGTTACTTTATTTTGTAAACTGCAACTTTTCTGAAGCTATCAATTGTTTCAGGTAGCTTTTTTCTGAATTGTTAGGATTCTCTGACTTTCTAGGATTTTCTAGGTTCATGCCATCTACAGATAATGACAGAATAATAGGTAGTGCAATGGCAAGGGGTCTAAAGTCTAGATCTGAGTTCAAATGCAGCCTCAATTGTGTTCTAACTGTGTGACTCTGGGCAAGTTACTTTACTTCTGTTTACCTTAGTTTCTTGATCTACATAATGGATCCCCATTATATAATACTAATAGAAGCTACCTTCCAGGGTTATTTTGAGGAACATTTGAGTTAAAAATTGTAAAAATTGTAAAATAATTGTAAAATTAGGCTGTTATCATAGTGCTTAATACATAGCAAGTGCTATACAATTGTGAACAGTTAGTATTGTTATTATTATTTTTTCCATCTTTATGCCTTTAAATTGTTCCACTTCAGCTATGTCTTCTGAGTTTCACTTTTGAGTGCTTTCTACTATTTATTCCCAGCTGACTTTCTCAACAGAATTTTAATCTGTAAGACCCTAACCAAATCTTCTCTGAACACTTTGAAATCTGAAATTATAAATCTATGATATGATAGAATATTCCTATATTTTTCTATCATTCTCTAACATAGATTTTATGATGGATTTATCATTTCTCTTTAATGATTCTATTATTTCTACTCCCAATAATAGTTCCTTTTTGTTAATTAGAATCTGATCTAGAATATAATTGTCCCTTATAGCTACTTCTAGTTTTGAAGAACAATTATCAAGGGGGGGAAAAAGACAGATTTGTACAAAAATATTTATAAAAGTTTTTTGTGGTGGCAAAGAATTGGAAATTTAGGGAGTGTTCATCAATTGGTGAGTGGCTGAACAAGGGATATTTGATTGTAATGAAATGTTTTTGTCCTATAAGAAATGAGGAGCAAGATGATCTCAGAAAAATCTAGAAGCAAAGTAAAATGAACAGAACCAGAAGAACACTGTACATAGTAACAGTAATATTATATGATGAACAACTCCTAATGACTTAGCTATTCTCAGCAATACAATGATCCAAGTCAGTTCCAAAGAATTTATGATGAAAAATGCTATCAAAAGGAAAAACAGATGGGGCTTAAATATAGATCGAAGCATACTATTTTTCACTTTATTTTTTGCTTTTTTTCCCCTTCACCTGTGTTTTCTTTTACAACATTAATAATATGTAAATATGTTTACATGATTGTACATGTATAACCTATATCAAAATGCTTACCATTTCATGGAGGGAGAGAATTTAGAACTTAATTTTTTTAAATAATCTAATAAATTATTAACTGTTTGCTTTTGATAAACACATGGTGCCAGCAAGTGCCCAGATAGTGGAAATCTCTCATCACTATTATATTTTGCCTTTATGCCTCCACCTGTGATATGTTTCCTGAATTCATTTGATTTCCTTTCTAACCAAGAGCATATTCTGATGATAATATAACACACAAACCATGTTCTTAAGGAGTTATATTCAAAATATGGGCAAATTTGGACATATATGGAAGTAATTAACATAAGAGTGAACAAATACATATAAAGAACAAGTTTAACAGAAATGGGAAATAACTAAAAATCTGCAATATTTAATTTTGACAAATCATTAACATAGAATTTCAAGGATTCCAGATAAGATGAAGGTTTTGCAAATACAGAAAGCCAAATAAGTTATCTGAAACAAGGCTCAATTGTATTTGGTCATATTCTGGTATATTGAAGCACATGCTAGTATTGGTATTAAGAGCATTTATTTTGTAATTAACTTCAATTGGTTTGTTAGTAACCTAGGAGCTCTTTAGTCCAAGTAGCTTCCTGAAAGGAAGCAAACAACTTAGTTCCCACATATTTTCTTTAGCAAATTGATGAAAATTTCATCAAGAAATCTGAGAAATTCATGTCTTCTTTCACCAGAACTGCACAAAATAGCCAAAAAAGCCCGCAGTTAATAGGGAAGAGAATGACTAGCTGTGCTAATGCTTGCACAAGGAGACAAGCCATCAGACCTTCTGCTCAAAGTCAGGCCAAAGACAAGTGCAGCCTGCAAGTAAGATTGTGTCTGGAGAAAGCTAGAATGAAGGACCTCTGAGAGAAAGCCCAAAAGGAGACCTTGAAACCACACAGACAGAGCACCCTACACTCTGAGGTCTCTAATACTCTGTTCTGAGATGATAAAGGGATCTGAAGATCCAGAACTCTCATATGGATATATGTATTTGGAGCCTAATCCTGGAAGATAGCATTTATTGTAGGACCCTAGGTGATCTGGGCTGAGGAGGAGACAGAGCAACCTGGCTATGGCATAAAGCCCCAATTCAGGAACTATTTCCCCAAATCCAGCCTAGAGTAGAGATCAACTCTATCAAAATTATAGAGAACAAAAGGGAGAAAATTGCTTTTTCCACAAGGACTTTATGAATGCCTAGAAGAAATGAAGCAAGAATTTAAAAATTAAATAAAATGGAATAAAGTATTTAAAAAACAACAAATAGCTTAAAAACAAAATGTTAAACCTTTCCCAAGTAATGGACTCCTTGAAAACTAGAATAGACCAAATGGAAATCAATGCTTCTGGGATATATAAAAATACATGAAAATGATCTGATATTAAAAAAACTGATATGGAAAATGAATCAAAGGAAAAATAATTTAAATATTTTTAAAATTCTTAAAATCATGATAAAAATAAAAGCCTGACACTAAATTTATAGAAATCATATCTTAAAACCTCCTGGATTTCTTTAAATTGAGTGCAAAGTAAAAATAGAAATACTTTATCTATAATTTCCTATAAGAAATTCCCAAAAGATAAGTCCCAGGAATGTCAGAGTCAAAACTCAGGGCTTCCTTATCCAAGAAAAAATATTGTTAATTATCCAGAAAGAAGGATTTCAAGTACAAGAATTCACAGTTGGGATTATACAAGACCTGGTAACTAGTACTATAAATGAGAAAACTTGGAATACAATTTTCCAAAAGACAAAAGATAGACTTACAAACAAGAATAATTTACCCATCAAACTGAATATAATCCATTATTGGTGGTGGAATCAGGTATAGATGTGCAGTAGAGAATTTTCAAGAATTTTTGACAAAAGAACCAAAACTGAGTAGGAACTTCAAAATACAAACAAGAGAAGTCCAGAAAGTTACTTAAAAAACAACAACAAAAAAAAAAAAACTAAATCAGGATTGTATGATTATATAGTGCTAACATTCTGAAAGGATAGAACAAAAAAAGCACTTATTTAGAACCTTAAAAGGGTATTGTGTGATTTAATGGCAGCTAGTCAGTATACTGGATAGAGCACTGCACTGGTGTTGAGTCAGGAGGATGGGAGTTCAAATCTAGCCTCAGATACTTGACATTTACTAGCTGTGTGACTTTGGACAAGTCACTTAACCCTGATTGCCTCCCTTCTAGTCATCCTGATTCATATCTGGTTACTGGAATCAGATGAATCTGGATGAGAATGTGAGGTTGGTGACTTAGCACAGCACCCCCTAACTCAAATCCAACTCAAGTACTTGTCATGGCATCACTTCCCTATCATGATCTTCTTTGAGAATGAAGGACAAACATCATCATCATCATCATTTGAGTGATTTAAATAAAGAAAGCAAAAGACTTGGGAATGGATTAGGTCTATTCTGGAAGTTTGAAAAGAGGAAAGACATTAATAGGACCAGCATTTTCCTGATACATTCTCCTTCGGCTCCAGCTTCCATGATACCGCAAGCTTCTGTCCTCCTCTAATTGGCTCTAATTTTTCTGATGCACCTTTATGGTCTAGATATAGTTAGTGCCTTTCAGTCATGGTAGGTGCCTGAGATGAATCTAGTTACCATACCCTGATGACTGACTAGAAGCCTTTCAAGATGGAGAAGAGGGGCACTCCCAAAGAAATTAAGCGCTTCTGTATCCTTTGCATATTAGGGTTTTACATATTTGCACAGGGCAAAGCATAATTCTTTTGTTAAATATTTGGTAGCATCTTAGTGTCTCATTTCTGTATCAAATCTGAGCTAACAGGATTGATAACATTAGAGTTATAATTACAGTAGAAGCTAAAAAAGAATATTATAGTATAGAAAAAAGGAAGAGGAGGCGGAACTTGTTATTTCTCATAATTAGGGTACATGAGAAGAATATAAAAAAGGGAGAATGACTGGGGAAAGGGAGGCATCAGATAAACCTCACTTTTTTTTCTTAATTTTTGCAAGGCAAATGGGATTAAGTGGCTTGCCCAAGGCCACACAGCTAGGTAATTATTAAGTGTCTGAGACTGGATTTGAACCCAGGTACTCCTGACTCCAAGGCCGGGTGCTTTATCCACTGCGCCACCTACCCACCCCTAAACCTCACTTTTCTAGACAGGACAAAAGGGGAGTAGAACACATACACACACACACATACACATACGGTTTGGTGTAGAAAAACATCAAATAACAAGGAAACTTTAGGGATGAGAGAAGACTTAATAGGAAAGTTAATAGCAGTTTGTCACAAACAAAACAAACTTCTGGATCTGAACAAGAAGATTAAAAGGATAGGGCTATGGGTTGGCTAGGTGGCGCAGTGGATAAAGCACCGGCCTTGGAGTCAGGAGTACCTGGGTTCAAATCCAGTCTCAGATACTTAATAATTACCTAGCTGTGTGGCCTTGGGCAAGCCACTTAACCCCATTTGCCTTGCAAAAGCCTAAAAAAAAAAACCCTAAAAAAAAAAGATAGGGCTGGGGAGGGGGAAGAAAAGAGCTGAACAAATTGTGATATATAAATGTAAGAGAATGCTTTATTATAAAAAAAGGATAAAAGAGATGATTTTAGAGAATCCTGGGTATTATGAACAGACACAGTGAACGGAAGGCTATGAGCAACTTTGTCTCCAGAGGTCTATGACAAAATAGTTTATTGACTTACTGACAAGAAAGGATATAGATTCAATTTGTAGAAAAACTTTTTCTTTTTTTTTCTTTTCTATCTTTTATTAGATTTACATTAATAAAATACTCTTGTTTAAGAGTAAATGAAATACCCCCTCCCCCATAAATATAGACTTGCTTGAGTGATAAAGTAAAGGGGAGAGAAAAAATTAAAATTAAAAAAAAAATAATAGTTATAATTGTAGGTATGGCCAGGTGGCACAATGGACAGAGCACCAGCCCTGGAGCCACAAGCACCCGAGCCCACATCCCGCCCCATACACCCAACAATCACTGAGCCATGTGACATGCAAGCCACCCCAACCCCACTGCCCTGCAAAAAACAAAAAAAAGAAAAAAGAAAAAAAGACCCAAAATAAAATAAAATAGTAATAATAGTAGGGGTGGCTGGGTGGCAGACAAATTATTGGCCCTTGACCCAGGAGCACCTGGGTCCAAATCCAGCCTCACACCCAACAATCACCCTGCTATGCAGCCCCAGGCAGGCTACCCAGCCCAATTTTCTCTGCACCCTACCCCCCCCAAAATAATAATAATAAAAAACATGTGCTTGAGTCTTTGTTCCAACACCAACAACTCTGTCATGGGTGGATCATATGATAAGTCCATGGCAAAAGTTACTTCCATATTTTTCCACCGTTGCCATTGCTGATCGCAACTCCTTCCTTTTGTATTTCTCCACTACCATGTACTATATTTTCTCTCTCCTTTCACTCTGACTCTCCTGTAGGGTAGCTAAGTGGCGCAGCAGACAGATCCCTGGCTCTGGGGCCAAGAGGCCCTGAGCCCCCATACCACCCCTTAGGCCTAGCATCCACCTGGCCCTAGGGTCCTGGACAGGCCATCCAATCCCAGCCCCTTGCAAGAAGTAAAAAAGAAAATGTGTTATATCTGACCACTCTCCCCACATGGTCCATCCTCTCCTCCATCACTCACATCCCCCCCTTACCCCTGTCCCCCCCCTCTTCTTCTTACTACAGATGTCTATACCCCATTGAGTATATATGCTGTTTCCTCTCCTAACCACCTCTGATGAGAGTGAAGTTTCCCTCATTCCCCCTTGCCTTACCCCCTTCCATATCATTGCAATAGCTCATTGTAATAAAGAAAAATCTTATTATATGAAATATCTTGGCCTATTCCCCCCCTCTCCTTTTTCTTTCTCCCATTCCATTTCCCTTTTTTTCTATTGACTCCATTTTACACCATATTTTATCTTCGAATTCTACTTTCTCCTGTGCTTCAACTATAAAAGCTCCCTCTACCTGCTCTATTAACTGAGAAAGTTCATATGAGTATTATCAATGTCTTTTTTCTATACAGGAATACATGCAGTTCATCCTCATTAAGTCCCTCATATTTTCCCCTTCTCCTCCAATCTCTATGCTTCACCTGAGTCCTGTATCTGATGATGAAACCTTCTGTTCAGCTCTGGCCATTCCAACAGGAACATTTGAAATTCCCCTGGTTCATTGAAAGTCCATCTTTTTCCCTGGAAGAGGACATTCAGCCTTGCTGGGTAGTTGATTCTTGGCTGCATTCTAAGCTCTTTTGCCTTCCGGTATATTATATTCCAAGCCCTACGAGCTTCCAATGTAGTTGCTGCTAAGTCCTGTGTGATCCTGACTGCAGCTCCGTGATATTTGAACTGTGTCCTTCTGGCTGCTTGTAATATTTTCTCTTTGACTTGGGAGTTCTGGAACTTGGCTATAATATTCCTAGGGGTTGGTTTTTTGGTATCTCTTTCTCGGGGGAATTGGTGGATTCTCTCCATTTCTATTTTGCCCTCTGCTTCTATTATATTAGGGCAATTTTCCTGTAGTAATTCTTTGAAAATGATGTCAAGGCTCTTTTCCTGATCATGACTTTCAGGTATTCCAATAATTTTTAAATTATTTTTCCTAAGTCTGTTTTCCATATCAGTTGTTTTTTCAATGAGGTATTTCACATTTTCTTCTAATTTTTCATTTTTTTTTTGTTTTGAAGTATTAATTCCTGATTTCTGGTAAATTCATCAATCTCCCTGAATTCTATTCTTTGTCTGAAGGATTTGTTTTCCTCAGAGAGTTTTCTTATCTCTTTTTTCATCTGGCCAATTTTGCTTTTTAAAGCATTCTTCTCATCCATAACTTTTTGAACTGTTTTATCCATTTGACCTAAGCTGGTTTTTAGCATGCTCTTTTCTTCAGCATTTTTTGGGGGGATTTCCTTGACTAGGCTGCTGACTTCATTTTCATGTTTTTCTTGCATCTCTCTCATTTCTTTTCCCAGTTTTTCTTCTAACTCCCTCATTTGATTTTCAAAGTCTTTTTTTGAGCTTTGTCATACATAGCCTGAGCCCAATTTCTGTTTTTTCTTGGAGTCTTTAGATGCAGGAGCTTGTGCTTCCTCATCTTCAGACTGAGTATTTTGATCCTTCTTGAGCTCATTTGCAAAATATTTCTCAATGGTGTTCCTCTTTTTTCTCTGCTTGCTCATTTTCCCTGCCTGAACCTGGTTTTGGGGTGCTTCCTGAGCTTTTGGAACACTCCCACAAGGGTCTCAGTGTGTGAGGCTCTGTCCTCCCTCCTGATCTGTGAATGGCCATAAGCGCCCCCCCACCTGCCACTGGGCTGAGGTGGAAGGGGCCCTGCTGTTCTATGGGGGGGCCTAGACTGCAATCAGGATCTGAATGTGGTCAGAGCCCCAGATTCCTGTTCCAGGGGCAGAGGACAGAGCTCTGCAGTCTCTCTCTCTCTCTTCACTCCCCTCCCTAGGTTTAATGGGCTCATGCCCTGGGGGCTCCTGCTTACTAGCTCAGCCTGCTTCTGCTCTGGGATCTGGGCTGCCCAAAGACTATGTTGCTTGCTGTGTGCCCTGAGGGCTGGGCTCCACGTGTTCACTCTGGCAGAGGTCCCCCTCTGTTCCCCCACTTTTGTGCCCAGTGCTCCCCGGGGTGTAGATCAGAAAACTGCCCCCGCAGCTGTGAGCTGCGGCTCCCAGTGCCCTGGGGCTGCCTCTGGGGGGCTGAAGTTCTTTCGCTCTGGCGGGCTACCCCTCTGGCGGCCGCCCCTCTGACCCCAGGGAGCCTTTCTGCTCTTTTCCAGGTTACCTTGAGTAGGAGAACTGCCTCACTGGGTCCCTCTGTGGCTTCTGTCTCTGGAAAGTTTAGTTAGAGTCCTTGGGTTTATGAGTTTTATCAGAGAGCACCTAAGAAGATCCTTTCTTGTTGCCATCTTGGCTCCGTCCCCCCAAACTTTATTTTTCAATATGGACCTGGGAACATAGGTTTTGTTTGTTTATTTGTTAAGAGAGATTTGTTTTTTCCTCTCTGTTTTTAATTGGGTTGGACTGGCAAGGTAATGAGGGTAATGATAACCAAAAAAAAGGGAGAACTGAATCAATTTTTAAAATGCACAGAAGAGAACTGAAAGAAATTGTGAAGAAAACTCAGACAAATGGAACATTTTTGAAGGTAATGTATGGTATTCTATTTTTTATTGGAAATTTAAGATTTCATGTATAATTTGTTTTTGGTATTTTGCTGTATATATGGTTTGGCTCTTTTTTGTAAAAGTATTGATGTTTAAATTTTTTTTAATTTAAAAAATAAATGAAAAATAATGCCCTGTTTAAAAACTTATTAACTCATTTACACTCTACTGCAGAGGCAACCCTGATGGGCTAGTCATGTTGTTTAAATACCAAACATACATTTGTCTAAAAGACTATTTTACTGAAAACTCACACAGGACTCACACAGAGGTTAGAAGAAGTGATGCAAGGATGCTCTTAAGGTATCTTTGAAGAACTTTGGAATCAGTAATGAAATATAGCAAACACTGGCATAGGACTACCCATCATGATATGCCTGCATCAAATAAGGCATGCTTTATGAGTAAAACAAAATTCAAAAGACACATAAGATGTGCAGATTTAGAGACATCTCCATTTCAAATGTTCACATGAAATATTTGTACTTCCCTGTGGTAAAAACCTTCCAAGCTCCAATTGATGGATCAACCACAGTCCGACACAATGTGTATTAACTCCAACCCAGTGATATCATTTTAGAAACAACCAGTTTTCCTAAAAGCGAATTGCAATAAGAATTTTGAGGAGGAAAAGTTAATTTTCATCTGATAGAAGAATCATATAAAAGCATTATGTGTTAATAAAAATATGTTCTTGTCTATTTGCTGGATTTTTTGGCATTGCTCTTTTGCAGATAACTATGCCTATGACATTTCACTTATGAGATTCTTTCATTTATTTGAAGTTTCAGTTAAACTGTAAGGTTTTTTTATTTTTTTGTTTTTATTTTTGGGGGTTTTTTAAAGTTTTTTGCAAGGCAATGGGGTTAAGTGGCTTGCCCAAGGCCACATTGCTAGGTAATTACTAAGTGTCTGAGACCAGATCTCAACCCAAGTACTCCTGACTCCAGGGCTGGTGCTTAATCCACTGCACCTCCTAGCCGCCCCTTGTAGGGTTTTTTTAAAACCAGTTACTAATCTTACCTTACCCTTTCTCATCTTTGTACTTTTGTTCCTATATATCCTATGCCTATACCTTCAGTTAGGAAGTAAAATATCTGCAACTTCTAATTTCCAACTGAAGAAGAGGTTTTAAGTGCAATTAGGTTCCTTTCCAGCGACAAAGCACCTGGTGCTGATTCTATTCCAACTGAGATATTCAAGGTGTGTGTGTGGGTCCATTGCTCATCCAAAAACTGACATTTTCCAGGTTATATGGCATGAAGAGACTATTTCCTAAGAATTTAAGGATCCTTCATCATCCATCTCTATAAAGATAAAGGGAATAGATTGTCCTCTGACAATCACAGGGGTGTTTCTCTTTTAGTTATGGCTTGGAAGATTCTTGCTAAAATCCTTCTCAATAGGCTGATACTTCACCTGGAACATGTTCACCTCCCTGAGAGCCAATGTGGCTTCAGAAAGGGTTGATAAAGAGTCGATATGGTGTTTACTGCCCCTCAACTACAGGAAAAATGCCAGGAACAGAACAGAGGTCTGTATACAACTTTTGTGGATATGACCAAGGCATTTGATACTGTTAACCACAAGGGTTTTATAGAAAATTATGTCAAAATTTTGTTGCCCAGAAAAGTTCATCAATATTGTACATCAATTTCATGACTGCATGCTTGTCCAGGTTCTGGATAGTGGATGATGCTCTCAAGATTTCCTGGTCATTAATGGAGAAAAACAAGGATGTTTCCTCGCTCCCATACTTTTTAGCATGATGTTTTCACCCATATTTATGCATCACCTTCAATGAGGATGAACATGGCCTTAAGGTCAGCTTCTGCACTAATGACAAATTCTTCAACTTGAAAAGACTGCAAGCCAAGACCAAAGTGGAGGTAGGGTTGGTACTTGATGTTTTGCTTGCAGATGACTGTGTACTTAATGCAAAAAAAATATGGATCAATTCTCTAGTGCTTGTGATAATTATAACAATTAACATCAAGAGAACACAGGTGCTCCATCAGCCAGCACCTCACCATACACACGTGGAATTATCATTTACAGCAGATAGAGAAGTTTTCATTTACTTGGCAGTGTCCTTTCCTAGGAGGTACACATTGACAATGAGGTTGACACTCGCATTACCAGAGCTAGCTCAGTATATTTGGGAGGCACTGAAAGAAAGTGTGGGAGAAAAGAGGTATTAGAGTATTAAACTGACTATGCTTGTGAAACCCGGACAGTCTTCTAGCATCATGTCTGGAAACTCAATTGTTTCTATTTAAATTGTCTTAGGAAGATTCTGAAGGTCACCTGGCAGGAGAAGATACCAGACCCTGAGATCCTTTCTTGAGCTAAATTACCTTACATTCCAACATTACTAGAGATAGTGCAACTATGATGGATTGTACATATTGTTAGAATGCCAGATGTACTCTTGCCCAAAAAACTATGGAGAACTCACAGGGCAAGTACTCACAAGGGAGTCAGAAGAAGCAGTACCGAGACACCCTGAAGATTTCATTGAAGAACTTTAGAACTGATTGTACAGCATGGGAGACACTGGCCCAGGACCACCAGCATGGCGTGCCCTCATCAGTGAGGGGGTTGCACTCTATGAGGAAGGCAAAATTGAGGCAGCTCAAAGGAAATGTGACACCTCTAAGTTTAGAGTACCCACTCCAGGTGTTCACATGGATTATTTGTGCCCAACTTGTGGTAGAGTATTTTGAGCTCATATTGGTCTGATAAGTCACAGTCAGACACACTAATGTTTCAAACATAATGATGTCATTTTGATCTTCTTCCATAATGAAGGACAAGATCAACCAACATTTATTCTCTCTCTCTCTCTCTCTGAGAATTACTTTTAAATACTTTGTAAATTAAATCAATCTAGTAATTCTTTCTTGGAGTTCAATATGTAATACATCAACATTTTTGTTTGTATAGTAGTTCAGAGGTAAGACTCTCAGCATTTTAACTATTTAACTAACATCAAAAGCATCTGTGTCTAAAATTATTTTGAGATTCCACTCCCACAGAGGACTTTCTTTGCCCTGATGACATTCATTCAGTTTTAGCCAGAATACAAAAAAAACTAGACTTTTTATGAGAAAACCCAAGAAAGAATAAGAAAAGTCCAAAAAAATGAAGATGTGATAGACCTTAGTATAAAGGGAAAGATTAATTTGAAGAGACCTAGATTTAGTCCACAGGTTTGCTTATTTCAGAGTCAATTCCAGAGTTGAATTTAATACTTTAGCTTTAATTTTTTTTCTTTATTGCTTCTTTCCTAAAACCAACTAAAAGGATCTCCTATTTCTCCAACATTACTTCAAAGACAAGCATTCATCTAGGAACAAGTAGCCCATAGCATTTACTATCCTTTTTAGTTAAATTTCAGTAAAACAGGGAATATTCTAGTCCCATATCCTCATCCCTCTCAGTTGGTCACTGTAGGAGATAACAACATACTCCCAGTAGTCACCATCTTGCACTTATTAAAAAAGAAAAAGAATATCTAATACTCATCTGAGATGGTACTTTTACAGTACAAAAAGGAAAGGCACATTTTGAACTGCTACAAATCCTATTCTGGGGAACTGACACATTTTTTTCCCTAACTGGAAACAGATTTGGAGGACTATAGCATCCCACATCTGTTTTCAGATATTATAAAGAATATCCTTTAATAAATCTATTTGGAACATTTATTCACTTGTTCATTTACTTCTTTCTCTTCCTCTTCAGTATGGACTAGGGATTATCACATAATTACTCATTTGGAGAGACACTTGCCTGCCATACAGTTAGGACAAATTGATCAAGGCTCCTCTTTAATTTTTAAATTCCTTGAATTCAGATAACACATTGAATTCAAGAAATTTAAATGAACCTGTTAGATAAGGTGTATTTTCACCATCTTTATGTACCAAAATGTTTTTGTGGATGCTTGTACTAATAATGAAATTTGTTAAATGTTAAATGTTTAAAATGAAACCAGGAGCTATATTTAAATTTAGCCATCATTTCTTTATATCTCCTGGTTTCATGTAGAAGGAGAATATGAGACCAGTTTTTGACTATCTAAAATGGGAAATGAACAAAAGTAGATACTGGCTCTGATTATTACCTGTATTTAGAGATCTTTAGTCATGCTAAAAAACAGCACAATAAGGAGGTCAAAAAACCTCAGTGATTGTTTCATTCACTCAAAGAAAGTAACAACAAAACATTTAACCTCTTTGCCAAACAGATATAAAAGCAAGAGCAATATTGTTTTAGAGTACAAACATAATTGAAAAACATTGTGGAGGATGGCAGAAGATAAGCAATACTGCCTCAAAAAATGCAGAAGGCATTTGAAAGGAAAACATACATGTGAAGCTTGGTTTGAGATGCAGTTAAACCAGGTTGTCCTAAAAGTATGCATAGATAAAACTGGCAGGATAAATTAGATGTGAAAAGGAAGAGATTTTCTTGCATTTCAATAGCAATATATTTTCATTATTTATCACAATGGAACTACCACATCTTGACTCTTCCTTTTCAATAAATATTGTGCTATATGAGGAAGAAATGTTACTTGGGAAAATAAGGTCAGAGAGTATACCTGAACTTTATCAAATACTTATATATATTTAATTTTTACTGGAGGCAAGATCATTACCTAGGATCTTGGGAATCTATTATCAAAATGGCTCAAAGAGATGGAAATTTCAAAAGAAAGGAAAAAGTCATGGTTAGTTTTATTATCAAAAGAATAAGTTAACTGAAAACTCATTGTTGGCTACTAATTGATTAGCCTATTTTCTCATTTCTATAAAAATTTATGAGACTAGTCAATTCAAATAATTTAGGAGTGTCCTCAATGAAAACATTAGAAGGAAGATTTTCACAATTTTCTTTAGAAAACCATATCATAGGGGCAACTAGGTATACAATGAACAGAGCACCTGCCCTGGAGTCAGTAGGACCTGAGTTCAAATCCAGCCTCAGATACTTGATACATACTAGCTATGTGACCTTGGACAAGTCATTTAACCTCATTGCCCTGCAAAAGCCAAAAGAAAGCTACATCTGTAAAGGATATAGGATTCTACTTTATCTACTATCTGTTTTTTTTAAAGCATATCTTAACTCGGTAGAGCAAAAGGAGTTGTTAGGTTTTCTGCCATGCATGTGTAAAGATAATAGAAGATTCCTTGACAAAGCAACCATGGAGTGGGGCCCAAACAAGATAAAAATTATTTGGGAAATATTTTACAATATAAGTTAAAAATATGAACCTGCATGGATCCTTTTGTATGATTTAATGGTTCTTTTTCTATTTTTTTATTGTCCTAATTCTCTTCTGCCATTTATAGTTAAACTCCTCCTTCCCATAGTTCTGGTTGAAGTGACCTTACTTCTTATCAGGGCTAACCTCAATCCTTGTTCAAACAATCCCCTTCTATCCTCTTTCCTCTAACAGATTGCTTTCTGTCATCCCCATTCCATCACTTATTTTTCAGTCTCTTCCTTTCTACTGGTTCATTTCCTAATGCCTGGAAATAATTTATTCTGTGCTTCATATATAATTTCTTTGCATGTTGTCTCTTTCCTCATGGAGCTTAAATTGTAAGCTCCATGAGAGTAGGTATTATAGGTATTATCTTTTGTTTCTTTTTGTATGCCCAATGATTAGCATAGTTCTTAGTATAAATAGGTGCTTAATAAATGTTTAATTGAATTGAATTTCAATTTGATACCAGTGCCTTAGAGGATGTGAGGATTTTCACATGCTTCTCTCTTTGTACAACATATTGCTGTTTGCCTTGAACCCTTGAGTACTACAGAACCTCCTCAAGGAAATCATGATCCCCTCAAAAGAAATTTGGCCTAGTGATTTATGAAGGAAAAAAACCCTCAACTTACAAAGAATACATACTGTTCTGATTATGAAACACAAATGAATTATCATCTCATATTTTAGGCCATCAGGATATAACTATGACTGTGGATGAATACTGATTTGGATTCACTATTGAATAGGAAAAAGAGGGTAAACTAGAGGCCATTTGGAAATTATACAGGACTTTTATTGATTCCCTAGCTACTCCTTGCTTTCTAAGTGCATATTTTAAATAATAACTCATTCTTGTGGTATGTAGTATCGTACTTTCTTTCCTTGCAATAACTTTTAAGTAAATAGTGCAAGTATTATTATTTCTATTCTATAGAGATAGCATTAGGGCAGAACAAGATTATCTGACTTGTCAATGATCACAAAGCTAATAAGCATGTCAGGTGGGATTCCAACTCAAATCTCCTGACTCCTAGTTCAGTACTCTACCCCACTATTCAGCATTGCCTTTATTTTTAACATCACTATTTCCTAGCATCATTATGTTTCTGTGAATAATGAAACACCATGATCTCAGTAGAATCAAACTTGCAGGTGACCCAGAAAGAAATAGAAAGATGCATGATGGGCATAATTAGATTGCAATATATTAATAATTATGCTTTGAATATGAAAAGTGATACAAAAGCATAATCAACAATTTGTATGAACAAAATGGGTTGCAACATATACTTAAAAATAAGGAGCAAATAGTTAAGATGGTTCAGGTGTTGCCCTGTTGTCCATCCATCCCTTAATTGATCAACATTTTTAAGCAACTGTGCTTAATGCTAACTTGGTCCCCTGGAAAGGTTTAGTTCTTCTCATATAAGTGAGGATTTTATGTTCCCAAAATATTGACCCCACACTGGCACCAAGTAGTTTTATTATTTCTAATAGATTTAAAAGAGTTCTTAAAAAGGAATTGACTGTATGTTTATATATCAACTGTATATAGCCTGGTTGACAAGATAACATTCAGTTGCATTTCATAATCTAGGTAACATGTATTTTTAAACCAATTTTTTTTTTCTTACATGAATTCTAAGCTATTGTTTTTGCAGGGCACTGGAGTTAAGTGACTTGCCCAAGGCCACATAGCTAGGTAATTGCTAAGTGTATGAGGCTGGATTTTGAAATTACATCCTCCAGATTCTAGGGCCAGTGCTCTCTCCTACCTGCCCCATTCTAGGCTATTTTTTTAAAATCTCCAATTAGCAAATAGAAACTCTTAAGTGATTAACAAAATGAAACAAATCAAAGGAAATTCTCTCTATAAATAGGCTTTTTTTTTAGTTTTTTTTTTTGTAAGGAAATGGGGTTAGGTGGCTTGCCCAAGGCCACACAGCTAGGTAATTAAGTGTCTGAGGTCACATTTGAACTCAGGTACTCCTGACTCCAGAGCCGGTACTCTATCCACTGCACCACCTAGCTGCCCCCAAATAGGCTTTTTAAACTTCAATTTTTTAGTTCTAGAAAAATCACATGGGAAGTAAAGGTTTAAAGAGAGCAACAATAGGGTGATAATATGGTCAGTGAGAGACTTCAAACAAGTCAGTAACATAATAAATTTGAGAAAAAGATAAATTACATATCATTATCATTTAACATTTCTCTAGCAACTTTTCACAGTACTTCTTCAGTAACTGTTTTTTTGTCTTGTACCTTGAGAATTTGTTAATTGCACCATTCCTATTGGAAATGAATTAGAGACTACCAACCTCCTTCCCTCTTCCCAACGGAGATCTTTTCTGAAGAGGGCCTGGCCCAGCTGCCCAAGGCGGAAAGTCAAGAGTATGGAAGGAGAATCAGAAACAAAGGATATTCCCTGAATTCAAATACTCAATGGGGGTTGTTGACACAAGGGAGAGTTTTTCTCCCAGGCGGGAGAAAAAAAGAACTAGAACTAATTTACCATAATCCTCTATGGAGGCTTCAAGCCTCTGCTCATATGAATAATACCAGAAAGAATTCACATATCTTCCTGCAACATTGCCATAAACCAAATAAGTTTTTGGGGCTTCAGGGACCATGTAGGAGGATAAAGGCATAAGACTAATAGAAATTTATTTTTAATCTATAAAACTGCCTTAGGAATTGACACAATTTGGGCCAGGTTAGTGAGCTATTCTTTGTGGAAAGAGAATGAATGATTGTCTTCAGTTGGAGAAAAGCAGAACTGCCATAAAGAATGAGTAGAATTGATCAGTAGTTAGGGTGAGCCTGGTGTCCTAGAGGAGGGCCAAACTATGAAGAGTAGAAAACAGAGCAAGTGGATAAAACTACAGTAGAATTGTTGCATTCTAGTAAATGGGGAGGAAATCTCAAGCAAGAAGATGTGGAAGAATACCACGGAGATGTTTTTCTACACAGAGCAATGCTCTGGGCATTAGGATGCTAAGAGGGGCTGTGGAAGACATCCACATGGGTGAGAGGACCAATAATAGCCAATAGGAGGACATAAGAGTTGAGTAGATGAATGGCAGAGTGGAGCTTTAATGGGTAGCAATAACTGAAGAGGGTTGCAAAACATGGCAAAGTAGCTATGGAGAGGATCTCCTATTCTGTGAAACCAAATATAACTTCCCTAAAATGAAAGCCCACAGAAGGCAGTTCTTGAAAGTCATATAGTCTTCTGGGAAAGGATTGCTCCCTTCTGGGTGCTGTGACTCCCTAAGGATCAGCTGTCAATATTATCTTTCTTTTAACTTGTAGACAAAATTGTTCATGCTTTGGGTTTTGTGAACTTTTGAGTTTGTAAAAACAAAACAAAACAAAACAAAACAAAAAAAACCAGTATCTGCTTTCAGGAAAGAGTAAGATAATGACATTCTCGAGCAATCTGGATGTTCACAGTGAACAATAGAAGAGTCCTACTCATCCCAAAGTGTACTCAGGTCCTTTATATGAAGAGGGAGCCTTTGACACAAGGGTTCTATACATAGGAGAGTACTAAGGTAAAAAAAATCATTAAACAGTGTGGTAACATGACCCATTCATTCATTGGGGAGTGTAGGAATAATCTGATTGCTATTTATTATATTTCTTAAGTTTCTTTTATAGCTATATTAACTGTGAACTTGGTTCTTGGGTATAGTAGTTGGACTATGAGTAAGAAGGCTGAAACCTAATGGGAGAAGTAATAGGAATGCATAATAAACTCTTCAATCAATATAGAATTTAAAATGGTGCAAAAGATGGAAGCAAGGGTGAACCCCAAAGTGTGACATGATGTTTTAATAATAGGCATACTAGAACTGACAGTGATTTGAAACTGGAAATGAAGCTAAAGACAACAAAAAGGATTTTTTGAACTATAGTTAAGGAAAAGAAAAGAACTGAAAAGTATGGAAATGCTGCTTGGGGCAGATGGGATGAAATTTGGCTTTGGTTTTCTCATTTGCAAAATGAGAATTGAAACACAAAATAGGTAGGGAGACAATAAGAGAACACTAAACTACCCTTGCTGAGTTTAGTCAGGTAAGTATATCCCAAGACAACTAAAATAACTGTTGGGTGTGACTGCTGTTCCATTTTTAGTGATCTGAGAATGGGAAAAGTACTACATTGTTAGAAAAGGACAAAGATAAAGTAAAAGATTTGATTCCTGGCAATATGTGTTATTAAAGGGATGGCTAGTGAATATCCAGAAAACTAAGTGAAACATTATATATATACATATATATAAACATACATATATGGTTATAAATATATATGTATAAGTATTATGTATAATATAGGGTTCTGTCCTAGTCTCCTTTTCTCCCTCTGTACTATTTCATTTAGGGAGTTCTCATGGATTTAAAGATTCTGGGGGCATCTAAGTGGCACAGTGGATACAGCAATGGCTCTGATATCTGGAGGATCTGAGTTCAAATCCACTCTCAGTTGCTTAATAATTACCTAGCTGTGTGATCTTGGGCAGTCACAACCCCAATGCTTTGCAAGGAACCCCATCCCCCACAAAAAACCACTAAGCTAATGATTCTTGTTTTTTTGTTTTAATGTTTTTGCAAGGCAAATAGAGTTAAGTGGCTTGCCCAAGGCCACACAGCTAGGGAAGCTAATGATCCTTAAATCTGCTTCTTCTACCCTAATCTCTTTAATGACCTGCAGTCTCACATCCTTATCTACCTTTTGAATATCTTGACCTGGATGCATCTTAAAATCTACATGTCCAAAACTGAATGCACTATCTTTCTCCTTAAATCTTTATCCCTTCTGACTTCCTCACTAACTCCTCTAACCTCTGCCTTCCCCTATCCAATTTGTTTCAAGGTTATTGATTTCACCTTTGTAGCATCTCTCAAATTCATGTCCTTTCTGACACTGCCACCACTCTGCTACATACTTGGATTATTTCAGTTGCCTACAGGGGAGTCTGCCTACCTCAAGGCTCACCTGATTCTAATCTGTCCTGTAGGGATTTTACTAAATCGTAGGGTCCGACCTTGTTATCCTTCCTGCCATTGGATAAATCCAGTAGTTCCTATTATTTACAGGATCAGATACAAAATTCTGTTTGCCCTTTCAGAATCTTTCATAACCTAGCTCCCTTAGATGTTTCAGTCTTCTTACACTTTATTCCCCATCACATCTTTCTCTATATAGTGACACTGGTTTCCTTGCTGTTCCATAAATGAAACACTCCATTTCTCAGGTTCTGGGCATCAATTCTGTCTGTCTCCCATATCTGGAATTTTTCTCTTCTTATTTCTTCCTCCTGGCTTCTGTTAAGCCCCAACTAAAATTTCATCTTCTGAAGGAAGTCTTTTCCAATTTTCCTTAATCCTTGTGCCTTTCTGCTTCTAATCATTTCCTATTTATCCTGAAAATAACTTTATACATAGTTGTTTGCTTGTTGTCTCCTACATTAGATTGTGAGCTCCTCAGGAACTTTTCATATCCCTAGTGCTTAGCACATTTCCTGGAAGGCCTCTTCATCACCCCATGGACATGCCAATGCTTTTCCTGAGTTTCCTTGGCAAAAATACTGGAGTGATATGTCATTTTATAGATGAGAAAACCAAGGCAAATAGGCTTAAGTGACTTGCCCAGCATCACACAGCCAGTAATAATTTGAAGTCAAATTTGAATTCGAGACTTCTTGGCTTCAGACCCAGTGCTCTATTTGTTCTGACATCTTTTGAAATTTCTTCAACATCTAGCTCTTCATTTATTGTCTTTTGGAGAAAATACTGTATTTTGGTTTATGGGTTTCCACATAGTAAACTTAACTTAAGGATATATGATTTTAAAAGATCTTGATTGCCATTGGTTGATCATAGGACAATTTTTGGAAAGCAGCACTAGGTGACTTTCCACAAAAATATGAAACTATGAAAACAATAGATATCAATAAACATTTATTTTAAAATAAAAAGAAAAATTATAGATAGATCTTTGTTCCAGGAAGAAATTTAGGGTCATTAAACAAATTTCACTATTTCTCCAAGGCAATGCAGAGAAAAAAATAAGAAATATTTTCTAATCATCTTTTGCCATATCTTTACCTTGATTCCCTGAAGGACAAAGACCAACAATGATAGTCAAAGGGTAACTAACCTACAGCAAATAGAAGATCAGCTTTTTTTCCTCTGGGAAATAAATGAAGCCCTTGGGGGTGCTGTCCCGGACACAAACACGAGGTGGAGGTAGAGAAATCATGTGCGCTTTCAAACCCAGTTCACCAAAGGTACAGTCTCTATCTTCAGCTCCTAGAATAGAGTATTGTCAGTGTGTTTCACACAGTGTTTCACTGTTTCACCTTCAGGCTGATTCTTAATGGGACTTTCAGAACCTTTTGATTGTAGCCCTAACATTGGTAGACAATAGTTCCCTCTCTGGTCCCTGAATTCACATTTATTTGCTGTCCTTTACATATAACTTGTGTGTTGATACAAAATTTTTATTTTATTGAAAAGCTTTATGAAACTTTCTTAAATATACCAGTCTTGTTGGTCTTTAACAAAGAGAAACTATGCGGTATTGTAGAAAAAGGGATGTATTTGAAGGCAGGAGAGAACTGGCTTCAAATCCCACTTCTAACACTTATTACTAGGACACTGGGCACATCACTTAACCTCTCTGAGTCCCAGATTTATCATCTGAAAAATGGGCATAATATCTGTAATCCTTACCTCACTATATATGAAAAATCAAATGAATAAATATATATATAAAGTTCTCTTTAATGTATAACATTTTATGAATTTTAGTTATTGTTTTTTAGATTTATTTTAATTTTTCCAATGAACAGTTGAGAAAAGAAAAACAAAAAAAACCTTATAACAAACATTTAGCTACTGATAATGCAAAGGAATAACTGTCATGGCACCTATCCCAATAAATATTCCTGGGGACTAGTTCTTTAAGAGAGGCATTTTGATTTTCTACTGCATAATAGGACTAATGTTTTGAGGAGGGAGAATGAGGAAAAAGAATGTGATAGTGAGGAGCCTAATTATAGTCTGGCAACAGGGAAAAGGAATTATGACGTAGTAATGGATCCATACAATATGTTTCTTCCAGAAAATTATATAAGAATAGTCATTATCTTGCTTTGATTCAAAGAATACTGCTTTAAAAAAGATGATTGTATTTTGTCCACTGGATTTGTTACCAATGTAAATTCTTCATAAATGAATTAATTGATTCATTCATTCATAGAAGCACTGAGATAGAGGGAAAATGGTTGAATTTTAAATTGGGGGGTATGTGGGTTTAACTATACCTTTGATACTAGCTTTGTGACAGTGTAAATCATTTAACCATTTAAACCATTAAACCATTTAACCAAATCATTGAGGCTCAGTTTCCTTTGCTGTAAAAATAGTGATAATATCTTTTATGTCATTACAAAATTACTGAGAAAATCAAAAGCAAGAATGTATACAACACTTTTAAAATTGCAGAACATTATATAAAGTCAGCACTTGTTTATTTAAGCAATTATTTAATGCCAACCATATATGCTAGGCATAGTGGAAGATTTCCAAATTGAATAAACTATTTCCCTTCTCATCAGGGCAGGCAGAGGAGTAAAGTGGATAGAGAGTCAACTTCTAGCCACAAAGATCAGGAATCATGGTTTTTTACATATGCTGGCTGTATGATTTGGGTAAGACACTTGACCCGTCAGAGTTCTAGATGACACAGTAAAATTTGAAGGTTCCAACCTGTATTGCTAGTGGGAGTTTCTTCACCTGGAGGTTCTCTATACCAATGAAATCATAGATTCATGCTCTGTCTCAATTCCTTGTTATCATGTAGAAAAGGGAGGATAAGATTCACATATATATGTGTATATATATATATATATATATATATATATATATATAAATTATTATAATACAAGACAAATTAATTGGTCCAGTATGCTCATTATTGTATATATAATTGGACTTAATTTATACTATACTTTGATATTTCAATTTGAGTGCTATATCCAGCAATACAAATCTTAACTTCCATACCTGACTGCCCTGGGTGACTCTTTTCCATATACTCCTTCTATAAAGGAGGTCTAACCAATATGTTAGAACCCTTTCGCAGATGTGGAATCCTTAACCCTTTTTTTATGTCATAGACCACTTTGGCCATCTGATGAAGCCTGTGAATCCTCAGAATTTTTTTAATATAATTCTTTTTTTAAAAAATTATTTGATTTTAATCTATGGAATAAAATAGGATTTTCATAATATAATAAAAAGTGGTTGCACACAAAACTGCAAATGTATTAAGTACAACTTGCTATTTTTAAACATATAATAATCATGTAAATTTTTTTCTTTTTTTTCTTCCCCCCCATTTCTCCTTCCTCTCATTCAAGACAATATGATATATTTGGAAAATCCCAAAGACTTAACCAAAAAGATAGTTGAAATAATTTTAGCAAAGTATCAGAACGTTCTTAGGTAACTCAAGGAAATACTAAATTTAAATTTGAGACCTAGGAAAACAAACAGGTAAAAAAATTTTTTTTGCCCTTCCAAATTCCCAGATTCCTCTGAAATCCATCTAACAACTACTTGAGGGTCTTTGGTCCCCAGTTAATTAATAATGTCAGTTATTTAATAACTAAGAGGTAAGTGATAGTGGTTTATAATAGAGAGAGAATGCAAAACAAATTTCAAAAGACTTCAGGTTTTTAATACAACTAACAAATTATAAAGACAGGACTAAGCTTTTTTCTTGTTCCTAGTCCTTTGAGCTAGGCCTTACTCTCTGTAACCTTCAAGTTAGATATAATTACCTGATAGTTCTATATACCTAACACTTATAAGAAGTCCTTTGGGCTAGACCTTACTCTCTGTTACCTTCAAGTTAGATCTGACTAGTTGCCTAATATTTCTACACACCTACACATATACACAGACATACACACATTATATTTTTAATTTTAATTTTTAATTTTTAGGTTTTTGTAAGGCAAATGGGGTTAAGTGGCTTGCCCCGGGCAACACAGCTAGATAATTATTAAGTGTCTGAGACTGGATTTGAACCCAGGTACTCCTGACTCCAGGGCCCGGGGTGATTATAGAGGAGGAGGAAGAGGGAGTTGGAAATGAGTCTTTCTAGTTCTAAATCTATGATCCTAAGGAATGTACCCTACTAGATGAAAGTTTCTCATCTGTAAAGGCTCATAGATAAAGCCTACTGGATGATCCAAGAAATTGTCCTGGTAACTGTGAAAGAAAGCTTGATAGTTTGCTCCTTTAACCTCCCATGATAATATAGAGATTTTTTTTAAGCCTTAGGATCTTAGAAACTTGTTTGGATTAGTTTCAGAAAAAAGTGATGGAACAACTTGAATATATATATAGTCCTGGTCCCTCTGTTTTCTAACATGTCCAAATTTTAATAAAACTGACAAAAGGACTTAAATATGCAGAGGTAATTTCCAAATTGACTAGGATAATGGGGATATTACATAGATATTTATAATCATACATATTTGAACTATATTATTTTTCTAACTCAGATAATTTTTAATAATTTAATTGAGATGGAATTACATAAAGTATGTAAAATTGTCATTTTTTATTATACTAGCTTTACCTATTCAAGAACAGTAACTACTACTTTAATTATTTAGAACTTACTTTATTTGTATAAAATATTATATGTTTATATTAATATAATACTGCTATATCAATGTAATATAATTTCTGTTTTGGCAGCTATTCTCTCAGGTACTTTATACATGCATTTTTGATTTCTTATGGTATGATTGTGGTATAGAGGCTTATTTTAGGAAATTAATTGATGTGTGGGCCAACACAACAGAAAATGAAACAAAATATACTATTAAATTGTTTCAATGGGGTGAGGATTTATGTAACAATGAAAATCAATAATTTTATTTAGGCAATACGAATCAATGTTGAAGAAGATTATTTTAATTGTGGATTAAAAAAAAAGAACCAGAAAGTAGAGGTCTAATGAATAATTCAAGATACTGTGAACTTATTTAATAATTTCATAATTAATCATGTAAAATTAAAATACATAGTAGGATTGTTGACAAATGAACCACAGAAATGATCAGAATATATATATATAAAAGTGATAGAAGCAACTTTTAAAAATTGTAAAAATCACAGTATGTTTGAGTTGGAAAGAATCTTAGAAATCATTTAGTCCAATTTCCTTATTAGACAAATGAGAAAATTAAATAAAGCTCAAAGATGGAAAATGACTCATCTAAAGTCACAGTGAATTAGAGGTAGAATTAAGAGTATATAAAGTACTTGTCTCCCATCTTTACTCCTATCTCTTGACTGCCATTCCCAACTTCTTTCCATTACTCTACTCTGAAGAACTACATCTTTTTTTTTTGTAGGTGATCAGGATTAAGTGATTTGCCTTGGGTCAATAGCTAATAAGTGTCTGAGGCCAAATTTGAACCCAGGTTCTCCTGACTTAAGGTCAATGTTCAATCAACTGTGTCAGCCAGTTGTACCCAAGAATATATCTTTTTGAAACTAATTGAAGCTCATTAATGTAGAATATGGGCTAACATAGCATACAGATTCATAACAGATTTGTCATTTTGTTGGTATAGAGAATTTCCATGTGAGGAAACTCTTACCAAAGGAGGCTGACAGATCCCTTGCAATTTATTGTTGCAGGAGAATTGCCTAGAGCACTGAGAAATTAAATGACTTGCCCTGAAATACTTAGCCAGTATGTGACAGAGGCAAGATAGCTTATGGTAACAGAAAATGTTTCCAAACCATTCCCCTTTTTAACCTTTATTTAATGAAAGATGTTTGCATTATGGAAGTAGGAGGGGGAATCTAACTTCGGACACTGTTCTATTTCTTCTGTTCCTTTCTTTTTTACAATTCTGATCTGATTTCTATGTTTCCAACTTTACCTCCATGGTTATAGGGGAGTGCGAAAAGATTTGGGAGGGGTAAAGGAAAGAGGATAGATAATAGATATAGACACAGATATAGATAGACAAATGGATAGATAGAGATAGACAGATATAGATATAAATGAATAGATAGACACAGATATAGATAGAAATAGATCATTAGATATAGAGAGATGGATAGATAGACATAGATGATTGATAGATATAGATAGGCAAATGGAAAGATAGAGATAGACAGATATGGATATAATGAATAGATATAGATAGAAATAGATCATTAGATATAGACAGATATAGACAAATGGATAGATAGATACAGATATAGATAGAAATAGATCGTTATATCTAGATAAATGTATAGACATAGATAATACAGAGACATAGATAGATGGAGATAGAGATAAAGATATAGAATAGATGGATAGATGGATATAAATAGACGTAGATGGGTAGATAGGGATAGAAGGTAAGAACTAGTCTTGCAGATACTTAACCTTGAGGGAATTTATAGTATAACACTACTGGGATAAAGGGTCAAAGTGCAATTTGGGAATTTCTCAGAAACTCTTGATCGTTTGCCCTCATCCTGGTAGAACCTGAGAACTTCATTGTATGGCATTCCCTCAAGGGTGATCATCAGATCTTCTTAGAACTAAGGCTCAAACATAGAATTGGTTTTATTTACACAGAGTAAGATAAAGGGCTAATATCCCAATACACAAAGAGTAAGACCCCACTTCTCTTTCAGTCCCCGTCTCTTTTTACTATACTGATTACAGCTTGTCAGCAAGGGGAAAGAGCGCACAACTAAACCCATGGAATCCAATAGCATGAGAATCAAAAAAGTCCTCTCCACCTTTTATGCTTATAATCAGTCTCTGCCTCTCCCTAGGAGCCTGTGCTATAGAATGTGCATTTCATGTCAGCTTTGCCTCCAGAAAATAATTATTCATGTCTGATAGGAGTGGAAATTATTTTGACTAATCTTATCTGATTGAGTATAAGCTATCATCATCACTAATGACATTTACAACATGAATCAATGAGTGGGCTAAAAGGGGAAAACATGCATTTTTGTCCTTTGTTTCTAATTTTCTAATAATGAAAATTCTTTTCTTTGTTTTTTTATTGGCTTTATTAATAAACATCACTATAGTCTTAAAACATAAGTATTGTGTTGTGGTGGTTGTCCAGTAACATCCAACTCTTTATGACCTAATTTAGAATTTTCTTGGTAAAGATACTGGGGTACTTTGTCATTTCCTTCTTTAGCTCATTTTACAGATAAGAAAATCAAGGCAAACAGGATTAAGTGATGTATCCAGGGTCTCACAGCTAGTAAGTATTTGAGGCTAGATTAAAACTCTTCCTGACCTAAACCACCTAGCTGCCCTCAGATAGTGTGTGTGTGTGTGTGTGTGTGTGTGTGTGTGTGTGTGTGTGTGTGTGTGTGTGTAACTGAGAATCCCTTAAAAGTAGCACTGTATCAATTGAGATTATATATATATATATAATATATATATATATATGTATATCCACAAATACAAATACATACATACACACATGCTTTGAGCCCTAAACTACTTTTTAGACAAAACTGCCTAAATTGTCTGAAGGAGATAATGAAATTCAAGCTAGGTAAAATAATTTCAGGAACTTAAAAAAGTTTCAAAACTAACATCCATTAAGGCACTGTTGGTAGAACTATGATTTGGTTCAACATTCTTGACAACAATTTGGAATTATGTAAAGAAAGTGACTATCTTGTATAAAACTTTAACCCTAGGATACTACTACTAGGCGTATAACCCAATGATTAAAAGAAAGACCTCATATACAACCAAATTATTTACAGTGGTATTTTTTGAAGTAGCAAAAATCTGGAAAAAAATTAATAACTATTGATTGGAGAATGATTAAACTGTGGAACACAGTATTACTATACTGTAAAATGTGATGAATATGATGATTACAAAAGAATGTGGAAATATTTGCATAAACTCATGCAAAGTGAAGTAAGCAGGAAATTCTGGTTAAGATTATGGACATGGTGATGTGGGTAGAGCATTGGACCTGGATTCAGTAAGACTGAGTTCAAATCTAATTTAAGAAACTGACTAACTATATGCCATTTAGCTATTTGCCTTAGTTTCCTCATCTAATTAATAATAGATCTACCTCCTAGGACTGTATTGTTTAGTTGGGTTTTTTTGCAAGGCAAATGGGGTTAAGTGGTTTGCCCAAGGCCACACAGCTAGGTAATCATTAAGTGTCTGAGACTGGATTTGAACCCAGGTACTCATGACTCCAAGGCCAGTGTTTTATCCACTACACCACCTAGCCACCCCACTACCTCCTAGGACTGTTATGAGGATAAAATGAAATAATATTTGTATTGAGTTTTGCCAACCTTAAAGTTTTATATAAGTGCTAATTACTAAGAGTAAAGAATGATAGAGAGCAGAATAGCCCAATCTCTCATTACCCCTCCAAGAAGGATTTAAAAGAAAAAAATAATGGACTGAATAATGATCAAGAAATATAAAGAGAAACTACTATAAGTTTTTTCAGTCCAATACAGAATACTTTAGGATCTGGGAAATAAGTCTAACCAGAAGATCCATCCCTGGAAGCACAATTCAAGAAAACCTTCAAATGTGTGGACTAAGAGTGAACCAGAAAAACTTGGAACTTACAAATATGTTTCCAAATGTGAGGAAGAGGACAGAGCAAGAAATCGGCAATTCAGAGACACCTGGAACAATTAGTCTTAACAATCTAACTCTGGTCTGGGATTGGTCTCCTGACAACCTCTCACAAGGTTGGCAATGATTAGATGACACTCTAGGTTGGACTATGTCATAGGGTGTTAAAGTTTGCAACTTGCTTGCCTGAGCTACTTCTCCCTCAGTTCTGTGAAAGACATTAGTACCCAAGTACCTGAGGAAGTACTGATATGATCACAAATGATACAGATCAGAAATAAACATGGATACACCATTCTTTCCAGAAGCGACCCTAATATAAAGTCACAATTTAGGATATAAAGTTGGGAAAATGAAATGATAAAGAAATACTATATATCTAGAAATGTCTAAGACATAAACTCAGAATAAGAGAATAAATCCATAACAACTACAAGCAAAGTCTCAAGCAAAAATATAGTTTTGCCCTAATGGCTATGAGAATTCCTGGAAGGAATGAATCAAGTAAAAAAAATGAAATGAGAGATCTCTAAGAAAGAACTGCCAGTGAAATGAGACCTATAGTGGAAAGGATTGGAAAAAGAATAAAAAGCTTTAGGGAATAGTATATAAAATTTTATCCAAGTAAGAAACTACTTGAAGATTAAAATAGACTAATCATAAATCAATGACTCTTTTGAGTAATAAGAAATAAAAGCAAAACTATAAAATAGAAGAAAATTATAAATGTATTTTGTCAAAAAACAACATAGAAAACAGGACATTGGAAAAAGTATCATAAGACTGACTGCTTGAAAACTATGACTTAAAAAGTCTCAATATCATATTTTAAAAAAAAACAACAACCCATGAATCCTTGATCTATTAGAACTAGAGAGCAAAGCAAAAATAAAAAGAATCTAATAATAATCTTTTGGAAGAAACACCAAAAAGAAAATTTCTGGGAATGCCATAGCTGTGATCTAAGCTTCCAGGTTAAGTATCCAAGGAGATAGAGTCAGTCACCAATAAATCATGGTCATCAAAACACAAGACTTGACAACACTTACTTTAAAAGATAGAACTTTGAATTAAAAATATTCCAAAAGGCAAAAAATAAGACCTTACTTACAAAAATAATTTACTTGGCAAAGAACTGGAAATAAAGGGTGTGTAAGGAGAAATTCGAGGTTAAGGGGAGGAAGATTCAGAGTTAGCAGTTGTAAAGCAGAGAAAAAATGGAATTATAAAAGATTAAGATCAGATAAAGAAATTTACAAATTCACAAACATGGAAGTGGAGCATTTGTGGATGATGGCAATATTAAGAGTATGATGTTTCTTTTTTTTAATAGAAGTTTTTTTTAATAGAAGTTAATAGAAGTTTAACAGAAGAATAGAGGTGGGGTGCAGAATTGGGAAATGAGTAAATTGTGTAACTTAGAGTTTGTTGTTTGAGACTATATCTATATATCTATCTCTATCCATCTATCTATCCATCCATCTATCTATCTATCTATCTATCTATCTATCTATCTATCTATATCTGTCTATCACACACACACACACACACACACACACACACACACACACACACACACATAAATTTCAGTCCACTAGTATGAAGGAAGGAACTGGAAAGAAGGAAAAAAACTAGAGAACAGTTACTCCTTGAAGAAGGAGTGTCCTGAGGGTTGATAGACAAAAGCTATTAGAATTTTCATTGCATGATAAATAAGGATGAAGAATTTCAAAAGATGATGATAGTGGCAAAGTCTAAAAGTGGCAAAGGGGAGCAAGGAGTATATGATATTCCCCAGCTCCCATGATTGCCAGTGAATGGGGGTGGGGGCAGATATGTATAAAAGTGCAACCAGTTCTGGAAAGGGGATATTAGTCATAAGGGCCTAGTCAGGTCTCAGTAAGTACAAGAAGATGGAAGGAATGATAAAGGGAAAGGTTTGAAAATGAAAACCAGTTTATTTTTTTATTTAATCATTTTAAATGTTTTTCAATTTAATAGCATTTTTCCAATTATATGTAATTATGACTTTCAGCATTCGTTATTTTAGATTTTGAGTGAAATTTTTCTCCTCTCCCTTTCCTTCCTTTTCCTCTCCTTTTCCTTCCCCTTCCCAAAACAGCAAGCAATCTGAAATAGGTTATACATGTACAATCATGTTAAACATGTGTTGGTCCTGGAGTCAAGAAGAAGAGTTTAAATCTAGCTTCAGATACTTAGTTGCTATGTGACCCTGAGCAAATCACTTAACCCTGTATTCCTCAGTTTCCCCATCTGTAAAATAAGTTGGAGAAGGAAAAGGCAAACTATTCCAGTATCTTAGCCAAGAACATTCCAATGTGTCTCATTAAGAGTTGGACACAGGGGCAGCTAGGTGGTGCAGTGGATAGAGCACCGGCCCTGGAGTCAAGAGTACTTGAGTTCAAGTCCGGCCTCAGACACTTAATAATTACCTAGCTGTGTGGCCTTGGGCAAGCCACTTAACCCCATTGCCTTGTGAAAACCTAAAAAAAAAAGAGTTGGACACAACTGAAAAAAAGACTGAACATCTCTCTTGTTGATTATGGCCCTTGCCATCCTTCACCCTAGAGATGTCTGCCTTTGGGCACATCAACACATCAATTGCAGGTTTTGGACAGAAGGAAAGAAATATAGTGGAACTCAGATTACTCAATTTTCCTAATTTTTAAATAGCTTTTATAAAAGTTTTATTTAAAAAGGAGGTTGAAAGTGATTGCACAAATAAAGATTTTAAATAATAAATATCAGGGCTCCTCTTCTTTGGTAGTCAAAAGCTGATCACAGGCTACCTAACCCTACGAGTGCATGCTTGTAGATCCATAGTTCCCTTGAAGGAACCAAAACACTAACATAAGATGATTTTCCAAACCCTGTCTTATTTTTACATTTCCTTTGGAAATCCTTCCAATCCTCTGTCTCTCAATTCCTCCTTTCTCTTTCCTTCTATCACTGCATATTTTTTAGTATAGACTATCTGGGTCAGTGGTATTGAAAGAAGAAATGAAAAATGCATTTGAAAAATTGTCTGATGACACATAACATCCTCTATATGCAAATCACCCAAGAGTGAGATGTACCCTTCTCATTTATACAAATAGTAATAGCTGGCATTTACATAGTTCTTTAAGGTTTAAAAGCACTTTATATAACCATCTGATTTGCTCCCCACAACAGCTTTATGTGTTAGATTTTACAGGTAGTATTATTTTTATTTAATAGGTAAAGAAATCAAATCTCAGAGAGAGACTAAGTCTGTGGCTCCTGTCAGCCAATTTGAGCTCATGTCCTCCCTGAACTCAAATTCAGTCACCTTTCTTCTTTGCTGCCCTGTACTTTACTATTTGACGTGGCACTTGGAAAACTTAGTGGGGAATACCACTTCCAAATCATTGGAGAAGTTGTGTGGATATGGATGATATAGAACTGAAATTTGTCAACTAGTGCTAGTTGGCTTCACCTTGCAAGTATTATTTCTCTTTGTTCATATTAACTGTATTGTCAGGAAAAAAAAAATGTTGACCCAGCTCAGCACATGGTTGTTTATCCAGTTGCTGATAGAAGAGGAAAAAAGATGAAGATTCTTATGGCTACAGTGAAGCACCTGTCATTTATTTCAGTATATATGAATTTGGATTCCCTTCCCTGTATTATTTTCCTAAACTTACTCATTTCCAGTTTGTACCATGATGATTTTCTTTGAGATAGGATGTTAAAAAAATAAAATTTTATAATGATTTTTACTGACCTTCCCTTATCCTGCACAATTAAATATTTTTTTTATTTGTTCTGTGAAATGTTGGTCAAAAAGCAACAAAGATTTTTTCTTCAGTCTAGGGAATAAATATAAGGCCATTGAATTGACTCATGAATAAAATTATTGTTTCATGAATATTCAATTCAATTCAACAAACATTTCTCAAATGACTACTATGTACAAAGCACTATAGCAGGCACTGAGGGAGATACAAAGATGAATAAGTCTCTGCTCATTCATTCAGTTTTTGTTCTACAGGACTTAGAATCTAGTGTGTATGTATATGGGGAGGGGGGTATAAAACATGTTCAAAAGTAAATATAATACAAAGAAAATGTGAACACAAGAGAGTGGCATGAAATGACAAAGAACATATGGGAATCAATTTTTTTTAGTATTAGAGATAACATTATAGAGGAGGTGACATTTAAACTAGACCTTGAAGGATAGTTGTTCTTCTGCCACTGGAGAGTTTAGAAGAAAACATTTTCAATATAGCATATGGCATGAGCAAAAACATAGAAGCAAAAAAAGACAAATTATTTAAATCTTTCCCTTCCTTTCCCTTCTCCTCCTTTCTTACCCCTTTCCCTCCCACTTTCTCCCATTTTTGCCCCTTTCCCTTTATCCCTCTTGATAATTTTTGGTAACTCAACCTTAATCTTTCTTTCCAAAGGATATTTCTTCTTAAATCTAACTCTATTGTCAACTTTCTATTTTTGTCAAGGTGTCATCATTCTTTCAGACACCCAGATTTACAACATAGATATCATATCATCTTCAACTTTTCTTTCTTCTCATTGTCCTCCCATATCTAGTTGATTCCACCCTTTCAACATCTCTCACATCCATTCCCTTCTTTTATTCATACTACAACAACCACATCTAAGTTATCACTTTTTATAGCCTCTTTAATCGGTCTCCTTACATCTGATTTCTCTTCTCTCTTATCCAGTTCCTACACAGTTGTTAAATTGATACTGTGCGAAGTGGCAGAGTAGATGGAGTACTGGTTTTGGAGTCAGGAAAACCTGAATTCAATACTCAGACATTTATTAATGGTGTGATTCTGGGCAAGTCATTTTACCCTTTCTGTTTTGGTTTCCTCATCTGTAAAATGAGCTGGAGAAGAAACTGTCAAACCATCCCAGCATCTTTTGTTAAGAAAAGGCCATATGGACTCATGAAAAGTTGGATCTGAACAAATCAACTGAATAACAAAGTACAGGTCTGTCTATGTCTTCCCTCAGTCAAGAAATGTCAGTGGTTTCATATTATCTCAAGGATTAAATATCGATTCTTCTGTTTGGCATTGAAAGCCCTTCAGAATTTGTCTTCAGCCTAACTTTCTAGCCTGATTGCATATCATTCGCCATTACACATTTGATGCTGTCACCAAATTACCTTGTTTGTAGTGATGCCATGCCCTTGCATACACTGTTCCCTATTTCTAGATTGTTCTTCCTCTTCAATTCCCACTCCTTGGAATCCCTAGTTCCTTCAAGATTCCACTCACTTCACCTTTTACAAAAGGATTTTCTTGATTCCTCTAATTCTTATGGCCCCTTCAGAGAACATGTTATTATTCCCTTAGTACAATGTAATCTTGAAAAGACTGTCATGCTTTTGTATTTCTAACCAGTCTGATGCAGTACTTTGCACAAAGTAGGTACTTAATATTTGCTGACTGAGGCATATTTGACTGTCAATCAGTTGATTGAAAGATAATCTATTTATTTGTTGATTAAAACAAGCCTTCCCTCTGCAATAGCTTATCTAGGTTGGAAATAGAGAAGGCTCTTGAATTTATTTATTTTATTGTGTTCATATGACTGGATAATAATTAGGGAACAAAAGCTTACTTGGGATGTACAGTTGAAATTTCCTTCTCCCTTGGAATTCTTATATTCAGAATGACACATTCTCTCTCTTCATTATGGGGTTCACAGGTGTTATTCTTCCCTCTCCCTTCCTCAAATGTTGCTTAAACATAGGTCCCAGCTATATCATTGACATAGTCCAGCACAAACCTGTCCCAAATTTCCATGGAGAGAGCCTCCCCTAGAGGCACTTGTACTGCATCTGTGTGAGAACTCATTTCATTCTCTGATTATCTTGACTTAGTTTCTGCTAGTTTATCCTTGAAGTTTGTATATGAATCTTTCTCCTCTTAATATCATGTAAAAACCAGATGTCAGCTTCCAAACCAAAAGCCCCTGCATCCTGCTTTCTGTTCTGACTTTCTCATATAACATACTCATGATAATAAATAAAAAGTTAAAACATCTGACACAATTATTTTCCATTCTTGGTCTCAGTCATTGCTTGCCTTTAGGCAATTTTAACCATTTAGCCATCATGAGAATGATTAATTCAATTTGGCTGGAACACGGGGGAATGATTTGAGATAATACTGGAAAGATTGCTTAGATTCAGACTATAGAGAGTTTTGAATGTCTCACCTGAAAGCCTGAATTTTCTTCAGTAGTTCTTAAGGGGTATAACTGTAAGATCAGATCTTACTCTTCTCATATTTTCCTACAACATTTTGTTTAGATCACCCTTTTAGTCCCATAATACCTTACCTTTTATATTTTTAGAACTATAACAATTTTATTATTATACAATCAATCTTAAATATAAATTTAAAATATACACATAAGTATATAACTTCTAAAATAGTCATCATTATAATATTAATGTGTTGGGTGGGCTTAATTTTTGGTGCAACATTCCTCAAAAGCCTTAATTTGTATCATTATGATGTGCATTTATGTTATTTCTCTCTTCTTTCTTTTTTTTCTCTTTTTTTTTTTTTTAGTTTTTGCAAGGCAATGGGCTTAAGTGGCTTGCCCAAGGCCACACAACTAGGTAATTATTCAGTGTCTGAGGCTGGATTTGAACTCAGGTATTCCTGACTCCAGGTCTAGTGCTCTATCCACTGTGCCACCTAGCTGCCTCTTCTCTCTTCTTTCTTCAACAGAATATATTGTAAACTCCTTGAAGTCAGGGATGATACTGGTTTTTTTTTTATAAAAAATATTTTTTATTTGTTTTTCCAACTACATGCAACAGTAGTTTTTACCAATAATTTGTTTTGCAAGGTATTGAATTTTACATTTTTCTCTCACTCTCCCTTCCCTTTACCCCCTCCCTGACAGAAAGCAATCTGATATAGGCTCTACATTTGTAACCATGAGATCCATATTAATCATATTATGAAAGATGAATTAGATCCAAATGGAAGAAAGAAAACATTAGAGAGAGAAAAAATGACATAATAAATAAGACAACTTTTAAAAATTGAAGATAAGATTTGGTCTTTATTTAAAACTCTACAATTCCTTCTCCTGGATATAGTTAGTATTTTCTATTCACAAGTCTTTTAAAATTATCTTTCATTATTGTATTGCTGAAATGAACACATCTATCATGGTTGAGATTATGATGGGAGGATGAAATGTCAATGTAAAAGATCACTGACAATATATTCATGTTTCAGAAGTACTCTATGGTTTTTTCTCAGTGCCTAGCTCAGTCCCTGGGACATAATAGGTACTTAATAGATTTTGTTAATTTTGACTTTGTGATAAGGGAAAAACCTGGAGAGAATAATGTAGCAGAAGTCAAAAAGAGATTTACCCAGGATTAAATATTAGTAGAGTAGGTATGTCAAAAGATTGCAGGCTGTCAGTAAGTCATTTTGAAATAGCTGTCAAGTTAATTGCTAAGGAAGGGGGCATTGGCATGTCTCATTGATTGATGCTATCATACAAATACTGATGCAATATTTGTACTCTGCAAATTAAAAAAAATTATTTTATTTTATTCTCCCCCACTTACTACTTTGCAAATATTGATGGGTGATTAATGTTGATTTCTCCACAAATAAATGTTTAACAACAGGCTTTACTTGGGGAAATATGCATGATAATTTTTTAGCTTAATCTGCATTATTAATATTTTCTCCATCACTTTCTTGAATCTCCACAAATAGTAAAACAATAAATCAAGGCCTTGATTGGTAGCTTTTGACAACTTCTGGAGTGTAAATCCTCATAATGAAAATTTAACAATTGGCACTGATGGTTCAAACAAGATCCAGCATACCTCTGGGTTTAGGTTTCATTAGGTGATAAATGAAGTCAAAAGAAGATTTATGGATTAGGAAATTATATGATTATTAATAGCAAGATCTCTTGATGATAGGAATCATATTGAGAATGAAGCATTAGCAAGTGTAAGGGCATTGTAGAGGAATGAATTAAAAATTGTGTTCAGAGAGAAATTCTGAGATCTTGAAAAATAATCAGGTTTCTTAATTTCCTTTTCTGAACTGTTCTAAATGTATTTGTTGTGTTTTGTTGGATTTAGAGCTGGAACAGACGTAAGAGATCATCTAATACGATTACCTCATTTTAAAGATGAGGGATATAGAAACTCAGGGGTCACAAGATAAATAGCCAGCCTGGGATTTGAAGCCAGAATTATTATTAATATTTTTTTACTCTACATCTATCATTCAGTTCTTTGGCAGATAAGATTTATTAAAAAGATTTATCACATCACAATTTATTGTTAGATTTTTTTATATTTTTGTTCTTTGATATTCTTATCAGTTTTGAGGTATATAATTGTTTTACCCCACATTTCTGCTGATTTTTGGTACTTGGAACAAACTTCCTCGAATCATCTGTTTTACTGGATTCTGCCTACTACAGGAGAGAAGTTCAACAAGTTCTATGTATTTTTAAATGCAGCAGCTCATGATATAATTCTGGAATATTAATTGCTCTTGTGTTTTCCCACGTAACTGTAAGACCTTTTTTACAGCAAAAAATGTTTTAAAAAAATAGCCAAGCTTAGTGTTGCTAAGCATTCTGTTCAAGGGAGCTCTACTCCCTGAAATGTCAGATGTAAAACTCAACATGGTCATCTCTCAGAGATGGATACATTGACTGGCAACCAATTTACTTTCTAACAAAAACGATCTATAAAGTTTACTCATGAGCTACTTTGTCCTAAAACCCTGGCAGCCCCAGGGTACATTTGACTCAGCAACAATGTCAATCAAAGTCTATGACAGAAAATAAATACACTAACACTAGCCATTTGCTATGAAGAGAATTCTGGCATGTGTGAATAGATTGATGCATACAAATATAGATGCCTCAGTTATATAGATGCCTAGTAAGCTAGCTGTGTGACTCTAGGCAAGTCACTTGGTCCTGTTTGCTTCAGTTCCTCATCTAAAAAATGAGCTGGAGGAGAAAAGAGCAAACCACTCTAGTATCTCTGCCAAGAAAACAGCAAATGGGGTCACAGAGAGACAGACACAACTGAAAAATGACTGAACAACAATAACTGGGACATAGTAGGTACTTGATAACTACATGTTCCTTTCCCCTTCCTTAAGGAAGAACTGTTTTACTAACCTATCCTATATTAGCTATTTAATAAATATCTGCTAGTTTTGATTTTATAGTTGTCTCTTATAAACATACATACTTTGGATCTGCTTTACATACATGTATATTATTACATGCTATTTATTTTAGATTTTTATGGATATCTTTTGTTTTGGCCATCACCTTCATTTCTAAATATATCCCTCACCCTTCCCTACTCAGTGAACCAACCCTTGAGGAATTGAGGAAAGCTAAATTTAAGAAACTAATAGCATTTAACTATCTTAGCCTTTTTTGTTTCTTTATTTGGGTGGTTTTTTTAAAACCTACTCCCATTGTTTTCAATTTTTTATACTGCATTTTTAAAAAGGGTAGCATTATCAAGTCTCTTCATATATTACTAATAATTTGAAGATTATTAAAATATGAAGTCTTATATTTCCTTCTACTTCTTCTATAATTCAAAATGAAGGAAACATCAATTCTGTTCTGCTCCACCATGGCTTGATCAGAGAGCTGTGACTCACTCTTCTTCTGTCTCTTGGTTTCCCTTCAACTGGCAGCTAAAATCCCTAAAAGTTTTAACTAGTCTCCCTTAGACATAGTGCTTTACAACCGAGATTACCTCCAGTTTGGGCTGTATATATTTTGTTTGTACATAACGGTTTACATATTATTTCCCCTATTAGAATATAACCTCCTTGAGGGTAGGGAACCTTTTTTTTTGGCTTTTCTTTTTATTACCAACATTTAACACAGTGTCTGGCATGAAGTAAACATTTAATATATACTTTTTGACTTGGCTTCAATTTATCATATAGTATATGACATATTTGCTATACTCAACTTCTGATACTAGTATACTCATTTTCTTCTCCTTTAGAAATGTAGACATTTTCTGTTGATTTAAGGGAAGCCTTTTCCTAAAACAAAGTTTAGTAACTTTATAGTTTTATTTGATACCTTTTGTTTCATCATCATCATTAGCAAAGTAGCTAATAACATTTTTCAAATATTAAGTGAAAGTAAATTTAGATATTAAAACAGCAGTACACCAAAATTCTGTTATATTTCATGGATTTTGAAAATAATTTTATATTCTTCCTATTCATTTGAGTACTATATCTAATAAGAATTTTTTACAATTTGAAGTCATTGTCTTTCTTCATCAAGGCAGTCAGCAAGAAAACTGATATACATATATATTTATATGCATATAAATATATATGTGTATGTGTATGTGTGCATATGTATATATACATACATATACATATAGGATTTACATTTAAGAGTTAATAGCATATATACATATATTTACATTAATAGCATATATAGCTCTATTCACACATGTATATACACACATGTATATAACATGCAAAGCCTATAAATGAATGGTATTGAATAAATTATTGCTAGGTTAATGCTTTGAATATCTGTGTGGTCTCTTTTGAACACATTGCCCATTTTTTCAGCTGACAAGCCAAAATGTCACATTGCTTTGAAAAATTCACATCAGGCGGAAAGGATGGGAACCTCCCTCTGCCTCTCTGCACACCATGAAAATGAAATGTTCATTTAGAAAGCTGTTTACACTTCTTTACTTTATCTCTTACTAGCTATTGCCATAAGAATTTTTCTCTCATGAAAACAAGGGATTTAGAGGGATTAAAATCCAGAAAGGTTACTTAGGAAAAACAGCATGGGTTTTTTTTAGAATGTATCAAAGTTGACCCAAGCTTTCTCCCTTTTCTTTTTGCCAATTATAAATGCCAGGGCTTGGATCTCTTTTTTTCCCCCATGAATTAGTTAAAACTCCATTGGAAAAAATCCTCCAATACTCATTGTTAATTACAAAAGGCTCTTTATGACCTAAAACTAACCCATAATCGAGGCACTGAACACATCCCCTATCATTAACTAAAACACTTACTGAACACCTGCTACTAGTAGGATGCTATTTTAGACCATTGTAGGGTATTAGAAATGGTTCTCTCTCTAGAGAAGCTTATGATTTTATTTAATTGTTCCATCAAAAATAGTATGACTCAGTAAAACATTTAAACAGATGGTAAAAGGGTGAATAACTGTTTCTGTGATGGTGACATCAGCTCTCCTGGTTTTAATTTTTCTTTGAGAACTGCTTGAGAGAGGATTAATGTAGTTTTGACTTTTGTTCATGATAAGAGATACTTTAACTGACTTTTTCCAGTGAAGTTGAATCTATTTCTTTGAGGATGCCTTGAATCTTCCTTGCCACTGAACTCTGGAAAGCTAGAGACAGAATACAAAGAATTTTAAACAATACCCTTAAGGTGACTGTAATGAAGATATACTTTATTCAGAAAATTCTTGCATAGAATCATTTTGAACTAGGCTTGAAAAAATAAATATATAATAATGATGATAGTGTCTGTGGTGATGGCATTAATGTAGCACTGTTTTGCAAAATACTTTATGCGTACAATCTTATTATTTGATCTTAAGAAACTCTTAAGAAGGAAGATAAGGTAGAATTTATTATTCTCCCTATTTTACAGATGAGAAAACTGAAATTCAGTGATGTTAGGAGACAGTGCCTGGAACCATATTTTTTTTATCATGATACTCTGGTGACTAATTTTAGCTCTGCATGCTTGTTTCATGTGTTTAAATTAACCTTATTTGTTAACAGAAAACTAGTTATTTTTATGTTAGGGAAAGAAAGTAGAAGAGACAAATTAGAGATTTTTGAGGTTTTATTACAGGAAAACTTGAAAAAAACTCCAAATAAACCCAAATCCAAAAAATATTTATCTTCCAAAAGAATACTAAAATGATTAAAAAAATAAGGCTTTCTTTTTCATCCTTGAAAACTTGACCAAATTTGCAAGAAAGTTTAACTGAACTCAAGAGGAAGGTGTAGAATACCTATCACTTTTGTCATTTATTCTTAATCAGCTAGAAAAGGAGGTGATTATTGTGGGGTGGTTGACAGTGTCACAGGGCAGCATTAGTCAATGCTCAGTCAAGTTTGACTAACTTTGTTCCCTTTCTCTCTCTTATTTTTCTTCCAATGGCAATAGATTTCATTTGAATGAACAAATATTTCAACTTTGGGAGCTTTCATCCTCTTCTTCTTTGTGACAGAGAGTTCCTTTATATTCCTACATCCCTGGTGGCCAGATTCTAGAAGAATATTCTCCATTCCCCAGTGTTACATTTAAACACAACTGTAAAATGTCCATATTTGATTAGTGACCTTAGTACTCAATGTCCCCAGTTACTGTGGTCAGAAAATTGGGTCACAGTCAATAAGTATGCTTCGTTTAATTTTAAAAGACTTTGGTTTGGTCAGGAAACTGCAAGTGGATTGCTTAGGAAACTCAACATTAGTTCTTGATTTTGAATGTATATTTATTTATTTATAAGACAATCTCAGATTCTTTTATTAATATATGGAGAAGGGCCTCCCAAGAGGGGGGGCTTTTCTTAGCTGACATGATGAAGAAATAATCTGATACTTCTTCAAAAGTCTTTGTTAAGTGTTGCAGCCTATTTATGCCTACCATATGCTTTTCCTTTACCCTTTGAATGATCTTCAGTTTCAATTCTTTGGGCACTCTAATGTTTACATGATACAGTCAACAATAGAATATTGGTTTTTAGGTAATGTATCAAACTTAAGAACTCTAATCAACATAATAATTCCAAAAGATCTAAATCATGTTATTAACCTACTTATAGAAAGGTGATGGATTCAGGGTACAAATTAAAAAAATACTTTTGAACAAAAACAATGGGAGATTATTTTTGCTTAACTGAAAATTTTTTTATTATGGCTTTGTTTTCCTTTTTTTCTCAATGGGAAGGAGATGGGAAGCAAAGAAAATAGATTTTAGTTCATTGAAAAAATTAAGTTAAAAGAAATAATTTGGTACTATTTTCTTTCATAAACAATTCAGGTATGCTATCTTTTCAGAGCATAGAAATCTGAGCCTTAGTTTGTTTCCTCTGTAAAAGGAGGGAATTAGACCAAATAGCATCTCAAATCCCTTTCAGCTCTGAATCTATGGTTCTATGGATTGACATCATTAAATCTTTTTAAAATAAATATATATTTAAATATATATATATATATAGATATATATATATATATATATCCTAAGCTGTATAATGAACTGTATGATGAGTCTTAGATGAAAATAATTTTTTGAGTTATCTCCCTTTGTAGAACATTCCAACAGGACATCTAGTTCTGAAATGGTTAATAGAATGAGATGAAAAGTCAAAAGAAAATGTAAGAAAAATGAGCTGTGAAACCTGACCTTTTCTTAGATATTATAAGAAATTTCAGCTATTTCTTGTGGCCCTGAACTTTAAACTGGTAATGTGAATGCCAATGAAAGTTTGTCATATATTTGAAAGTATGAATTTAAAGAAGAGGAGAAAATGAGGTAATAGTAAGTCTTTTGTTTTTTTGTTTTTTTCCCTAGCATTCCCCAGTATTTTTTCAAGTAAGCTTCTCTATCACATCTTAACATCCAACTATATTAAAAATGTTTTGTCGAGGCTTTATAATGTTGATGTTGTATTTCCCTCTCCTTAGTGTCTTCATAGGCCCGTTGATTATCTAGCACCATGGCTCTCCAGAGACATTAGACTGAGGTCATGGAGCTTGGGGATGGTCACCAATTCTCCTTCTTTACCTTTCCCCAACTTTGTCCTGGGAACATTGCTCTAAGCTTGCTTGTTTCTTCGACAAGTGAACTAGGGTTCCAATGTGTCAATTCAAGCCATAGATTTTTGAGAAGTAGTTTTATTTTTGTCTCTAATCTAAAGGGTCTTACAACAGTGGCAAAGGTGAAGGGGAAATAGTTAGAAGTCATCATGAATCAGGTATGGAACTGGCAATTTTATTCCCACACACAGAAAAGGGAATACGTAATCAAAGAATGCTGATAATCTTTTGAGAAGTTGACATTTACAATGGAACTGCTAATTATCTAATTTACATTTACAGTATCATGAGGTCATTCTCTATGAACACCCTTTTCTTCCCTTTTTTATCACATATTCATATTCCTTCTGCCACAATTTCCTCTTTCACTCTTGTCTTACACGAAGTAACTTTACTCCTTACCAAAGCTAATACTTGTATCTGCACAAATAATCATTCTTACTCTATCATGTATTTTCAGTCTCTTGGCCCTTTAGGCTCTTTTCCTGTTACCTATGTCTCTCCCAATTTTCAAAAAATATCAACTGATCTTCCCATTCCTCATAATTATCAAACTATGTGTTTTTTCTGCTCTTTTGTGGTAAAATTTCTTGAAAAGGTCATCTAAAATAGGTGATTCTGATTTCTCTCCTTTCATTCTCACATTTGACTTCTTAGGTTATCATTCCATGGAAATTGTTATTTCGAAAAGTACCAATGATTTCTTTTCTTGGTATATATTTCCTTGGTCTTTTTTTTGAAAAGCAGTGCCCAAGGTCACACAGCTAGGTAATTATTAAGTGTGGGAGGTCATATTTGAACTCAGATCCTCCAGACTCCAGGGCTGGTGCTCTACTCACTGTACCACCTAGCTGCCCCCCAAGGATTTCTTAATTGCCAAATGCATTGACATTTTCTCATTCTCCTTGAACTCTCTGTCCATCACCATCTTTCCTTTTTTTATAAATTTATTTTTATTAAAGGTATTATTTGAGTTTTACAATTTTCCCCCAATCTTGCTTCCCTCCCCCACCCCCACCCCACAGATAGCACTCTGTCAGTCTTTACTTTGTTTCCATGTTGTACCTTGATCCAAATTGGGTGTGATGAGAGAGAAATCATATCCTTAAAGAAAACAGAATTCTCAGAGATAACAAGATCAGACAATAAGATATCTGTTTTTATCCCTAAATTAAAGGGAATAGTCCTTGCACTTTGTTCAAACTCCACAGCTCCTTATCTGGATACAGATGGTACTCTCCTTTGCAGACAGCCCAAAATTGTTCCCAATTGTTGCACTGATGGAATGAGCAAGTCCTTCAAGGTTGAACATCACTCTCATATTGCTGTTAGGTTGTACAGTGTTTTTCTGGTTCTGCTCATCTCACTCAGCATCAGTTCATGCAAATCCCTCCAGGTTTCCCTGAAATCCCATCCCTCCTGGTTTCTAATAGAACAATAGTGTTCCATGACATATATATATACCACAGTTTGCTAAGCCATTCCCTGATTGAAGGACATTTACTGGATTTCCAATTCTTTGCCACCACAAACAGGGCTGCTATAAATATTTTTGTACAAATAATGTTTTTACCCTTTTTCCTCATCTCTTCAGGGTATAGACCCAGTAGTGGTATTGCTGGGTCAAAGGGTATGCACATTTTTGTTGCCCTTTGGGCATAGTTCCAAATAGCTCTCCAGAAGGGTTGGATGAGTTCACAGCTCCACCAACAGTGTAATAGTGTCCCAGATTTCCCACAACCCTTCCAACAATGATCATTATCCTTCCTGGTCATACTGGCCAATCTGAGAGGTGTGAGGTGATACCTCAGAGAAGCTTTAATTTGCATTTCTCTAATAATTAATGATTTAGAGCATTTTTTCATATGGCTATGGATTGCTTTGATCTCTTCATCTGTAAATTGCCTTTACATATCCTTTGACCATTTGTCAATTGGGGAATAGCTTTTTGTTTTAAAAATATGACTCAGTTCTCTGTATATTTTAGAAATGAGTCCTTTGTCAGAATCATTAGTTGTAAAGATTATTTCCCAATTTACTACATTTCTTTTGATCTTGATTACATTGGTTTTATCTGTGCAAAAGCATTTTTAATTTAATGTAATCGAAATCATCTAATTGGTTTTTGGTGATGTTCTCCAATTCTTCCTTAGTCATAAACTGTTCCCCTTTCCATAGATCTGACAGGTAGACTAGTCCTTGATCTTCTAATTTGCTTATAGTATTGTTTTTTATGTCTATGTCCTGTAACCATTTGGATCTTATCTTGGTAAAGGGTGTGAGGTGTTGGTCTAATCTCAGTTTCTTCCATACTAACTTCCAATTATCCCAGCAGTTTTTATCAAAGAGGGAGTTTTTATCCCAATGGCCAGACTCTTTGGGTTTATCAAACAGCAGATTACTATAATCCTCTCCTGCTTTTACACCTAGTCTATTCCACTGGTCTACCACTCTATTTCTTAGCCAATACCAAACAGTTTTGATGACTGATGCTTTATAATATAATTTTAGATCGGGTAGTGCTAAGCCACCTTTGTTTGCATTTTTTTCATTAAGCTCCTGGCAATTCTTGACTTTTTATTTCTCCATATGAATTTACTTACAATTTTTCTAACTCATTAAGGTAATTTTTTGGAATTTTGATTGGTAGGGCACTAAACAGATAGTTTAGTTTTGGTAGAATAGTCATTTTTATTATATTAGCTCTACCTTTCCATGAGCAGTTGATATTTGCCCAGTTATTTAAATCTGATTTAATTTCTGTGAGAAGTGTTTTGTAATTGTTTTCAAAAAGATTCTGAGTCTGTCTTGGCAAATAGACTCCCAAATATTTTACACTGTCTGAGGTTACTTTGAATGGGATTTCTCTTTCTAGCTCTTCCTGCTGTTTCTTGCTAGACATATATAGAAAAGTTGAGGATTTATGAGGATTTATTTTATAACCTGCAACTTTGCTAAAATTGCTAATTGTTTCCAGTAGTTTTTTAGATGATTTCTTGGGATTCTCTAGGTAGACCATCATGTCATCTGTGAAGAGTGAGAGTTTTGTCTCTTCCTTCCCAATTCTAATTCCTTCAATTTCTTTTTCTTCTCTAATTGCTGATGCTAACATTTCTAATACAATATTGAATAGTAGTGGTGATAATGGGCACCCTTGTTTCACCCCTGATCTTATTGGGAATGACTCTAGCCTCTCCCCATTGAATATAATGCTTGCTGATGGTTTCAGATAGATACTGATAATTATTTTAAGGAACAGTCCATTGATTCCTACACTCTCTAGTGTTTTTAATAGGAATGGATGCTGTATTTTGTCAAAAGCTTTTTCAGGATCCATTGATATGATCATATGATTTCTGATAGGTTTGTTGTTGATATAATTGAGTATACTAACAGTTTTCCTAATATTGAACCAACCCTGCATTCCTGGAATAAATCCTACTTGATCATAATGTATTATCCTAGTGATGACTTGTAATCATTTTGCTAAGATTTTATTTAGGATTTTCGCATCTATATTCATCAGGGAGATAGGTCTATAATTTTCTTTCTCTCTTTTAACTCTTCCTGGTTTAGGTAACAGTACCATATTGGTTTCATAGAAAGAGTTAGGCAGAGTTCCATCTTTCCCTATTTTTCCAAAGAGTTTATATAGGATTGGAACCAATTGTTCCTTAAATGTTTGGTAGAATTCACTTGTGAATCCATCAGGCCCTGGAGATTTTTTTTTTTAGGGAGTTCAGTAATGGCTTGTTGAATTTCTTTTTCTGAGATAGAGTTGTTTAGGTATTTAATCTCTTCTTCATTTAACCTGGGCAACTTATATTTTTGTAAATATTCATCCATTTCACTTAGATTATCATATTTTTGGCATAGAGTTGGGCAAAATAATTTAGAATTATTACTTTAATTTCCTCCTTATTGGTGGTGAGTTCACTTTTTTATTTATGATACTAGCTATTTGGTTTTCTTCTTTCTTTTTTTTAATCAAATTGACCAGAGGTTTATCAATTTTATTGTTTTTTTCATAATACCAACTTTTGGTTTTATTTATTAATTCAATAGCTTTTTTGCTTTCAATTTTATTAATTTCTCCTTTAATTTTTAGAATTTCTAATTTGGTACTTAATTGGGGATTTTTGATTTGTTCTTTCTCTAATTTTTTTTAGCTGCATGTTTTGTTCATTGATTTTCTCTTTCTCCAATTTATTCATATAAGCATTTATAGCTATAATATATCCCCTGAGAGTTGCTTTGAATGAATTCCATAGGTTTTGGTATGTTGTTTCATTATTATTATTATCTAGGATAAAATAGTTAATTCTTTCTATAATTTGTTTTTTAGTCCACTCATTTTTTAAAATGAGGTTATTCAGTTTCCAATTTGTTCTGGGTCTATATCTCCTTGGCCCAGTATTGCATATGACTTTTATTGCATTGTGATCTGAGAAAGATGTATTCACAATTTCTGGCTTTCTGCAGTTGATCGTTAGGTTTTTATGTCCTAGTACATGGTCAGTTTTTGTATAAGTTCCATGTACTGCAGAGAAAAAGGTATATTCCTTTCTATCCCCATTCAGTTTCCTCCATAAATCTACCATATCTAATTTGTCTAACAATCTGTTTACCTCCCTATTTTCTTTCTTATTTGTTTTATGGTTCGATTTATCTAGATCTGATAGCGGGAGGTTAAGGTCTCCCACTAGTAGGGTTTTGCTATCTATGTCTTCCTGTAATTCTTTCAGCTTCTCCTCTAAGAATTTGGATGCTGTGCCACTGGGTGCATATATATTCAATATTGAAATGACTTTATTGTCTTTGGTACCTTTTAGGAGGATATAGTTTCCTTCCTTATCTCTTTTAACACTATCTATTTTTGCTGCTGCTTTGTCTGAAATAAGGATTGCTGCCCCTGCTTTTTTTACTTCAGCTGAAGCAAAATATATTTTGCTCCAACCTTTTACCTTTACTCTATATGTATCTCTCTCTGCTTCAAATGAGTTTCTTGTAAGCAGAATATTGTTGGATTCTGGTTTTTAATCCACTCTGCTATTTGCTTACATTTTAAGGGAGAGTTCATCCCATTCACATTTCAGGTTATGATTACTAATTCTTTATTGCCCTCCGTGCTATCTTCCCTCTGTTTGTATTTTTCCCCCTTTCCCCCCCTTTTATCCATATTCCCCAGTCTTTTGTTTCTGAAAACCACCCCCTTCAGTGTGTTTGCCCTCCTATATCACACCCTCCCCTTTCTTTCCCCTTTCCCTTTTTCCTTCCCTTCCTTTTATTATTTCCCCTTATTTCCCCCACTCCCCTTACCTTTCTCTGTCTGCCCTCCCCTTTTCCCCTTTTAATACTTGAAAGGTTAGATGTTTTATAAGTTAACTGAGTATGTGTAGGTTGACTTTAAGCCAAATCTGATGAGAAGAAGATTCAGGTGTTTCTCCTATGCTCCCTTCTTTCCCACTATTATCATAGGTTTTTTGTACCTCTTAGTGTAATGTGATTTACCCCCATTCAATCCCCTCCCTCCTCCCGTCTCTTTCCTGTCCCCCTTTTTAGGGCAGTACTGTTGTGTTTTTTTTAGATCATTCTATCTAAGTCATAGAAAATTCTGAGTGTCTGACCATTCTAGTTCTGTATATTCTATCGAATAGAGTCTAAATTCCTTACAGTTATTAGAGTCTTTCTCCCAAATGGGGTTAAAGGCAGTTACATCCCATTAGATAGTAGTCTCCTGGATAGGTCATGAATGTCCATCATTTCTGGCAAGGTGTACTCTCTCCATTAGAGTTACATTTATTGCATTTTTTTCTTTTACCGCCCCCCCCTTTTTTTAACCTTTTCATGTGTCTCTTGAACCTCCTGTTTGATGTCCAAATTTTCTGTTTAGTTTTGTTTTCATCAGAAATTTTTGGAATTATTCCATTTCGTTAAATGTCAACTTTTTCCCTGGAAGAGTAGGCTCAGCTTTGCAGGAAAGTAGATTCTTGGCTGCATTCCAAGCTCCCATGCTCTTTGAAATATCTCGTTCCCGGCCCTTCGATCCCTTAATGTTGATGCAGCCAGGTCCTGCGTGATCCTCACTGTGGCTCCTTGATATTTAAATTGTTTCTTTCTGGCTGCTTGCAGGATTTTCTCTTTTATCTGATAGTTCTGCAGTTTGGCCACAACATTCCTTGGTGTTTTCATTTTAGGATCTTTTTCTAGTGGGGATCGATGTACTCTTTCAATAACTACTTTGCCCTCCAATTCCATGATATCAGGGCAGTTTTCCATCACTAGATCCTGTAATATTAAGTCCAGGCTTTTTTTCCCTCTGCAATCCTATAATTTTCAGGTTGCCCCTCCTTGATCTATTCTCAAGGTCAGTGGTTTTGTTGGTGAGGTATTTTACATTTGCTTCTATTTTTTCTATTTTTTGATTTTGTTTAACTGACTCTTGCTGTCTTGTGGAGTCATTAGTTTCTGTAGACTCCATTCTTTTTTTGGGGGGAGGAGTTTTCTTCATTAACCTTTTGCAACTCCTTTTCCACTTGGTCAATTCTACTTTTGAAGGAGCTTTCCATTTGACCAGTTGAGGTTTTGAGAGAATTAATTTCTATTTGCATTTGCTCATTTGAGGATCTGAAATAATTGTTCTCATTTTGTAATTGTCCAATTGATGATCTGAGAGATTTATTCTCCTTTTGTGTTTGTCCAATTGTACTTTCTAAGGTTTTGTTTTCTTGTTGCAAGGTATTAATTGTCTCTCCCAAATTTTTAAGCTCTTTCCTTATGTCTTTGAGGAAGTCTTTCTGTGCTGAAGACGAGATTGTATTCTCCTCAGAGATTCCAGGTCTGTCTGAGTTGGGGTCTTTCCCTTCCAGGAATTTTTCTATGGATCCACCTTTCCACTGACCCTTCTTCATTATGCTAAGACCTTGACTTGGGGGGCGGGGCTGGTTCACCTGGGCTTGGGATCACGAAAGGCTTTACTGAGTGCAGTTTCTCTGGCTGGCCAGAGGTGCTGGTTGCCCTCTCTGGAGTGTCTGTGACCTGTATTGAGAGGCCTTCTCCCTTTGCCTGAAGGGAGGAGTTGGAACTATTGAATTCTTTTGCCTTCAATCACTGGTGGGCTTTACCCTGGCCTGAGGTCATTCCTCAGCTGGGCTGGTTCTTCTGCTCACACACCTGGGCCTGAGGCAGAAGTAGTTTGCATTTGTTTGTTTTGGAGGAGACTTCAGTGCAATGGAGGCATGGGCTCAGAGTTTTTCAGACTGAAGGAGCCCAGCGATGGTGTCCACAGCTCTCCTGCACTAGACCTCTCCCCGCAGCCCCTTCCCCAAGCTCCAGGGGGACAGCACCCACACCAGTGCCTCTGCTTCCCTGCGGACCCAAGCCCCTTTCGTCCAGCCCCACTGCTGATCCAGCAGGTCTGGCTCTCGGGCCCTCAGACTCCTGGTTCCAATTCAGCTGTTAATCTGGTTGATCTGGGGCTGATCCTCCCTCTGAGCCCAGACTCACCCACCCGAATTCGGCCAAAGCTGCTGCAGGAGACAAATCCTGAGGCAGATGTTCTTTCTCCTGGCTTTTCTTTCTTGGTTTTGTGGTTTGGATTTCTTTTAACAGATTTGTTTCATGTGATAGATGGGGAAGTGATCAGGAGACTTTAGAACTGTACCTGTCTTCTCTCCGCCATCTTGGTCCCATCACTATCTTTTCTTTGATACTACTTTCTTCTCTCTTGGTTTTTGGAGTATAACTCCTATCTGTCAGATCATCTCTTTTTCTCCTTTGTTGGATTTCCCTTCTTTCCCAGGCCATAATCCCTATATTGGCTACATTAATTTTTTCCCCTTTATGAACAAATTGCATTCTATACTGTTCTCTTTTCTTGTGTCCTTTACCCCTTAATCTTATTGCAGATTTTACCCTCCCAAACCCTAGTTTTATTAACTCATCATCTGCTGCCTTCAATCTACTCACATAATGGACAACTAATATACAGGTAGCTTTCCAGTGAAAAAGTAGGGATGAGAAAGGGTGCAATTTGTTGAAAACAACAGGATGGAATGAGATCAATTAGACATGTAGAGGTGTTTGACTTGACATGAAGAACAACTACTTCTTTATGTGAGATACAGGTGAAAGACAGAGTGGCAGAAGGCATCCAAGTGATGTGAGATGAGGAAGAGTGGAGAAGAGGGAGCTCATGACAAATAAGCTCAATTCCTTTTTAGTGAAATATGAAACAAAATTCTCAGCTCAAGGTGGGGTGAGGTAGTTATGAGAGGTTTAAAGAAAGATGAAAATGCTTGGAAAAGTGAGAGGCTGAGGAAGAGGGTACTGGGTTAAAATAATATTTATCCGTTACTTTAAATATCATTAGGCTAGGAAAAGTAATTTTTATGTTCAAACTCAATTCCTAGTTACTATTGCATAATGGGGAAGGAGTATACCAAACTATATAGTATCTCAAAGCTTGACTCTCTTTCTACCAGATGTCAGTTTCACAAATAGCAAATAGCAAAGAGATCCATTTACTCAAGTTCAGAGAAACTACAAATAGGATAATACATATCAGGTAACACAGACTGAATGAACTTTCATCAGGAGAAAGAAATTCAGCTCAACTAAGAAAGTCCAGTATTCACCCAAATGGGAAATTCCCCAAAGTCTCTCATGTAACAAAATGGAAATGGGGACATGATAAAGATTGTTTCTATACATTTCATCTTCTTTCCAGGATAAATATTTCTCTTCCTTCTTGGACCTAAAGAGAGTGTGGAGGGGCAGCTAGGGAAACAGTGAACAGAGTACCAATCCAAGAATCTGGAGGACCTGAATTCAAATCCAGCCCCTGACATTTAATAATTACCTAGCTCTGTGTCCTTGGGCAAGTCACTTAACCCCATTGCCTTACAAAAAAAAAAAGAAAGAAGTTGGAACCATGTATTTCTTTTAACAATGGAAGCCAGAAGAGCCTAGATCTCTTTTCTCACTCTCACCAACTCTTTCTGTACCTCTTGAAGGCATGGGTCATTGAATATTCACTCTCCACTAATGAGTAGAGAGTCCCATACAAGTTACCCTTTAATCAAAGAGTTAGGATGGTCTTTTGTCAATTCTCATTCTTATTGACCTGCGTGCAGCATTTGACACTATCACCATCTCCTCCTTAACAATTATTTTCTCACTTATTTTTATGATACTGCTCTCTTTATTCTCCTCCTTTCTTCGTTACTTCATTGTCTCCTTACTAGATCTTTATCCATATCATACCTTTTTCCTGGGTCCTATTCTCTTCTTCCTTTATACATTGATTTCATCAGCTCCTATGATTTCAATTATTATCTCTATACAAATGACTCCTAAATTTACTTGTCCAGATATAATCTCTTTGCTGACCTCTGGTCTCACATCTTCAAATACTTATTAGATACCTCAAACTTGATATCCTGTAGACATTTGAATTTGAAATATCCAAAACCAAATTGATCTTTTTCTGCCTCTTCCTAATACTCACCTCTTCCTAACTTCCCTATTATTGTTGAGGCTACTACAGCCCTCCCAGTGCCTAGGCTCTAAACCTAGGTGTTATCTTTGGACTCTTCACCTTCTTTCACCTTTCTATATCCTATTAGTTGTCAATTCTTGTCATTTCTCCTATGTCTCCTCTTTTCTCTTCTGACACTAACCATGCTGGTACAGGCCCCCATCAACTTATGCCTAGATTATTGTTATAAACTGCTAATTGGTCTTGCTTAGTTCTTCTAAATCAGATAAATGTAGTTCCATTGAGGTTTGTAATTGGTATTATGAATAGTATATGAAAAGAACAAATTCCATTAGCCCTCTTTTCATCTAGAAATGTATAAAATATTTTCCTCAACATAGTGTGTATTAATACATGTTTGTCAAATTTAATTAAATTCTATTTAAATTGGGTTTGGTTATCTTCCTTTTTTAACTTTGTACTTTTCCTCAGGATTTTGTCTCTATCCTTGGAGCAGTTTGAATTTTTGGTATGGGAAAGAAGCAATCTAGAATAGAAATGAAAAATATAGAAATACAAGTTGAACATTGGAAATTCAAATGTATAAAGTGATTTTAACATGTAGCTTACAATGAAAAGTCCATTGTTTACTACTTAGACCTACTAATTGTACTGAAGGAAGTGACTGGGTAGGCATTCCAGAATAAAGGCTTGATACTTAATTGTAACTAAACAAAAATTGGAACCATCAAACATTCACTTTCTGAACAGCTATGAGGATTAGTTTAATCACTAAATTGAACAGCCCTTGTATATTATTCTTTCTAAATTGCTTCTAAACGTTGCTTGGAATTTGAACCATAAAATACAAAAGGATTAGCTGTATTGAGTGGTTGTTATTTTGAGAGTGACAGAGCTTTTTTTGTTCCAATTGCAGGTTGTTAAATCATCAGAATTTTAGACAGCATAGAAAAGGGACACTTTTTGTTTCTTCGTTCATTTCATTGGTTCTACTTTGTTAAAATGCATAGAGTGCTGTTTAGGAATTTAGATAAGATTTCATTCCTTATTTTACATATTAATTAATTTATTTCTGTTCATGTTTTGTTTATAATTTCAATTTTTAAAATGTGTATACTTGTGCATAAACTTAATAATCACTGTTTTTGGCTGTTTACATATAACACAATTAAAATATGTTGGTGTCAAGAATCTAAAGTCTTGGGCTGCTGTAAATCAGGGGTTCTCTTGTCCTTTGTTCCATTGGATCTTTAAAGCTGAACTGCTGTTGAACTACACAGATTGCCTTTCATGTGAACAATATAAGAAGGAATGCTGGACTTCCCTCATATTCATGTATGTCTTGTAATGTTTGTTTTTAATCATGTTGTTACTAATCCTAAACTCTCACAAGGACAGGCAAAATCTTTGTTTCTTGTACTCAGACTCTAGTGGTTCTCTCAAGCATTAATGATCTTTACAAGAATGCTAGAAATTAGAAAACAAACAAGGCTTCTCTTCTCTCCTTCTTGTACCCACTCACCCCTCCTCCCCCTCTTTGTTCTTAAAGGATTTCAGCAAAGGCAGCAGTGTGAAGTAGATGAAACAATGGACCTAAAAGTTAGGAAGCCTTGAATTCAAATTCTCCCTTTGATACTTACTAGTTGGGTTCATTATGGACAAGACACTCTCTCTGGGTCTCAGTTTATATATATCCTAAAAAGAAGATAATATCTGTAGTAATTACCTCTTTGCTTTCTTATGAGGTTAAAATAATATAATGTATATAAAGTACCTTGCAAACTTTAGAAATACCAAATAAAAGTCAGTTTTTTTTTATTAGTTGCCATATATTTTCCAATATCAAACAGATTTTTTTCCTATTGACTTTAGAACATTTATGCAGTTATTTTGGGGGTGGGGGGGTTTGAGCCAAATTCTCTTTACTCCAATATGGTGCATTTCTTTCTTTTTTTGTGTGACAATTTGGTTTATTTCTTTTATATTTTACAATAATCTTGTTGTGAGAGTAAACATAAACCTCCTTCTCCCCCCAAAAAGATGAGAAACCTCAAGAATTGTGAGAGAGAAAAAAGTATACTTCAGTCTCTATTCAGATTCCAACAGCTCTGTCTCTGGGATGAGTTGCCTTCTTTATCATAAGTCTACCAGAGAAGTTGCTTCAATATCTTTTCCCACAGTTGCTATTACTAGCTGTATTTCCCTCCCCACTCTCATTTATTCTATTCTCTCTCTCTCTCTCTCTCTCTCTCTCTCTCTCTCTCTCCTTTCACTCTGTCCCTGCTCAGAAGTGTGTTGTATCTGACTAACCTCTCTCACAATCTTCCCTCTCTTTTATCACCTGCTCCTCCCTCTCCTCCCCTCATTCCCCTCATTTTTTCCTAGGGTAAGATAGATTTCTATACCCTATTAAGTGTGTATGTTATTTCCTCTCTGAACCATTTCTGATGAAAATGAAGGCTCACTCATTCCCCCTCACCTTCCCCTCCAATCCATTGCAAAAGCTTTCTCTTGACTCTTTTATGTGAAATTTCATAGCCCCTTCTTCTTCTCCTTTCCCTTCCTCCCAGTACTTTCCTTTATCACCCATTGACTCCATCTTTATACCATATTAGATTGTTATATTCAACTGTGCCTTATCTATATATGCTCCTTCTAACTGCTCTTGTAAATGAGAAAATTCATATGAGTTATCAGTGTCTTCTTCCCATGCAGGAATACAAACAGTTCAACATCATTAAGTTTCTTATAATTAATTCTTCTCATTCACTCCCTCTATGCTTCATCTGAGTCCTGTACCTGGAGATCAAACTTTCTGTTCATCTCTGGTTATTTCAAAAGGAAAGTTGAAAGTCCTCTGTTTCATTGAAAGTCAATCTTTTCCCTTGAAAGAGGATGTTCAGTTTTTCTGGGTAGTTGATTCTTGGTTGTAATCCAAGCTCTTTTGCCTTCTGAAATATTATATTCCAAATCCTATGAGCTCTTAATGTAGATCCTACCAAATCCTGTGTAATCCTGACTATAGCACCATGGTAGGTGAATTTTTTGTTTCTGGCAGCTTTTAGTATTTTCTCTTTGCCTTGGGAGTTTGGGAATTTGGCTATAGTATTCCTGGGAGTTTTTCTTTTGGGATTTCTTTTAGGAGGTGACCAGTGAATTCCCTCAATTTCTATTTTTATGCTTTGCTTCTAGGATTTCAGGGCAAATTTTGCTACATTACTTCTTGAAAAAAATGAAGTCTTTTCCTGGTTGTGACTTTCAGGTAGCCTAATAATTTTTAAATTATCCCTCTTGGATATATTTTTTGAGATCAGTTGTTTTTTCCAGTGAGATATTTCACATTTTCTTCTAAATTTTGGCTTTTTTGGTATTGCTTTATTTTTTTCCAGATTTGTCACGAAGTCATCAGTTTCCTTTAGTTCCATTCTACATTTGAAGGAGTTATTTTCTTTAGAGAGATTTTTTTTAGGATTCTGCAAGGCAAATGGGGTTAAGTGGCTTGTCCAAGGCCATGCAGCTAGGTAATTATTAAGTGTCTGAGCCCAGATTTGAACCCAGGTACTCCTGACTCCAGAGCCTGTGCTTTATCCACTGCTCCACCTAGCTGCCCCTAGAGAGCTTTTTCAATCTCCTTTTCCAGCAGGCCAATTCTGCTTTTTAAGGCATTCTTCTACTCATTTGCCTTTTGGGCTGCTTTTTTTCCATTTGGCTTAAACTGATTTTTAACATGTTATTTTCTTAAGTATCTTTTTGTATTTCTTTCACCAAGCTGCTGACTTGGTTTTCATGATTTATCTGCATTGCTCTCATTTGTCCTCCCAATTTTTCTTCTACCTCCCTTAATTGTTTTTCAAAGTCTTTTTTGAGCTCTTCTATTGCCTGAGCCCATTTTCTATTTCTCTTGGAGGCTCTGGATACAGAAGCTTCAACTTTGTCATCTTCTGAATGTTGTTATGATCCTCCATGGGACCAAAGTAATTTTCTTTGGTAAGATTCTTCTTTTTCTGTTGTTTGCTAATTTCCTCAGCCCATGACTGATTTTGCACACTTCCAAGGCTTTGGAGGGGGTGGTTTGGGACCTTAATTCCTCCAAGGTCTTATGAGAAGCTCTTGCTTGTACTCTGGTATGTGGATGACCACAAGTCTTCCCCTCTGCCCTGGAGCTGCTTGACTATGGTTGTATGGGGGCCCAAATTGCAACCTGGATCTGAGTGTGAGCAAACCACAGAGTGCTGTTCCAGGGAGAGCAGAGAGATATCTGTAGTCTCTCCCTATCCCCTTACCCTAGTTGCCTGGGATTCCTGCTGCAGGTTCTCACTATAGGGCTCCTCTGAGGCCAGCACTGTGCACTCACTCTGGTGAGACAGAGTTCTCTCATTAGCCTTTCAAGCTGTCCTCGGTGATACCTGGGCCAAGAGGTCTGGGAACCACCCCCTTTGTCATGGACCCTGGCACTCCCAGGAACCCAGGCACCCCACAGGCTGTTCCTGGAAGGCTGGAACTGGTTTACTCTAGCCAGCTGTGCTGCTGCTGCCCTGCAGCTCTTTCCAACCTCCTGTCCTGGTGAAACAGACCTTTCCTGTGCAACTTTTAATTGTCTTAGACTGGGAATTTGTATTACTCAGTCTTTCTGTGGGTTCTGCCCCCTCTAAATCTTGGCTAGCGTCATAATTTGATGGCTTTCGGAGTTTTTTGGGGAACAAGGTTCTGGGAATTCCTGCCTTCACTCCACCATCTTGGTTCCACCCCCTATGCAGTTATTTTTTCATTTTTCTTGGCAGCATAATTTCATTTAGGTCCTTCTAATAAAAATGAATTAATTTTAATTTGATTTTGGACAAATAGAATTTCTTAGAATTTGTATGTGTTTTACATGCTTTCCTCAATCACTTGATTGAGTAGAGGGTTTATTTTTATTTAAATGAGAATAGATTTGTCGTATTATCAACCAGTATTTCTTCATTATGAATGTAAGGAGAGAGAAATTAGAATAATATATAAATAATTTTAGGGGAATCCAAATAGCTAGTGGTTTTGTTAGTTTTCCATCATTTGCAAAATCATAGCCAAAACAGAAGTTGATTCAATTGCAAATACATATGTAGTAAATACATTTTCCTAGGGTCTATCATTAAGAGTTATAAGCATATCAAACTTCCATGAGGCAAAAATGATCCTGATATGCAAACCAGGGAAAGATGAATTAGAGAAAGAAGACATAGACAAAATTTATTAGTGAATATTGGTGGTAATGATGCTAAACAAAGTATAACAAAAAGATTATAACAGAATATATTAAAATTATTTACTATGACAAATACAAGAATTATTCAACTATTATTGTGGTTTGTTCCTTTGTTTCAAAAGAGACCAATAATATCAAAGGTGATGTCTTGACTATTAAATGAATTGGATTTAAATGAGATAGAATTGCAAAAAGTTGCCACTCTCTTTTTCCTGAGTCATTGAATTTCAGTAGCAAGACAAAAATCAAGATTGAAAATGACCCAGGATGAAGTGAATGACCTTAGAGTCATTGATGCCTGATGAATCTTTAAGTCCTCCAAAGATCCTGCTAAAGTTGCTTTCATAACTATTGGAAAAATTATTTTCATCATTTTGACAGGAAAATCTTCATATGGGAATAGATGTTATCCTAACTCATTTATAGGTTTGAGGTCTGTCAGTTACCCTTTACCTGGTTTAGCCCTTCTACCAAGTCACTTTACTGGAATGTGGCCACTGAAGGTGGGCACAGATGGAAAAGTGGCCCTGATAAGGGCTTGGCAGGTCCTCAGAACAGAGGTGCTAATCCTCTCTGAACACTCCATATCCATAGAAAAGTCATAAATATAATAAATTATATTAATAAGAAAAGTCACACAATTATGCTGTCTTGAGATGTAGAAAAAGTCTTTGACAAAATATAGCATTCTTTTATGGTAGTAGTTGTAGTAAATGTTGCAGTAAAAAGACTTTTCTTTTATATAATCAGAAGTATCTAACTAAAAAAGAGTTTATTTGCCATGGAGAAATATTAGAAACTTTTTCAGGAAGATCAGGAGCAAAACAGGGAAGTTCATTGTCTTCTCTGTTATCTGGTATAGTATTGGAAATAATAACCATAGCAATAGGATAATAAAAAAAAATTGGGGGATTAGCTGAGGCTAAGGGGAACCAAAATTATTTCTATTTGCAAATGCTATAATGGCTTACTTACAAAATACCAGAGGATGAAAAAATTAATCAATATAATTAATAATGTCAGTATAGTAGAAGGATACGAAATAAATCCATAAAAATCATGAGTATTAAGCATCTGGTAAATAGCACATATGGGATTTAAATAAATATAACCACAAAACAATATTTAATACAATGGTCAATATTAGCAATGTACTACTAAAATTAAAAAGAACAAATCCTTCATTACTGCTACTGAACAATTTTTTTTTTCAGGGAATGGGCTTAAGCCCATTTGTAAAGGTATTTGTTTGGATGACTTTTTGAAATACAGCTGCTGGATCAAAATAAAATACATCAAAAATATTAAGGGATTTTTAAAAATTAAAGAGCATATATATACTATTAAAAACAGCAATTAACTTTACTCCCCTCTCAATTATTTGAGTTAAATAAAGGGAGCATAATAATAAATAAATGTTAAGAGTGGATACTGCAAAAATAATTTGGATTAGACCTAAAATACTGCACAAGACTTCTGAAACATTTATCTTCCTATTTATAATTTGGTCAAATTGAAATGATTTTTGAATTTTCTAAGCACAAACTAATGAAAGAAAGGGGAAGTAGCTCAGAAATTTGTTCAGTGTTGGTGAGAAATATCCAATCTAAATGAAATGTAAGTGAAATATTGAGAAAAATAGCAGAATTTTGAAATTTTAGTGAATTTTTCTCCCTCAAAATCAAAAAAAATAAAACTCAAAAAAGAAAGTTACAAATAAGGCTCTTTGGATGTTTTCCCCCTTTAGTAGTACTTTCCCCCCAGTAGTACTTTAAACAACTTATTGCTGTTGTATCCCAGTAACTATTTCTTTCTCGATAGAACCTTCCTAATAACAAAGTAGTCTCACAAAACAAATTGATGCATTGATCATATCTAACAAATACTTCTTCTATCTATAATATATCTGTTAAGTGGATCAAGTTGTGCTGAATCATTAGGCATCTGAATTTCTTAATTGGAGTTCTGCTGTCTTTTAGTATTATTTCCTTTAACACTGTTGTTTTATTGTATATGTTATTTTCTCAGTTTTGCTATTTTTGTACTTCATAAGAGTACTTCCAATTTATATGAATTCCTGATTTCTTATGGCATAAAAATTTTACATCTTAAGAGTAATAAACCACATTTGTTCTGTCATTGCTCTAGTCTCCTTTTCTCACAAATCTTCCCTGCCTGGATATTACTTGTCAATCAGTCTATAGTATTTGACTGCAGTAAAGAATCTGCCCCATCTTCCTTTAGTCACCATGCTGACTTAGATCCAATTGATCAAACATTCATGCAAACTTTGCGCAACTGAGTATTGGGCATCTAAGATCACAGCAACATAGTCACTGTCCTATTGGGTCATCCCACTCAGGAGTCAATATTCCTCAATTTTGATTTTTTGGCTTTCCTGCTTATGAATGTAACTACATTTTCTACTTCCTGAATTCCATGATTAACAACTTAACAGTTTTATCTTGCCTTCTAGTTAATATCTTCCCCACCCTTCCTGAGGAATCTAAACATAGGCTACATTCCAGAGCTATTTCATATTCCAGAAATATACAAAGTTAACCTGCTGTTGTTTTTTTCTTTTTGAAATAATGATTATTGAGATCAACATCTTTATAAGGTAGTAGGTAAAACTGACAATCATCTGAGCTACTTGTTTTTGAGTTTTATAGTCAGTTTTACAAAGTGTGGAAGGTGGAGCTAGAATTGTGTTTTCCTCAATATGGGGGCAGCTCCTGCTACCTAAGCGGTCCATCAAATCACTCTTTTTTAACCTAGAGTCTTTGAGAGTTGCCTGGGATGTTGAACAGTTGGTTGAGTGACTTGTCTATGTTCATATGGCTTATGTGTCATAATTGAAAAACCCAAATTTACCTAATTCCAAGTCTGACCCTCTATTCACTATGCCATAAAACTCTTTAGAACTTTTATATGCTTAAAATCCATAATGCTTAAAAATAGTGTTTATGGGAAACATAAGCAATTTAATAATGTCATAATTTCATATTATCTAAAGTAGAGCAAATGCAGGGAACTTATTTGCCATGTTATGTTGATTTGGCATCATTAACCTTGATCCACAGAAAAATAGATTCATGATCACCAAGTCATAGGATGTCAGTGACCTCTGACTCTGTTCCTCAAATGCAGTCAAAACACTTCAGAAAGCAGCATCTATGGCTATTTTGTAGTATTTATTGTTCATTAATGTCTAATATCTTGGCCCCCCTCAATTGCTTTTATACATATTTGTTGACTTTATTCATTTTGTCATTCGTTTGATCAACCATTCATTTGTTACCTCCCTAACATCATATAACTACTTTTTGCACAAAGGACATAATCTAGTATGAAACACATGGAAAACATAATTCCTGCCTTAGAGTAGAAAATATATGACAAGATATGAAGTGATAAGCAAATGATTATAAAGAAATAAAGATTTTTTAAAATGCCTTACTGATGCATTTTTTATAACACAATCATTTCTCAATACTGACAATATTACAAAACCCTCCATTATTTAAAAGGAAAAATATGCCACCACCATCACCAACAGGTAAATAAAACAGTCCGATATAGTAACCTCAGCTGAAAGCATATGTCAGATTCCATATCTGTAGTCCAATACTACTTGTCTTCCAGAAGAAATTCTGTTTTATTGAGGTCTCTAGAACTAATTTTGAGACAAAATATATTTGGACAAATTATCTAAATACTCATGATAAAGTCTATGGAAGGAGATTCCTCTAACATTGTTTTTATTTGAATACATTCGACAAAAATGTCTCAAAAATTGATAGAGAACTTGAGAACTTTAGGGCACTCATTCATTTGTATTTCATTTTTGGTAACTGTAAATGATTTTTATGAATTTTAATGAATAAATGATCTTTTAAGAAATGAATTGTCAGAATATCGCTATCATAAAAGTCAGATGGTAAGAATGGATAGTATTATTGTTTGACCTAAAATCCTTTAAATGCAAATCCTTTAAAAATGCAATTGGGCAAATCAAAAAAGATAACAACTCCTTTAAAAATAGAATTGACCAAATGGAAAAGGAGACGAAAAGATAACTGAAGAAAATATTTCCTTGAAGAATAGGCTGGAGCTAGTGTAAGCTAATGATGAGACACCAAACATTTAATTTGTTTGTATCTCCCTCTTTGGCTTTCCTTGAAGCTATGGTTCACAAATAGCAAATAAAACATCAGTAAAAAATAAACTCCAGGAAATAAATAGAGAATCTTATAGCTTTAGGGTAAAATAATAATAAATAATGAGACTGAATCACTTTTCTTATAGCTACTATATTCCTATTCCAATCTAGGGGTTCAGATAAAGACAAAGTATGGTGCCACCCAGTTGAGGTCTTGGGGAAATATATATGTGTATGTTTGTATGTGTGTATTTATGTGTGTACATATATGTATATGTAAGTTTATCTTTGTTCCTATATACATGTATTCTTTGTAAAAGTTATTATTTATAAATTAGTTATATCTAAAATATAAATTATTATCTGAATTCTAATAGTCTCCTGTACTATGATGAATTATCTTAACTCTTGGGAATATATTTTTTTCAGGAGTTGTTATTCAATTCAACCTCATTTGGTTGTGAACTGGTAGAAAGAAAATTGTATTTGTTTTTTTTTAGGTTTTTGCAAGGCAAATGGGTTAAGTGGCCACACAGCTAGGTAATTATTAAGTGTCTGAAACCGGATTTGAACCCAGGTACTCCTGACTCCAAGGCCAGTGCTTTATCTAAGAAAGTTGTATTTGGAGTAAAAATGCTGTTTGAATGCTGGTTCTGTGATTTGGTACCTGTATGACCTTAGATAAATCAGAACTTCTCTGGTCCTCAGTTTTTTCATCTGTAAAATTAAGGAGTTGGACTAAATGTTTTCTTAGGTTCTTTCCAGTTTCTTCTTCTGTAAAATGAGCTGGAGAAGAAAATGGCTAACTACTTAGCCAAGAAAACTCCACATAGCTCATGAACATGGACATGATTAGAACAACAATTAGAACAACAAAACAGGACTGGCTAATCTGGACCAATAAGCTGGCACAGTGGATAGATCACTGGCCCTGGAGTCAAGAGGACATGAGTTCAAATCTAGTCTCAGACACTTGACACTTGCTAGCTGTGTGACCTTGAGCAAGTTACTTTAACCCTGATTGCCTTACATCCAGGGCTATTTTCAGTCATCGGTCATCCTGATACAAATCTGTTCCACTGGACCCGGATGGCTCTAGAGGAGAAGGTGACATTGGTGACTTAGCACAGTGTACCCTCACTCAAATGCAATTCATTGCATGTCATGGTATCACCTCCCTGATATTATAGTCTTCTTCGAGATTGAAGGACAAACAACAACAATTGGATATATACAATAACTTTCTTGGAGATAACAGATTAGTTGGGAAAGAATATATGCTTCTGGAGAAAATTAAATAACAATATAACAACAATGAGGCAGCTGAATAAAGTGGTTGAAGAGTTAACCTCAGAGTCAGGATGACCAGGGTTCCAGTTCCACCTTTAACAAATATTGACTGTATGACCCTGGGCAAGTAACTTAAACTCCCAGTACTCTGGGTAATTCTCTAAGAATATTAGTTGCAGGGGACTTCCCATGAAGATGGCAGAGAGAAGCCAGGCATTATTTTAAGCTCTCCTGGGTTTCCCTGAGAAATGCCATGAATCAAGCATCTTAATAGATTTTGGAGGTCCAGAACCCACAAAAGAACAGAGTGGTGCATCTTCCAGCAAGATCTGTCACAACAGAAGAATGAGTATACTCAGGTCAAAGGACACAAACCCAGTGTGTGGGTTACTGGGTGAGGCAGGGAATAACCTGGGGTCCTTGGTTGGGGTGGGGGTGGTTCTCCAGCAGAGGCTCTTGCAGTTCAGATTTGTTGGGTTGAATGTGTGGGGGAAGACTGGAAAATCTCCAGCACTGTATCCAGGACCCCCATTCAGCCAGTGTGTATGGACTTGACAGCCAACCCAGTTGGTGAACCCTTGATGTTCCTAGCCCAAAGGGCCTAGCCCAGTGATGGTGCTGCTGGTCTTCCTGCATGGACAGCCTAGGGTCATCCCCAGGTGTTTCCACTGTTCCTAACAATCCAAGAAGTGGGCAGCTGACATCCCCAGTGCAGACAGTCCAGAGAGAGAGCCTCTGAGCAACCTCCTGGAGTTCTAATGCCCCCAGGCCAGTAAGTAAGTCTCTAGGGTTCTCAACATCGAAGGTCTGTGCATGAGCCCTTTACCAACACAAGAATCTTGGGATAGTACCCAAGGTATAGATCCCAAAATGAGTATCAAAGGTCAGAGAAAAGCAGGGTCTATTGAAAATTACCTTGGAGATATGGATGGGTAAAACACTAACACTGAAACAGATAGCAGAAGGGGTACTACATGTGAAGTTTCAGTGAAGAATGTGAATTGGTCCCAAGACTTCTTGGAAAAGCTCAAAAAGGATTTTAAAAAATCAAATGGAAAAATTGAGAAAAGAAATGCAAGAGAAAATTAACATCTTGCAATAATAAGTGACAGAAGAAAACAAATCCTTTAAAAATGCAATTGGGCAAATTAAAAAAGATAACAACTCCTTTAAAACTAGAATTGACCAAATGGAAAAGGTGATGCAAAAGATAAATGAAGAAAATATTTCCTTGAAGAATAGGCTGGGGCTAGTGGAAGCTAATGATGAGACACCAAGAATCAGTTAGATAAAATAAAATAAAATGAAAATATAGAAGAAAATGTTAAATATCTCATTGGTAAAAACAAACTGACTTGGAAAAATAGATCCTGAAGAGATCCAAAAAAAGCACCTGAATAGCATTTTTCAGAAAATCATCAAAGAAAAATGCTCTAATATCCTAGAATCAGAAGACAAAATAGTCATTGAAAGAATCCACCAATCACCTTCTAGAAGGCATGAAAATGCCAAGAAATATTATAGTGAAATTTTGGAAATATCAGATCAATGAGAAAATCCTGCAAATAGCCAGAAAGAAGCAATTCAAATACCAAGGAATCACAGTCAGGATTACATGAGACCTAGCTGCATCAACATTAAAGGATCAAAGGGCCTGGAATATGATATTTCAGAGGGCAAGGGAACTTGGATTACAACCAAGAATCAATTACAAAGCAAAATTTAGCATACTCTTTCAGGGGAAAAGATGGACCTTAATGATATAAGGTGACTTTCAAACTTTCCTGATGAAAATACCATAATTGAATTGAAAATTTGATCTTCAAACAGGGGATTCAAGGGACATAGGGAAACAGAAAAGGACTGCTATTCAATAAGATTAAACTGGCTATATTCCTACATGGGAGGAAGATTCTCCTAACTCTTCAGAATTGTACTTAGGCTGAAGGCATGGACATTAGTTGATCTGATGAAATGATTTAATAAAAATTAAGACATGGAAAGAAGGGAGATTGTAATGAGATGAGAAGAAGGGGGAGGCAGAATGAGTAAATTACATCACATGAAGAGACACAAAGGACTTGTAACAGTAGAGGGAAAGAACTGAGGGGATGAGAACTGCTTGAATTTTATTCTCATTGGATTTGGCTCAAAGAGGGAATAATGCATACACTCAGGTTTAGAAATTAATCTTACCTTCAGGATTTAGGAAGGGAAGGGGGCGGGAGGGAGGGAAGGACAGACTAATAGAGGGGAAGGAAGGAAGAAGAATAGAAGGGAGATGAGGATAAAAAAGGAAGGGTGACTGATAAAAGAGGGACAAATTGAGGGAGGTGGTATTTGGAAACAAAATACTGGAGAAGAGGGAGAGGATGAAAAGAAGAAAAAAGGACAAACAGAGGGGAGGTAACATGGAGGATAATAAAGACTTAGTAATAGCCACTGTAAATGTGAATGGGATGAACTCTCCCATAAAGCAGAAGTTTATAGTAGAGTGGATTAAAAATCATAATTATACAATATACTGTTTACAAGAAACACATTTGAACAGTCACATTGAGTAAAGGTAAAAGGCTGAATCAGAACATATTGTACTTTAGCTGAAGTAGAAAAAGCAGGAATAGCAATCTTTATCTCAGACAAGGCAATTGCAAAAATAAATCTCATTAAAGGGATAAGGAAAGAAACTATATCCTTCAAAAAGTATCATGGACAATGAAGTAATTTCAGTTATAGACACATAGGCAACAAGTGGTTAAACATCCAAATTCTTTTTTTTTTAAAAAATATTTGTTTTCCAATTATATACAATAGTAGTTTCTATCAATCTTTTTTTTTTGTTTTTTTTTTCAAGGCAGGTATTAGGGGAAATGTTATACCTCTAAATATTTACATGAATAAAACAGAGAAAGAGATCAATGGACTGGACATGCAATTAAAAAAGTTAGAGAAAGAACAAATTAAAAATTCCTAATTAAATACTGAATTAGAAATTCTGAAAATAAAGAAAAAAATAAAAGTAAAAGAAAATAATTGAAATAATAAATAAAACAGTTGATTTTATGAAAATTACTATAAAAATAGATAAACTTTTAGTTAAATTGACTAAAAAAGGAAGAAAACCAAATTTCTTGTATCAAAAATGAAAAAGTCAATTCACTACTAATGAGGAGGAAATTAAAGTAATTATTTCAGGGCTATTTTGCTCAATTATAAGGCAATTAATTTGATAATCCAAGTGAAATCACTGAATATTTACAAAAATATAAACTGTACAGGTTGAAAGAAGAGGAAATTTAAATACTTAAATAATCCTATCTCCAAAAAAGAAATTGAATAAGTCTTCAATGAACTCCCAAAGGAAAAAATCTCCACAAGTGAAGGTACCAAGGTACAATTATTTCCAATTCTATATAAACTATTTAAAAGAATAGGTGAGGAAGGAGTTCTGTCATATTCCTTCTATGACACTGATATGGTGCTGATACTAAACCAGGAAGAGTCAAAACAGAAAATTATAGACCAATTTCCCTAACATCTATGGATGAAGAAATTTTAAATAAAATATTAGCAAAGAAATTACAAGTTATCACTAGGATAACACACTACGATCAAGCAGGATTTATACCAGGAATGCAGGGTTGGTTCAATGTTGGGAAAACTATCAGCATAATTGACCATATCAATAATAAGCTTAACAGAAATCATAGGATTATTTTAATAAATGCTGAAAAAGCTTTTGAAAAATACAGTACCCATTCCAATTAAAACATTAGAGAGCATAGGAATAAATGGAATGTTCCTTAAAATGATAAGCAGTATCTATCTAAAACCATCAATAAGTATTACATGTAATGGGAATAGAAGCATTCCCAGTAAGAACAGAGGTGAAACAAGGATGCCCATTATCACCACTATTATTCAATATTGAATTAGAAATCTTAGCTTTAGCAGTAAGAAAAGAAAAAGAAATTGAAGGAATTGGAATAGGTAATGAAGAAACAAAATGCTCACCTCTTTGCAGATGATATAATGGTATACTTAGAGAATTCTAGAAAATCATCTAAAAAAAATCTCCTTGAAACAGTAACTTTAGTAAGGTTGCACATTATAAGATAAATCCACATAAATCATCAACATTTCTTTATATTACCAACGAGTTACAGCAGCAAGAAATAGAAAGAGAAATTCCATTCCAAGTAACTGTTGATAACATAAAATATGTGGGAGTCTGCCAGGACAAACTCAGAACTATATGAAAACAATTATAAAATATTTTTCACACATATTAAATCAGATCTAAATAATTGGGCAAATGTCACTTGCTCATGGATAAACCAAGGTCTTATAATAAAAATGGCAGTTTCTACCTAAATTAAATTACTTAATCAGTGTCAGACTAATCAAACTACCAAAAAATTACTTTATTGAGCTAGGAAAAAATCATAATTAAATTCATATGGAAGAACAAAAGGTCAAGAATATTAAAGGAATTAGTGAACAAAAATGCAAAGGAGGGTGGCCTGGACATTACCAGAGCTAAAATTATAGTATAAATCATGTCATCAAAACTGCTTTGTACAGGCTAAGAAACAGAGTGGATCAGTGGTATAGATTAGATGCAAAAAAATAGTAATCTGCTGTTTGATAAACCCAAAGATTGTAGCTTCTAAGATAAGAACTCACTCTGATAAAAACTCCTAAGAAAACTGGAGAATAGTATGGTAGAAACTAGGAATAGACCAACATCTCATACCTTATACCAAGATAAAGTTGAAATGGGTATAGGATTTAGATATTAAAAGATGATGGAAAGCAAGTAAGAGTTTACCTGTCAGACCTATGGAAAGGGGAGCAGTTTATGAACAAATAAGAGACAGAGAATATTATAAAATGCAAAATAGATAATTTTGATTAAATTAAATTGAATTTTTGCACAAATAAAACCAATGCAGTCAAGATTAAAAAGAAGGTAGTGAACTGGGAAACATTTTTTCAACTGATGCTTTTGACAAAGGACTCATTTCTAAAATGCATAGAGAACTTAGTCAAATTTATAAAAATACAAGTAATTTTCCAATTGATTAATGATCAAAGGGTACAAAAAGGCAATTCTCAGATGAAGAAATTAAAACTATGATCATATAAAAATACTCTAAAATCATTATTGATTAGAGGAATGTAAATTAAAATAGCTCTGAAGTACCACCTCACACTTATCAGATTGGTCAATATGAATATAAAGGAAAATGATCAATGTTGGGGGCAGTGTGGGAAAACTGGGTCACCACTAATACATTGCTAGTAGTTGCTGATTCAACCATTCTGGAGAACAATTTGGAATTGTGCCCAAAGGGCAATAAAACTGTGCATACCTTTTGATCTAGCAATACCACTACTAGGTTTGGATCCCAAAGAGATTAGGAAAAAAAGAGTAAAAAAAAAAAAACCCAAGAACCAAAATATTTCTAGTAGCTCTTTTTGTAGTGGCAAAGAATTGGAAATTGAGGGGATACCCATCAACTGGGAAACGACTGAACAAACTGGGGTATCTGAATGATGGAACACTATTGTTCTATAAGAAATCATGAGGCATGGGATTTAAGAATAACCTGGAAAGACTTTCATAAATTGATGCTGAGTGAAGTAAGCAAAACCAGAAGAACATTATAAACACTAACAGCAACATTTGATGATGATCAACTATGATGGTCTTATTTATTTCAGTAGTACAGTAATCAAAGTCAATTCTAAAAGTCTTGTGATGGAAAAATCTAGAAAGGAACTATGAAGTTTAAATATAGACCAGAGTTACCTATCTTTAATTTTTTTAAAGTTATCTTATATATCATTTTTCTCTGATTTTTTCCCTGTTTTTATTTGATTCTTTTACAATATGATTTATGTGGATTAATATTTAACATAGTAAGGGAAGGGAAAAAGGCAGAAAAATGTGAAACTTTGCAAAACCTTGTAAAAATGATTATTGAAAACTAGTTAGTGTTGCATGTAGTTGGAAAAATAAATAAATATAATACTTTACACAAAAATAAAATTCTTTAAGCAAAAGAATTTAAGTTGCACAGAAGTCACTGACTTGAATTAGCAGAGGAAATTTCTTTTCCTGGAAGTTTTCAATGACAACAAAATCACAGAGCTCCAGGTCCTTTCCCTCTAAGACAATAATTAAGGGATCAATGGTTTAGGGCTAGAACAAGACTTTAGAAAATATCTCATTTGATGCTCTCATTTTGCAGATGAGAAAATTGAAAGTCAAAGCATGACTTGCCCAGCATCTTACAAGTTATCAGTCACAAAGCCAAGATTCAAACCTAGGTCCTCAATGCTTTTTCCATCATAGCATGAGATAGTATATGTGCAAGTCTCAGTAAAATACCCAGCTATGAACATAATTAGGGTTTAATAAATATTTGTTGGTGTGAACTTTTAATTGAATATTTAAATATAGAATGAATAAAAAATACATTGATGCTTAGAGTTTCTGAAGAGTTTCAGAACAGTCAGAATTGGATTCTGAGTTGAGGTAGCATTTTTTTAATGTTAGGCAGTTAGGAGTATTGGGTCTGGAGTCAGAGAGGTTCCTCTTCCTGAGTTCTTATTAACTGTATGACCTTGGACAAGTCATTTAACCCTGTTTATCTCAGTTTCCTCAATAATAAAATGAGTGGAGAAGGTAATGGCAAACCACTCTATCTTTGCCAAGAAAACCCCTATATGGAGTCAAGAAAAAGTCAGTCACAACTAAAATGACTGAACAGCAACATTAATAAGGATTTTAATAGATGAAGAAATGAGAGGTAGACATTACTGGTGGAAGAATTCTAAAACTATTTCCATGTAGTTTTATTGATTCAATTCACTCATATTTGTTTGTTTTTTTGTAAGGCAACAGGGTTAAGTGACTTGCCTAAGGTCACACAGCTACTAAGTATTCAGTGTCTGAAGTGGACTTTGAACTCAGGTCCTCCTGACTCCAGGCTCAATGCTCCTTCCACTGCACCACCTAGTCGTCCCCTTCATTTCCACTTTTATTAAAAAGTATAAGTGCTAGGTACTATCCTAGATAATGGGGACACAAAGAGAAAGATGAAACCATTCCTGACCTCAAGGAGCTTATGTTCTAATAATTGTAAATCTCTTAGTACAGAGCCTGACACATAATAAATGCTGTATAAATGTTAGCTATGAAAATTATTATTGGGGAAGAACATGTACAAGATTAACATGCATGTACACAGTTACAATGAAAGTGAAAATGGAATTTATCTGAAGACAACTATGTGGGTACATAGACATCTCATCATCTAATATAAATTTAAGAAAAGAATTGTAAAGCAAGACTAAGAATTCAAGATTATGGCATAGTCCTGTAAAAGTTGTATCAGAAAACTAAAGTTTAGGTTCAGCTGAGATTGGTGAGCTCAAGACAAAGGAAAGGGGTTTTTGCTTATTTTTTAGCTATATTAAAAGAAAAAAGGCTCAACAAAGAGGACTTTTGCTGGGAGTAGATGAGACAGTGATATCTGAAAAGAGAAAGAAGGTAGAGCTGCTAAATTCTTTTTTTTTTTGCTTCTTATTTCTCTGACTGGGAGAATTACCTTTGTATTATAAACAATAAAGCAATGATGACTAATAGAGTTGATGTACAAGATAAGAGAAGAGATAGTAAGAGAACACCTAGTTGTCCTTGTTGAATGCAAAACACCTGACCCAGGTGAACTACATCAAAGGGTACTGAAAGAACAGATAGATGTGATTGATGAATTACCATTAATGTGATTTGAAAGGTCATGGGAAATGGGAGGAGGATCGCAAGAAGAGAGAAGGGCTTATGTCCCAGTTTTCAAAGAGAACAGTAAATGTAAACTATAAGACAGTCCCTTTGACTCTGCTTCCTGGGAAACTTCTAGAGCAGATGTAAAATATATGCTTGAGATAGATTAGAGCCCTGAACCTGGAGTCAGTTCAAATTTGACTTCAAACAACCCCTGGGCAAGTTACTTAAGCTATTTACTTCAGTTTTCCTATGCATAGCTTCCTCATTCCGCATCTGTAAAATGGTGAGGAGCTAAATGGCACAGTGAATAGAGTACTGCCTTGGAATCAGGAGGACAAGAATTGGAATCCAGTTTCAGGCACATACTAGCTGTATGACCTTGGGCAAGTCACTTAACTCTGTCTCACATCCAGAACTATCTCCAGTTGTCCTGATTCATATCTGGCCACTGGATCCAGATGACTCCAGAGGAAAAAATGAGATTGGTGAGTACAGGACCCCCACACTCAAATCTAGTTAACATGCTCGTCATGGAATCTCCTCCCTGATGTCATGATCTTCGAGGATAAAGGACCAAAACAAAACAAAACAAAACATTATCTGTAGAATGATGATGATAATAATAGCACCTACCTTGCAGGATTGCTGAGAGGATGAAATGAGATAATAATTATAAAGCACAATACATAAATGTGTTTTTTTAAGGGTTTTTTTCCAAGGCAGTGGAGTTTAAGTGGCTTGCTCAAGGCCACATGGCTAGGTAATTATTAAGTGTCTGAGACCAGATTTGAACCCATGTACTGACTCCAGGGCCGGCTTTATCCACTGGGCCACCTAGCTGCCCCCACAATGCATAAATGTTAACTACTATTACTAAATAGAACAGCTAGGTGGAGCAGTGGAAAGAATGAGGATTTGGGGTCAGGGAGACCTGAGTTTAAATCTGAATTCAGACACTTATTAGCTGTGTAATCCTGGGCAAATCACTTAGCCCTATTTGCCTCAGCTTCCTCATCTGTAAAATGAGTTGGAGCAAACCACTCCAGTATATTTGCAAAAAACCCCAAAACTCCAACCAATCCAAATAAGATTTCTATTGAAGATTCTTCTATTGAAGAGTAGAATACAATCAACAAAATAACTGCTAGCAATTATCTATGAAGGGAATTGGTGATTACAAAGAACTCATTTAGCTAAATCAAGAAGTCATGTCAAGCAAATCTCATTCCCTTGTCTAACAGAACTGCTAATCTAATAGATGCTCTATTGAAATAGTTTACCTCAATTTTAGTAAACATTTTGAAAAAGTATCTTATATAATCATTGTTATAGAGAAGATGGAGACATATGGACTAGACTGCAATATAAGTAGAAAATTCAGACCAGACCCCAAGATCAGTTGTTAATAGTTCAATATCATTGTAGCAGAAATGCACCTAAGAGAACTGTACACTACCTGTGACATTACACATCTTTATCAATGACTTGGATAAGGGCTTAAATAGCATGCTAATCAAATTTACAGATGACACATAGATAGAAAGGATAATTACCACCATGCATGATAAAGTTAGGATCCTTTTTTTAATTTCTGATTTTGATTTCTTTATTTATTCTTATTTTGTACAAATAATGTTTTTTATACATTACTAAAATATTCTTGTTTAAGAGTAAACATAATACCCCTTCCCCCCAAGAAAATACAGACCCGCATAAGCGATAAAGGGGAGAGAAAAATTAAAATTAAAATTAAATAATAATAATAATAATTGTAGGTATGGCCAGGTGGTGCAGTAGACAGAGCACTGGCTCTGGAGCCACGAGCACCCGAGCCCAAATCTGGCCCCAGACACCCAACAATTACCCAGCTGTGTGACCCCCATGCAAGCCACCCCAACCCCATTGACCTACAAAAAAACAAAAGACCCAAAATAAAATAAAATAGTAATAATAATAGTAGGGGTGGCTGGGTGGCAGACAGATCACTGGCCCTTGAGCCAGGGGCACCAAGGTCCAAATCCAGCCTCAGACAGCCAACAATCACCCAGCTGTGCAGCCCCAGGCAGGCCACCCAGTCCCATTTGCCCTGCAACACCCCCCAGAAAATAATAATAATAAAAAAATGTGCTTCAGTCTGTGTTCCAACACCACCAGCTCTGTTGTGGGTAGATCACATTCTTTAGGATAAGTCCATCACAAAAGTTACTTCCATATTTTTCCACCATTGCCATTGCTGATCGCGACTCCCTCCATTTATACTTCTCTACTACCATGAACTATATTTTCTCTCTCCTTTCACTCTGTCTCTGCTGTATGGTAGTTGAGTGGTGCAGCAGATAGATCCCCAGCCCTAGGACCAAGAGGCCTCGGACCCACATACCACCCCTTACCCAGCATCCACCTGGCCCTATGGTTCTGGACAGGCCACCCAATCTCAGCTCCTTGCAAGAAGTAAAAAAGAAAATGTGTCATATCTGACCACTCTCCCCCCATGGTCCATCCTCTCCTCCATCACTCACATACCCCTCCCCCTTCCCCCGTCCCCCTTCCCTCCTTACTACAGATGTCTATACCCCATTGAGTATATATGCTGTTTCCTCTCCTAGCCACCTCTGATATGGGCAAAGATTCCTTCATTCCCCCTCGCCTTCCCCCCCCCTTCCATATCATTGCAATAGCTCATTGTAATAAAGAAAAATCTTATATGAAATATCTTAGCCTATTACTCCTCTCCTTTTTTCTTTCTCCCATTACATTTCCCTTTTTTCTATTGACTCCATTTTTACACCACATTTTATCTTCAAATTCAGCTTTCTCCTGTGCTTCATCTATAAAAGCTCCTTCTACCTGCTCTATTAAATGAGAAGGTTTACATGAGTATTATCATTGTCATTTTTCTATGCAGGAATACATGCAGTTCATCATCATTAAGTCCCTCATATTTTCCTCTTCTCTTCCACTCTCTATGCTTCGCCTGAGTCCTGTATTTGAAGATCAAACCTTCTGTTCAGCTCTGGCCATTACAACAGGAACATTTGAAATTACCCTGGTTCATTGAAAGTCCATCTTTTTCCCTGGAAGAGGATGTTCAGTTTTTCTGGGTAGTTGATTCTTGGTTGCATTCTAAGTTCTTTTGCCTTCCGGAATATTATATTCCAAGCCCTATGAGCCTTTAATGTAGTTGCTGCTAAGTCCTGTGTGATCCTGACTGCAGCTCCATGATATTTGAACCGTGTCCTTCTGGCTGCTTGTAATATTTTCTCTTTGACTTGGGAGTTCTGGAACTTGGCTATAATATTCCTGGGGGTCGGTTTTTTGGATCTCTTTCTTGGGGAGATCGGTGGATTCTCCCCATTTCTATTTTGCCCTCTGCTTCTAGGATATCAGGGCAATTTTCCTGTAATAATTCTTTGAAAATGATGTCAAGGCTCTTTTCCTGGTCGTGACTTTCAAGTATTCCAATAATTTTTAAATTATCTTTCCTGAATCTGTTTTCCATATCAGTTGTTTTTTTCAATGAGGTGTTTCACATTTTCTTCTAATTTTTCATTCTTTTGGTTTTGAAGTATTAAGTCCCAATTTCTATTAAAATCAGCAATCTCTGTGAGTTCTATTCTTTGTCTGAAGGATTTGTTTTCCTCAGAGAGCTTTCTTATCTCCTTTTCCATCTGGCCAATACTGCTTTTTAAAGTATTCTTCCCCTCAATAACTTTTTCAACTGTTTTATAGCCATTTGACCTAAGCTGGTTTTTAGCATGCTATTTTCTTCAGCATTTTTTTGAATCTCCTTAACTAAGCTGCTGACTTCATTTTCATGTTTTTCCTGCATCTCTCTCATTTCTTTTCCCAATTTTTCCTCTATCTCCATCACTTGGTTTTAAAAGTCTTTTTTTGAGCTCTGTCATGGCCTGAGTCCAATTTCTGTTTTTCTTGGAGTCTTTAGAGGCAGGAGCTTGTACCTCCTCATCTTCAGATTGAGTGTTTTGATCCTTCTTAGGATCACAGGCAAAGTATTCCTCAATGGTGTTCCTCTTTTTTCTCTGCTTACTCATTTTCCCAGCCTGAGCCTGGTTTTGGGGTGCTTCCTGAGCTTTTGGGACACCCCCACAAGGTTCTCAGTGTGTGAGGCTCTGTCCTCTCTCCTGGTCTGTGAACGACCTTATAAGTGCCCGCTTTTGCCATGGGGCTGAGGTGGGGGGGGGCCCTGCTGTTCTATGGGGGGGGGGGGCTAGACTGTGTTTAGGCTCTGAATGTGGTCAGAGCCCCTGAGTCCTGTTCCAGAGGCAGAGGACAGAGCTGGGCAGTCTCTCTCCACTCCCCTCCCTAGACTCAGCATGCTTATGCCCTTGAGGATCTTGCTCACCAGTCGCTGTGTGCCCTGAGGGCTGGACTTCATGTGCTAGCTCTTGCAGAGGTCCCTGCTGTTCCCCCAAGTTGTGCCTAATGCTCCCTGGGGTGTAGATCAGTAAACTGCCCCTGCTGCTGTGAGCCATAGCTCCCAGCACCCTGGGGCTGCCTCTGGGAGGCTGAAGTTCCTTTGCTCTGGTGGGCCACCCCTCTGGTGGGCCACTCTTCTGATCCTGTGGAGCCAAGCCTTTCTGCTCTTTTCCAGGTTACCTTGGGTTGGAGAATTGCCTCACTGGATCCCTCTGTGGGTTCTGTCTCCAAAATGTAGTTAGAGTCCTTAGTTTATAAGTTTTGCTCCGGAGCAACTGAGAGAAGGTCCTCTCCTGTCACCATCTTGGCTCCGGCCCCCTAAAGTTAGGATCCTAAAGGATTTTCACTAGCTAAAGCAGTGAGCTGAATTTAATAAGATGAATTTCAGTAGGCATAAATATGAAGGCTTATACTTCATTATAAGAAAAGAAAATGGTTTAAGCATTTATATGGTATCAACTGTATGTCAAGATTCATAAGTGCTTTACAAATATCATCTCATTTGATCCTCACAATAATTCTCTGAGGTAGGGACTGTGGCTATCTCCATTTTACTGATGAGGAACCTGAGGCAAGCAACAGTTAACTAACTCACCCAGGGTTATCCTACTAGTAACTGTCTGAAACTGGATTTGAACTCATGAATTCATCCAGAGTCATTTGGTTGTCTCAAAAAAATCAGCTTTGCAGAAATGAGATGGGAAAGACATTATACAGCAGTTCTAGAAAATATCTGAGGTCTTTGGTGGACTTCAATTTCAATATGAATATGATATGGCAGTCAAAAAAAGAGTTATGTGATCCTGGGCTGCATTCTTTAGGAAAACAGAGGTGATAGGCAGGTCCTCATTTGGACCTCATTTGGCAGACCTCATTTGGAATTGTAGGTATTACAGTTTAAGAAGGATGTGGCAGGCTGCCGGGTTTTTATTTACAACGCCGGCTTCTTAATGCTAGTCCGTCCTCTTACTCACCAGTCCAACGCGTGGTGAGTCTTCGGGGTACCTCCGGCCCCCACTCTTTGATGGGGGAAGAACCAGACAGAGCGCCTGAGGTGGGTCATGAGTCTTTATTCTTCTGTGATCACATTCCCGCTCCCCCCCACCTCTCAGCAGACACTTTTATCCCCTCTGTCCTCCCTCCCATGAACTCTTACTCAATGAGGGGCCGAGTTCTGTAACATTCCCTTATAAGGTGATTATGTTTCCCCCTCTAAGCGACCGCCAAGCCTCTTCCCCCCGCCCCCAACATCTCCCCCTTTCTGTTTTACAAGGTTATCACTTGGTGTGACTTTAAGCGGTGCTGAGGTTAGCCTTAAGCGGTGTCATTTCTACTGGCCTCTGATAGCCGGGGGCGAGGAACCCTGTCTTAGGTCATCTCCTTCAACCCAGGACCTTGCCCGTCCTAGGCGCCCGACACCCTCAGGGCCTGTCTTAGGTGGCTGGGTCAGGAGAAGTTGCCCGTCTTGGGGTTTACCTCGTCTTACCCCTAGGTGTCACATGTCATGCATGGCGGCTAGCCAGACTTGGGGATCCTCCCCCGTCTCCATGGCCATGAAGGCTTTCTGAGTAAGAAGCATATAGCCCCTCTGTCGCCTAGCTAGGCGGCAGAAACAGACAACAAGTAGGGTGATTCCCAGAATCAGCGTCCTTGTTCACCCTCAAGGGGGTATCCTCCCGCCATCTGGCAATCCCTCCATGGTATGGGATCCTCGATGTCTTCCCCTGTGGCCACACATGAGGGGCCCCACCGAGGCAGAAGGGAGCCCCATCGATGTATTGGTCACTAGCAGGCGAGGGTAGATCGGGGAGTTCCGTGCTACCAGAAGGGGAGAGGGAATAACTCGGAGTATTCCCCATGTCGGATTTCCTTCAGATGGAGCACCTCCAAGGATCCCTACGATGATCAGAAGGCCTGAAAAAGAAAGAAATTCCTCTCACCCCGTAGGGTTGGGCATTAATCAAGGTCTCTTATCTTGTAAACAGGGAGCCATCTTTCTGGCTCTTCTATCTTATCCTCGGGATGAAATGACAGGTGGCCCTGTCTTCTGTTCTTTACCGTTACAGGGCCATGCCAACCTCCCTCTTCATCTCTCCACATGACTTTAGAGCCTGGTAGGGCCTTGGTGGGAGAGGGCAGGAGCGTTGGTTCTTTCTTAGCATGTAAAAAGATAGGATGTAGCAGAGTATCCATGTAAAGCTGGCACAGGGTGGGGCTATTGGCCATTCCCTGAGGTAGGACGGTGAACTGATAACGTTTACTGGGGGCTTGGAAATTGATCGCGGGGAGGGAAAAGGCAAATTTTTCTTTGTCCTCCGGGTGGAGGGGAATGCTATAGAAGCAGTCTTTAACATCAATCACTATAATAGTCCACCCTTGCGGGACTGCAGTGGGCATAGGGAGACCAGGTTGGAGGGTCCCCATGGGTACCATGTTGGCATTTACTGCCCGAAGATCAATCAACATTCTCCAACTCCCCCCTTTCTTTTTTATGACAAAGACGGGGGAGTTATACGGGCTAAGGGACGGTTCCACTTTGTTCTCGTGCAGGAGGGTCATTACTATGTCTGTGAGGGCGATGAGCTTTTCTTTTGTCAGGGGCCACTGCTCAACCCAAATAGGTTTCTTATTAATCCATGTTATTCTGGGGGAAAAGCTCATCTCTAGAGTGGCCCCAATTAATTTCCCCGCAGGCTATCAGGGGTGGCAAGTGTCAGGTTAAGCTGGCTCAAGATATCTCTACCCCATAATGCATAAGGGAGGTCGGGTAGGCACAGTGGGGTGAAGAGTCCAGATTCTTCCAAAGCTGACCACCGTAAGGCGTGTGCTGCTTTCATGGCAGATCTATTGCCCCCCACCCCCGTCACTGCTTGAGGGCTCTGTAGGAGTGGCCACTCGCGCCTCCACTGTCCCCTATTTATGACAGAGCAATCGGCTCCAGTGTCAATTATCCCTTCGAGCTTCTGATTTTCCACCGTGACGGTTAACAGTGGTCGCCCAGAGCTGACCGGGTGGACCCAGTTCACATGAGCGGGAGGGGTCCGCAAGGGCAGCGCCTTTCCTACCTCTTGGCCCTGTTTTACCAAGGTGGGAAAGGGGTGGGGGTTTGTGACCCTTACGGATGTGGGACTTCCGGGACCAAAAATGACCTGGGTATGGGTGACTAAGTCCACACATCTCTCAGCCCCTGTGATGAGCGCTGGGAAAATATTTAGCTCAATGGGAATCATCGAGGTTTCCCAAGGCCCGATCTCTCTCTGCTGTGTCCCTTCTCTATAGTCAACCCTCACGGGGATAGTCACAGTAATGGGGCCGCTGTCTTCGAGCACGGGGGGGCCCCGCGGCCGGGCCCCTCCCTTTCCCTTTTCCCGACTTCCCTTTGGATCGGCAGAACCTGGCTATGTGACCTGGCTTTCCACAGGAATAACAGGTCGGAACTGAAGTGGAGGGGGGCCGCTGCCTGCACTGTGCTTTGAGGTGCCCTGGCTTTCCGCACCCAAAACAGGTGGGTCTCACCTGCATACCGTGAAGGGCGGTCAGGAGGCTATCCTCCCGGTTCTCCATGGCAGTCACTAAGGCTTGAATTGAATCCTCGCTGGGCATGTCCAGCAATTTGTCAACAATTCCTTCTAATGAAGCGTCGGGGGGAAGGCTGCTAATGGCTGCGATCCCTTTGGGGCGAAGACCCTCTTTAATCAATTGTCTCATAAGTAGATCAGATCCCGGGGTGTCTCCCATTATACGAGTCACTGTCTCTTTAACCTCGTTCACAAATGAGAGGGGTGTCTGATCTGCTCTCTGCTTCAGCCCAACCAACTTCTGTGTGGCTCTCCCCCCTTTCATGGCTCCAATCTTATCCCAAGCTACAACATGTGTTTCTTTAACAGTCTCTAGCTCAAACTGGCCATACTGGGCCTGAACAGCAGGGTCAGTATAGGCTCCAGTTCCACACAGGAGGTCAATGGCTAAATCCAGGGGAGTATAACCCCGGGATTTTGCCAGCTTAGAGGCCTCTCTGCGGGCCTGAGCCTTAAAAGCTAAATATAAGGAGGCATCTAGGCACGCGGCTGCAATTTCGTCAAAGTCAGCAGGGGTCCAAGGGTGCGTAGCAAAGAGGTTTTGCATCAGTCTTTTTACATAAGGGGAGCTTGGGCCGTATTTAGTCACGGCCTCCTTAAGTTCCTTAAGCATCTTAAAAGGGACAGGGCGGTAGTCTCGGGCTCCGGTAAGGGGGTCCGTAAATACCGGGTAGAGGCCCCAGTCATCCCAGTCCACCTCCTCCCCTTTCTCTATTGCTATGGAGGCACTGGTGGCAAGTAGGCCGGATGGGCGGAGCCCTTGAGGGGATCTCTGAAGGGCGGACAAGGAACACGGGGGATTTTTTGCCTCTGTTTCCTGGCTGGGCCGCCAAGCCTGGGGCGCGGCAGCTGTCCAATCAGCGCGGACTTCTCCCTCCTCGTCAGCAGCCTCCCGGTCCCACCTACTCACGCTCCTCTTCCTGCCACCCCTGAGGGCTGTTTGCACCCCTCCCTTCCCGCGCTCGGAAACTTCCGGCCCTGAATCTTCTCCCTGGGGGCCCCTTGTTCCCCCATTGTTTCTTCTAAGTTCCTCCCACGGATACAGGGGAGGGAGTGGCCTTCCCTCTTCCTCTGAGCCCTCTGAATCCGATCCCGCCAACGAGCTACCCACCTGAGTGCTGATTGTTCGTGCCAAAGTCACCTTCTGGGGATGCAGGGCTGCATCCACTATCTTATACACTGTAAAATCCTTGGGGGTCAGTTTTCCCGGGCAGGTGTCATTATAGGAGGCCATCTGCTGCCCTACCACCTTCCATTTATCTGGTTGGATCCCACTATGTTGCACCCAAGGGCAGATGTTCCAGATATTCTCAACAAAAGCACGGCACGTCTTGATAGGTAATTTACGACCATGCTTAGCGCAGAGTTTATAAAGCTGCACTGCAACGGCCTCTTTTTCCTCCGGCTCAAAGGCGGGAATACTATTCCGGCCCCCCATGCTGTCTACTAGCCGAGGCTGCAATCCTAACAGGTGGCAGAACTGGAAAGTTCCCGTTCGGCAAAAGAGAAGGAGGAAGCAGGGCACAATCAGACAGGCCAGCACGGCAAGGAGCGTGATTAGAGCAGAAGGAGAAAGGGAGGGGAAAGAAAGCATAGTCAACACAATAGGGATATGTCCTTCAGGCAATATCTGAGAGTAAACGCCCTCTCCTTCCTCCCGGTCAGAAACGACCGAGGCTGTCTGGAGAATCCGACCAGCGGATTCAGACGTTCCCTAGCAAAATCAGGTCCCGGGTTTCGGCACCACTTGCCGGGTTTTTATTTACAACGCCGGCTTCTTAATGCTAGTCCGTCCTCTTACTCACCAGTCCAACGCGTGGTGAGTCTTCGGGGTACCTCCGGCCCCCACTCTTTGATGGGGGAAGAACCAGACAGAGCGCCTGAGGTGGGTCATGAGTCTTTATTCTTCTGTGATCACATTCCCGCTCTCCCCCACCTCTCAGCAGACACTTTTATCCCCTCTGTCCTCCCTCCCATGAACTCTTACTCAATGAGGGGCCGAGTTCTGTAACATTCCCTTATAAGGTGATTATGTTTCCCCCTCTAAGCGACCGCCAAGCCTCTTCCCCCCGCCCCCAACAGCAGGCAATATGGTATTATTGAAGGGCATTGACCTTGAAGTTAAGAGACATGGGATGAAGTCCTATCTCTGACACTGATTACTTGTATGAACCTAGGTAAGTCACTTCACCTCTCTAGGTCTTGGTTTCAATATGTGTGTCAAAAGAAGAAGGTGGACTTAATGGTCTCTAAGATTTGTTCTAGTTCTAAATCTAAGGGTCTTGAGTCTATATCACAGGATTAGTTGATAGAACTGTGTATGTTAAGCCTGGAGATGAGAAGGCTTGGAGAGAATGTGATAGCTATCTATAAGTATTTGAAGGGTTGCCAAATTAAGGAGGAATTAGGTTTCTTCTGTTTAGTCCCAGAAAGCAGAGCCAGGAGCGACTTGTAGAAATTAAAAAGAAGCAAATTTAGGCTAGATGTCAGGGGAAATTTCCTAACATTTCCTAATTAGGGCTGACTAAAAGAGGAATAAGGGTGGCTAGGTGGTACAGTGGATAGAATGCTGAATATGTAGTCTGCAGGATCTGAGTTCGAATATGACCTCAGACACTAGGTGTGTAACCTTGGGATAATCACTCAATCCTGTTTGCTGTTGGTTTCTCCATTTGTAAAATGAGCTGGAGAAAGAGATGGCAAACCACTCCAGTATCTTTGCCTAGAAAACCCCAAATGGGGTCACAAAGAGTCAGATCCAATTGAAAATTTTTCAACAACAACAAAAAGTGGAATGAATTTCCTCTAGAAGGGTAGCTTTTTCTCCCTCCTTGGAGGTCTTTGAGCAGAATAGAGCAGAGTAGATTCCTTTACTGTTTGAAGCTGATGGGGTTGCCCCTTCTGAGCCTTCCAATTATCAAGTTCTTTGATTCCTAAAAGCATAACTCCCTACCCCCAACAAATCCCCAAAGTAAATATAAATATTATTTGGGAGACGTAGAGTACCATAGTTAGAAGATGTGATTGTGACAGGAGGGAACATTTGAGTTGAGTCTTGATGAGAGTTAGAGATTCCAAGAGAGAGAACATTTAAATATGGAGTCAAATAGCCTGGTGTTTTCTGTTCCAGCCAGGCTGGTCTACTTGCACGATGTATGGGAACTGCAAGTAGATCAGTCTGGCTGGAACAGAAAATACACCGAGGAGGGGCATATGACATCAAACTGTAATGAAACATAAGAGCCAGAATGTTAAACCACTGATAAATCAGTAAGCATGTATTAAATATTATATGGCAGTACTGTGTGGAACATATTTAGAAGCAGCTATGTAGTTCAATGGTTAGAACACTGGGAGTCAGGAAGGCCTAAGTTCAAAACCTTAGTTGTTCATAATTGTTTGACCCTGAGGACGTCACTTAACCTCTCTGCCTGCTTCAGTTTCCTCAACTGTAAAAATGAGAATAATAACAACACTTATCTCTCAGGGTTTTGTGAAGATATTTGTAAAGCACTTAGCCTGACACTGGTAGATACTTAATAAGAACTTCCTTCCTTCTTTCCTAAGCACTAAAGTTCAAAGAAAGACAAAAAATCTCCCCAAAACAAAAAAAAAAAAAAAAGAATCAGTCCTTACTCTAAAGAAATGTACATTCTAAGGGTAAATATCTAGGTAAATACTATATCCATATATATCCATATGGATATATATGGATATATACATATACATATGTATATCTGTGGGGAAGACAAATATTAGCAGGGGAGGCACCAAGAAAGGCTTCATGCAAAAGGTACAATTTGAACTGAATCTTGAAGGAAACTATTGAAACTCATAGATTGTCCTTCATTCTAGAAGAGAACATCAGGAAAGTGACATCCTGACTTTTTAAGTGAATTGACTTTAAGTGAGGTAGCACTGTGCAAAGTCACCAGCCTCACTCTGTCCTCCAGAGTTATTTGGGTCCAGCAGCAAAATATACATCAGGATGACTGGAGATGGAGGGAGAACATTCAAGGCAAGAAGGAATGACCATGAGATATGGAGCACCCTGTTTAAGAAACTATAAGTCAGTCAATATAGCTGTATTGTAGAATAAGTAAGAATGCTGGAAAGGTAATAAGGGACCACCTTATGAAGAGCTTTGAATGCCAAACAGAGGCATTTATGTTTCATTCTAGAAATAAATGGTAGGCACTAAAGCTCCTTGGTTGGGGGTGGGATGTATGTGACATGGTTAGACCTATTTAGAAAAATCACCTTGGCAATTAAATAGAGAATAGCTTGGAGTGGAAGGGAAACTACTGAAGCTTTTTGAATTAAGGGGAGGACATAAGCCTGTGCTTTGGAAGTGTCACTTAAGTACCTGTATGAAGAATTGACTGGAAAGAGAGGAGAGACTTCCAGCAGGAAAACCAATTATGAGTCAATTGCAATAGTTTAAGGAGAGAGGTGATGAAGCTCCCTTTTAAGGTGGTGGCCAATTAAGTGGAGAAAAAGAGTTGAATCTGACAAATGTTTCAGAAGTGACAAATAGTCAAGCTGGAAAGGAAAATTTACATCCCAAAGAAAGCTGACTGTATTTGTAGATGTGCTCAAGATTCATTTGTAAATGCTGGCTGTCATTCCAGTAGAATTACCTTAAAGTTCTCATTGTTAACACATCAAAATCATACATTTACATTTAACATACATAGCACTCAGGGATGATTATAATGGGAATAATTCTCATCTCTATAGTTCTTTAAGATTAATATGGCACTTTCCAAACAGAAGTTCTATGAAGTTAGAAGTGTGAAACCACCTAATGAAATATGGACTGTCCTTTCATTTCTAACCATCTGTAACCCAGGGAAGGGATCACAAAGGATATCACATCATTAAATCATCCATCTGTCAATCCACAAAATTGACTGTGAAAAGAATATGAAATAGAACTATAAGAGATTCCGCAAAATTTCTGCTTGTACTTAAATAATTAAAATGTTTCCTCTTAATGAGAACAAAAATCAATTAAATAAGCCTTCATCAAGACAAGTTGGTGTTATTAGCACAATGGAACTTTAAACCTCTGAAAGCCTCATCTGACCTCCATTGAGCAACTAATATGGAGGTAGCCATCACAAGCTATTTCTAGACATTTAAATATAGAATAACTTTATAGCTGCCATTTCAAGTCCTTTTTCTCTCAATCAAATAAAATTGTAAGTTTAAAATTGGATCTTTGAAGAGGCATTTAACTTCCCTATACTAGACTTTAAAAATATATCCCAAACTCTACTTCTCTAGTCTTTTCCCCAGAAGTAATCATGATTTGCACATGAACAGCCCTTAATTAGAAGTAGACCAGTGAACAGAATGCTTTAGCATGCTGTTAGGGCTACTTGAGTGAACTTTTTTTTTATCTGAATGGCTATGATATCTGCATTCTGAAAGTGTGTAGAGAGAATTTCCTGATTGTGCCCACATACATGTATTTATGCCTGCAGAAAACTGCATTCTCAATTAATTCATTGCCTTGGAAAATTTTGCTTATTATGCCTACCCTCCCCCTCTAGCTCTCTGCTTTCCTCATTGCTTTAGCTGAGAGATCTCAACATATTCTTTCATCAAAGTAATAACTTCTTATCTGATTATTTCTTATCCCTGGGTAGATGCCCTTTGCTAAATGCAAGTGAGGAACAAATCTGATAACAGCAACATGGGAATGATTTTTGGAAACTGAGCTCCAGGGGTTGGCTTCTGCTCATGAGCAGTGAATTCCTGAGCTCTTAAAGAGCTAATTACATCTTAAAAACATGTACAGTTACTTCTATTGCCCAGAAATCTGGGAAGGTTATGAGAAATGAAAAACTTCACACTCATGATGACTACAAATTAAGCATAATGGGGTATTCTAAATGATTTCCAGGTGTTTGAGTCTCTCTCTTCAGATGGAAATCCTCTGAGATTTAACTCTTGCCTCTGTTTGCAAGCTTTCCTCCCTGCTTGATATTATTGATTCATTGATACTCATGCTGTCCTACAACTTGAGTAGGCTGTCAACTTTTTGAGGGTAGAACAGTTTATTGTTTTTTCTTTGTTTTCCACTAGTAAATAGAATAGTGGCTGATACATAATTTATGTTCATTTAATTCAATGGAATGGTAGAGTTAATAAGGTGGGCATTGAAAATTTTAGAAAATTGTTATATGCAGCTGAAATAAAGGCAAGAATTTGCCTGAGCTCTTCAAATTCACCACCAAACAACTATAAAATAATATCTCAAAACAAATCCTGGAGAGGAAGAACCAACAAAAGAACAGTGTGAAACAATTTTCCCACCTAAGAAGATCTTAAGCAAAGGTCTAAGTAGGGTGAGAGTGGGGTGCTGTCCAGCACAGGCCTCACTCTTACAAGCTAGCAGCAGGCCTTGAGGATGTACTCATGAGAGTCACGCTCAGAAGGATATAACAGGGACCCTTTGAAGGCACTAGGGGACTCTGTTTCATTATCCATATCAAGTTCTGAGGCTCAGTCCCAGGATGAGAGAGAGCACTAGCACACCAGTTATGGCTGCAGGGTCATAGCTCCATGGTGGAAAAGAGTTCTTATGGTGACTTACAGAGCAGAGCACAGGCCAGGAGAGCAGTGACCACAATTCTCCTTAGATCATGCCACCTTGAAAAAATTTAAAACTTATAGACCCCAGAGTTATAGAATTAGTTCTGAAAACAGCAGCACAGAAATCCTGAAATTTGGGACAGTTTTCTCTCTACCCAGGGAAGAAAGCCCAACTTTAACATAAAGTTAAGAAAGAGACTGGAACAGTGAGCAAACAACAAAAAAGAGCCAGACAATACCTTTTTTATTTCATCAGTTCTACTTTTTAAAGAGTCCTTTTCTTCAGTAAATTTTTGTACATCTTCTTCCATTTGACCAATCCTGTTTTAAGTTTGATTTTGAAAGACAAGACTCAAGAGAAACATAAAAAGGTAAGGAAAGAGAAATCCTAAGGGACTCATTAAGATTGAACTGTTTACATTACCCACATGGGAGATGATACTTTAACTTTTACAGATTTTATCATTATTAAGGCACTTAGGAGTAGTATATACATAGACATGGATGTAAGTTGACTCTGATAGGATGATATTAAAAATATAAAACTGAAGAGTAAAAAGAGGGATCCACTATGAGAAGAGGAAGAGAAAAGTAGAATGGGGCAAATTATCTCACATAAAAGAAGAGTGAAAGATCTTTCACAATAGAAGTGAAGATAAGGAGGTGGCAGACAATGTTTGAACCTTAATTTCAATGGAATTGACTGAAAGGGAATAATATAAATACTCAGTCGACATAGAGATCTATCTTATTCTACAGGGAAGTAGGAGGGATATAAATAAGAATAAGGAGGGGCTGATACAAAGAAGAGTGAAGTGAATGACAAGGTTAAAAGCAAAACACTTTTGACGAAGGAGAGATGAAAGGAGAGAGAGAGAGGATAAATGGCAGAAAAATTAGGATAGAGGAACATACATGTTAGTAATCATAATTGTGAAAATAAAATTCTCTAATTTTTCTGATAAAGGTCTCATTTCTCAAACATATAGAGAACTGGAGACAGCTAGATGGCACGGTGGATAGGGCACCAAGCCTGTAGTCAGGGAGAGAGAGAGAGAAGAGAGAGAAGAGAGAGAAGAGAGAGAAGAGAGAATTTCTAGCAGAAGTCTATTGCCATATGAAAAAAATTACTTTAAATCACTATTGATTGGAGAAGTACAAATTTTAAAACTCTGAGGTAGTACCTCACATCTGAGATTGGTTAATATGACAGAAAAGGAAAATGACAAATGTTGGAAGGGATATGGGAAAATTGGGATATTTAAAGCACTGTTAGTAGAGTTGTGAACTGATCCAATTATTGTGGAGCGAAATTCAGAATTAAGTCCAAAGGATTATTAAACTGTGCCTACCTTCTTTCCAACAATAGCTCTACTATGTCTGAATTCCAAGAGAGTTTACAAAAAAAGGAAAAGAACTTAAATTCACAAAATATTTATAGTAGCTCTATTTCTGTGGTGGCAAAGAACTGGAAATTGAGAGGATGTCCAGCAATTGGAGAATGACTGATAAGTTGTGAATTCTGACTGTGATGGAACACTTTTGTGCTGTAAAAAATGACAAATGGGATACTCTCAAGACAACTTTGGAGTTACATGAACTGATACAAAAGTGAGCAGAACCAGGAGATCATTCTACACAGTAATAGCAATATTATACAGTGATCAATTGTGAGTGATTTAACTATTCTCAGGAATTCAATAATCCAAGACAATTCTGAAACACATTTTGGTGAAAAATATCATTCCCCTCCAGAGGAAGAACTGATAAATTCATATCAAAAACAATTTTTTAAACTTTATTTTTCTTGTGTTTTTTGGGGGGATGGGTCTATGTTTTCTTTCACAACATGACTATTTTGTGTACTTGCATATGTGTAGAGTGTTGAGAGAAGGGAGGGAAAGAATGTGGAACTCAAAATTTAAAAAAGAATGTTAAAAAGTATTCTTACATGCAAGTAGAAAAGTTATTAAAAATTGGGAGAAAAGAAAAATGAAAAATTATTACATATCAAACTTTCAAGAAATAGAGCAAGTCTAAAGGTTTTTTTTAAAAGGTCATTTCCTATTTTCATCCCATGATAATGTATTTATATCGGAAAGTCTTCAGCTTAGTTCATAAGAAAGAACATGTGAGAGGGAATTAGGAGATCAGAAATCTTTCCCTGATGCATTATGGGATTGAATTCAAATTACCAAGCTCTCAAGTTGCCTTTTGGATCTTTAGAATAAGAATAAGAATAAGAACGAATATTCTCAGGTTGAAATATATATATATATATATATATATATACATATATACATATATACATATATATACATATACACACACATGCACACACACACACACACACACACATGACTAGCCTATATATAAACTGCCTATATAGTATGTTTTGAGGAATACTGAGAAAGCCACCTCACAAAAAATGTCTCTCCACAGGCAGCCACTTCCAAGGTCAGAAGTTCCACTATTATAGATTTGCCCTCTCATCTATAAGAAAGAGATTTAACTGAATTACATTTGAAACTTATATAGTGTTTTTAATGATTCCATATTGCTTGTTGCTTCAAAATGCCATTCTTTTATTACCAATTATCTGTTACTAGTGTGGTCAATAGGGCACTGGAATTGCATTCAGGAGATCTGAGTTTAGATCTCACTTACAGTTGTGTAAAGATGGGCACATAACAACTATTAAGAGACCCATTTTTCTTCACTTGAAAAATGGAGACAATATTTTTGCTATGTACTTCATAATGTTATTATGAAGAAAGTTCTCATTTAGTTGTATATATATGTGTGTGTGTGTGTGTGTGTGTGTGTGTGTGTTGTTGGTATTGTTATGTGGTTGTGAATTTTTGAAAAATTCAAATCAGAAGACAAAAGAAAGCCACATGGTAGTAAGTTAATAATGATAATGACTTTACCAAGAGAAGGGTTAAAAGACTGTACCATAAAGGAAATATATGAAGAAAGGCATGAGTGAAAATGAAAGACAGTATGATGGACAGCCCAAGTGATACATGAGTATCAGGAATCTGAGTGAGATATCCTATGTGTTGGATAGTCTCTGGGAGAATTTGAGGCAGTGGATAGAACCTAGAGTCAGGAAGACCTGGGTTCAAAATCAGCCTCAGATACTAAGTAAGTGACCCAGTGCAAGACACTTAACTTCTTTTTGTCTGAAAAAATGAATCTACTGGAGAAAGAAATGGCAAACCACTCCAGTATCTTTGCTAAGAAAACTCCAAATGGCATCACAAAGGGTCAGACTCAACTGAAAAAAAAGGACAGAAGAAAAAACCTCCAGGATTTATGGTTTCATGGCGATATTACAACATGAAATTGCTTCAACTCTTGTGAATCATTACTGTTTTAGAGACATTTGAGAGGTCATGGGAAAGTTTCTAGTCTTCTTGATCACATGACCCAGAAGTCTTCTGTAAGCATTAAAGGCACAGAATGAAAAGGTTGTTAGAGATCCTATGGCAGTGAAATAACAGATGCACCAGAGAATCCTTTGGATTAAATCTTAACAGCTATAGATTGCTTCTTATAAAATGATAACCTTATTGTATATGTACCACTTTGAACTTAATGTACATTAAGCAGTTTCAGCCATCAAGCTTTCTATATGAAATAGCCTATCAAAGAATTATCCTGAGAAGCAGTGTGGTACCCTGGATAGTATACTTATTCTGAATCAGAAAGACCTGTGTTCAAATACTGCTTGAGATATTTACTAGTCCTGTGATATTTGGTATATTATAATCTTTTTGGGATTTGATTTCTTCGTCTCTAAAATGGAAAGCTGAACTAAATGACTTCAACAGTACTTTTCAGCTCTATAATCCTATGATCAAACCTAAAAATGAATAAAACAAATGTTTATCCTTCATTCTCAAAGAAGACCAAGACATCAGGGAGGGGATACCGTGACAAGCATGTGAATTGGATTAAGTGAGATGGGGATGCTGTGCTAAGTCACCAGCCTCACTTTCTCTTCCAGAGGCATCTGGGTCCAGTGACCAGATATGAATCAGTTCAACTAGAGATGGCCCTGGATGCAAGTCAGTCAGGGTTAAGTGACTTGCCCAGAGTCAATTATCTGAGGTTGGATTCTCAATCCCCTCCTTCTTGTCCACTATGTCACCTAGCTAGGTAGGGAAACTGAGGTTCAAAAAAGGTAAAGTAACTAACTTGCCTATGGTTGCATAGTATTTATTGGGCAGGATCAATACTCTATTTGACCATGACAGAGGGACTGGATGATAAAATGAATTCTTAATTCTCTACCCTCCTCTCTTCCCCACCGCACCCCCCCCCCAAAATTGACCTGATTCTTGTATGGAGCTCAGATTACTTCAGCTATTTATAATATTGCATGTAAAAGAATAGTGAATTAAAATAAACAAGGTTGCAATCTTGATATGATTTGTGTATGTGAAGGTAAATAGACAAAATATTAGATTAGAAGATTCTTTATTCCAGCCTTCTGTTTATAATATCATTAAGTTATATTTCTGTAGTGCTTTAAGGTTCATGCAGTACTTTATTCATGCATGTATATATGTATATAAATATGCATATGTATATATATAATATACATATGTGTATATAAATATACATATATATCTCTTTGAGATATACAGATACTATTCGATTGTACAGATAAAGAAGCAGGAACAGAGAGAGGAATTGACTTGCTCATGGTCACACAGCTAGTGCCAGAGCTAGTTTTACATACTACATATCTAGAAATCTTTCCATTATACCGTACTTCTTTCAACAGATCAGAAAGTTGAGATTCAAATAGGTAAATAACTTACTTAGGTTCCCACAACTAATTAGTAGCAAAACAAGGACCAAAACCCAGGTCTCTTATTCCCAGTCTGCTGCATGTACACTGACTGTTCAGTCTTGTGAGGTTGATGTTTGTGAAGCTGATGATTGACAATGCCTGCTTAAAGGTTAATCCCCATTAGACTTAATTGTAAGCAACATAAAATGTCTGTACTTGTAAACACACATTCAATCCCAGCTTCCTTACAGAAAGACTGTTGCAGCTCGTCAGTTCCTCTAACAAGATTTTCCTTGGTGACAGTGAAACAGATCATTTTAATTAGCGTTAGATAATGAATTTAAACTGCATTGAAATGTTTCCAAAATCTTGTTCAACTGCTCTAAATAACACTATACTGGAACTGGTCTAGTGGGATTGATCTTTGAGTTTAGGTGTGGAAGGACAAAACTAAATAAGGGGCCCCTTTCATAGACTGATTTTTTTTCTATTTGATTTTGTTTGGGATGAATACTTTTTCTGTTTGACCTCAGAAGGAGGGAACTGAGATAAAGATGCTTTGTACTAATATGACTCCCCCACCCCCACCCCCAATTTTCAGAGCTGAAAGAACATTTACAAGTAGCATATCCACATGAGTATTTCCGTAAACGAGTTCACAAGCATTTTTATCCACATTTCCCAGGAGGGGAAGGGAGTGGGGTGAAAAAGGAGCCATTCTCTCCAAATGAACTGGGTATAGAAATCCAAGTGTCTATTTCTTTTTGATTTTTCAATACCAACATAGGCTATCAGAAAAGGAAAAACTTGCATTGGAGGACTGTGAAGAAATGAAGATGAAAAATGGAGACCTATTTGTTCAGTTTCAAACATAACTTCTATTTGGCAATGGAATGAATGGAGAATCTTGACCTGGGAAATTAAGAGACCTGAGTTTTCTAAATTCTGACATAACTTAGCTTTGAACACCTCACTTTACTGCAAAGTCTCATTTTAAATATCGATTACAAATAGAGAGTTCTTAACTGTCCTGCTGCAAAAATAGTGATCCAAGAAGCTTTGGATGAGTCTATGAAAGAAACAGATGGTACCATTATTCTCAACATGGAATAGGTTGCATGAGGAAGGTTGATATAGATCTTGAAGAATATTCAATATTGAGATGTCAGTGAATTTGCTTAGTTTTTCATCTATTTGAGGACAAAATGTGGATATATAGTAAGTAGTCCAATGTAAGTAGATAAGATTTTAATCAAATGTAGTAAGGATTCCTAAATTCACGTTTATGTAAGTCTTTAAGTGCTTTGAAAGAGTTCTATGAATAGTTGAATAGTAGATATTAATGAAAGTGTTAATGAAACCTAGTATACTTCTGTGAAATTACAGAATTTTTTTGTATTAACAGATTTATTTTATTTTTAATTCATGGACTAAATCAAGCATTTCTATAACAGTATAATAAAAGATGATTGCACATGAAACTACAATATAACCTATCATTACTCCAAATATGTAACAGTTATCATGTAAATGTTTTTTTCCTCCTTTTTTTTCCTTCTCTTACTCCCCTCCCCAATGGCTACCATTAGATTAAAATTAGATGTCTCTCTCTATATATACATACATATGTATGTAAAATTATTCTATACATCTATTTATCAATTCTTTCTCTGGATGCAGATAGCATTTTTCTTACTATGTCTTTTATTTTAATTTGTGCATTTATAATAGTTAAAATGATTCATTCTTTAAACAATATTGCTGTTCCTTTTTAAAATAATCTCATGGTTCTGCTCGCTTCACTCTTCATCATTTTGTGCAAGTCTTTCCATGTTTTTTTCCTTTCGTTTTTTTTCAAGGTAATCAGGGTTAAGTGCCTAGCCCAGGTTCTTGTAGCTAATACCTGTCAAGAGTCTGAGTCTAAATTTGAACTCAGTTCCTCCTGTCCCTAGGACCAGTGTACCACCTTGCTGTCTCTTTTCCATGCCTTTCTAAGATCACTGAAGCTATCATTTCTTATAGTATGGTAGTATTCCATCACGACCATCCACCACAACTAGTTCAGTCATTCTCCAATTGATAGATATCTCTTCAATTTCCAGTTGTTTGCTACCACAGAGCTGCTATAAAATCTCATTCACATTCAAAGTTATAAATATTATTTGTTAATTTTCCTCTATTTTATTTTTACTCACTATTTTATTTCTCAGCATCTCTTTTTTACTTCATCCCTGTTATTTTATCTTCTCCCCATCATCTCATCCCCACTTCACTCACCCTTCAAGAGTCCCCCCCCCAGCCCCCCCATGTACTCCTCCTATAGAATCTTTTTTTTTTCAAGGCAATGGGGTTAAGTGGCTTGCCCAAGGCCACACAGCTAGATAATTATTAAGTGTCCAAGGCCAGATTTGAACTCAGGTACTCCTGACTCCAGGGCCAGTGCTCTATCCACTATACCACCTAGCTACGCCCCCCCCTTCTATAGAATCTTAAGAGTTGAAAAGGAACTAGCAGTAGAACCCAACAGCCTAGTTAACAAAAATTTCCTTAATAGCACACTATAACATATATATGTGTAAAATGCTTTACACTTTACAAAATTCCTAAATGAACTAATTCAATCCATAGAACAACCTTAAGGTAAGTAGTATGTAGTATATATATAAAGTAAGTAGTATAATAGTAGAACTGTTATAATCCCTATTTTACAAATGAGGCAGATAGTTCCATACATATTGTAAAGATATAATTCATCTGATCTCTTCTTGAGTGGGGGGCTCTTTCATCTCTGCAAGTGATGGTACTCACTATTTTTTTTTAGGTTTTTTTCTAGGCAATGGGGTTAAGTGGCTTGCCCAAGGCCACACAGCTAGGTAATTATTAAGTGTCTGAGGTCAGATTTGAACTCAGGTACTCCTGACTCCAGGGCCAGTGCTGTATCTACTGTGCCACCTAGCTGCCTCAGTACTCAATATTTTCAAAGAAAAATTCATTCAATTGTTAGGCCTGGTTGTTTGAATGCCCTTTCTAAAACTGAACAAAAATTTGCCTCCCTATTACTTCTGCACATTGGTCCTAATCCTTTCCTTCTGAGAAACAAAGAATAAATCCAAGACATTTCAAGGACATTGTTTCCAGATTCCTTCTTTTTAAGGGACATACTGCCACTTGTCAGGAGCCCATTTTTCTGGTCCCTTAAGGCCCAACTCAGAAACAAAATTCTTATTCTCCAATACCTTAGATTCTGACAATTGCAAATTTCCTTTAGCCCCTTCTTTTCAATTCTCATTCTTCAACTATATGTAGAGATGAAAAGATGACCTAAACTCTAATCCCTAAAGTTTTCTACCCTAGATTTTAAGTCATTTTACATATTTTCTAGGGTTTTTTTTCCTTTCCCTCGTGAAACACAAGATTTCAAATTTGGTGTAATTTTATACATAGCATTTTTTTCCCCAAGTAGGACAGATTTCTTACAGGATTAGCTTTAGCTAAAGAAATGAAAACAGAATCTAATGAATTTGAAGAGAATGGTCATTTTCATTCCATAGTCTTAGCTAAAATGTATGTACTTCTATTTATCAAGTGAGCCCAGATAATAACAGACTTTGAGACTGGAAGTTTTGTTTTTACTTTTAAACAAATAGGAAGAAAAAAGATATCCATTGATAGGAATGACAGCTAGCAACCTTGATTTCAGTTTAAATTTAAACACATTCCAGCAGCTGTCCTACCCAGCGAGGTGGAGGGGGGGGGGGGGTTAAAAACCAAACATCACAAAAATGCTATAAAATCGTTTGTTTGCATTCCTGTACTTGACTATTGGTCATTTACAATTGATAAAGTTAATTGCTGCTTTTACCAAGGGGTGGCCAAATAGGTTTGTTTGGAATAGAGTAACACCAACTATAAAGCATCTATTTTCCTAGCTGTTAGTGTGTGTGTGTGTGGGGGGGGGTGAATTTTAATCACTGTGGAAAAGAGTGCCAGATTTGCTTTCTGCCTTCTAAGAAACTTTATAGTCAAATCTAACTGATCCATTTAAAACAAAACAAAGGGAATAGGGTTCCGTGCAAATCAGTGAATTATCTGAACTTTAGTTAGATTATTTTCCAGTGTTGAATAAATCAGAGATGAATATATACAATTACTGAGTAAGAAAATGGGATCTTGATAAAAAAAAAATTTCAAAAGTGAAAATTTTGCAAGGCTTTTGCAGTGGCCTCACTGACAAAGTGCAACTTCTAGACATCATATGTCTCCCTACCTTCTAGGTCATTCTCAGATATGGTCTCATTCTTGTTATTTATTATTCTTCCACTAAATTCTCCTCTGATATTAGCTTTTATTAAAAGCAAAATGGTTTGAAGATGATCTCATTATTAATAATAATAGTATAAATTGAAACAACACATGAAGCTTTATTCTGAACCTTCCCCCCGCCCAGGCCCCTTTTCCCATAACCACCTAGTGTTTTTAATATGTGTATTTATAATTTCATGTATAATTTTATATATGTATATGTAATTATGTATAATTTTATACATATATATATATATATGTATATGTTGTCCCTCTCATTAAAATATAAATACTTTGTGGTAAGGGATTGTGTCAGTTCTATCTTTCTATCCCCAGTCCTTAGCACATTAAGTATTTGGCACAGAACAAGTGGTTAATAAATGGCTGATTGATTTAAGATTGTTATTCATTTTACATATATTATTTCATTTGTATCTCATCTGCTTACAATTGTCATATTCTTCTCTATTGCCCTTTGGGGAAATGGCTATTTTTATTTTTTGGTTACTGTTTTATGAATCGTTGCTATACAGCATCACTGGAAGAATATTGAATGTTGAAAATATGGGTTTCACATGTACAAAAATATTTATTGTAGCTCTTTTTTTTTGGCAAAATGGCAAAGAATTGGAAATTGAGAAGATGCCCATCAACTGTGGAGTGGCTGGACAAATTGTGGTATTTGAATGTGATAGAATACTATTGTTCTATAAGAAATCATGTATTACCTGGAAAGTCTTGCATGAACTGATGCTGACTGAAGTGAGCAGAACCAGAAGAACATTGTTCATCTACCACTGGGTGATGATCAACTAAGATGGACTTGTTCATTTCAGCAATACTGTAATCAAAGACAAGTCCAAAAGGCTTGTCCATATCCAGAGAAGGAATTATGAAGTAGAAATGCAGACCAAAGCTTACTATCTTCAATTTTTTAAAGTTTTATTATATATAACATTTCTCTCTAATGTTTTTTCCCATTTTGATTTGATTCTTATTTCACAATATGATTAATATGGATTTATGTTTAACAAAGTTAAACATGCATAATCTATATTAGATTGTTTTTCTGTCAGGAGAAGGAAGGGAGGGAGAAAAATGTGAAACTCAAAGCCTTGCAAAAAATATAATTGTTGAAAACTATCCTTGCATGTAGTTGGAAAAATAAATGAATTAATTTTTAAAATAAGATAGTTTTTATTACAGTGGAATTAGGGTCATTAAAAATACTGTGCCCCAAAGCAAAACCAACTAATACTTCTTCTGTTTGATTTTGGGCTCAGTTCATTATCCATCCAAGTATCTCTGCTATTTATAATATACATACTATATATATATATATATATATATATATATATATATATATGTGTGTGTATGTGTGTATATACATATATATATACACAAACATGTTTGCTTGTTTCTGTGTATAAATACTATATTTTAAACATATATAAGCATACAGACAGGCATGCATACATGCATGTACACATACATACATACTACATACATAATGATGGACCAGATATCTGATTGCAAATCTTAGACTGAGAAATAGGTATTCTCCTTTCATTTGGTTTTTGGTGAATGGATGGTCTAAACTGTTTTGAGTGATGATGAATTTCTTTTAGAAAGTTCTGCAATTTCTGATACTTGATTAAAAAAATCACAGTATCAGACCTCTCTCCTCCCTTTTTTGCTTTTCTTTGTATCTTTAATGCTCAGAACAGGACCTGCAACATCATGTTTTTAATAAATGCTTGCTGATTGAATGATGAAGAAAATGATTGGTTAATTTATTTGTCCATTGCCATAGAATAAATAGAACCCACATCTTCTTGATTCCAAATTATCCCACATTTACTATGCCATGCTATATACTTCACAATCACAGAAAACTAAAATGTTGAAATATTTAATTGTTAAAATTGCTAATAATATCACTGATTGAATTTACTTTGGTTTTATTTTAGGGAGGAAGAAATAATACCTTAATATATATCCAAACACTGTAATCTTATGTTGATTCACTATCAATCTTGTGATCTGATAATAATATGTAGTTTTCAGGAAGCTGAATAATAGAATTGAATTGCTCTTTGGTCTTTAAAATACACTGTTTTGAGGTATATTAAAATATTTATTAAACTGTATTTTATATACTTAAAAAATGAGTTCCATTCTATTCCATCTATTTTTGCACGTAGAAACCTTGAAGTCTAGGAAAATAAATATTACCACCAAGAAAAAAAATCTCATGTTATATATTTCATATTCGTAGGCAGTTAAATGTATAAGTATTTAATTGCCTTGATTGCTAATAATGTTGCTGATTGGGTATTTCCCCGGGAAAATCTTTAGCTTAAAAAGGCCCAAGACTCCCACTGCATCCAGTGCCATCTCTAGTCATCCTGATTTATCTTGCCAGAAAACTGGAGAGAAAGTGAGGCTGGTGACCTTAAACAGTCAGCCTCACTTTAATCTAATTCATTTGCAAGTCAAGATATCACCTTTCTGATGTCAATGTTCCTCCTCAAGAACAAAAGACAAATAAAAATATTTAAAAATTACTTCTAAGGCTTACAAAGTATCTTCTTGAGAGTTCTGTGAGAGAGAGGTAATTTAAATATGGGGCAATTAGATGGTACAGTGGATAGAGTTCAAATTTGAACTCAGATACTAACTTGCTGTGTGACCCTGTCACTTAACTGTTTCCCTCAGTTTTCCTCTTATAAAATGAACTGGAGAAGGGAATGACAAACTACTTCAATATCTCCGTCAAGAATACCCAAATGAAGTGACACAGAACTGGACATGACTGAAAAATGACTGAACAATAACAAAATTATTTGTATTTTACAGATGATAAAACTGATACTCAAGGAAATGAGCCTAGATCACTTGCTCAAAATCACACAGTTCAAAGTAGCAGAATTGGCTTTTACCCCATTTCATCTGATTCCCAAGTGCTTTGAACTTTTTCATTATACCCAACTTAAACTTTTCACTTCTCCCTCCCTGCCTTCACTTTTCACTTATGTTAATCTTACCTCTGAAATGGTTGTTCCTCTAGGACAAAGACTCTGTATCATCTTCTTTCTGCACTTTACCAGACTAAATATAGTAGATGCTTATCTTCTAATGGTCCATGATGCCTGCTGATGAAGAGAATGTATTCATGTAGCTGAAAAGACTTATCTTCCTTCTAAACCAGAATTGCTCATCTTATCTCATCTCCATATTTTTGTGTGTGGCATTTGAAATCTGGCCAAATAATTGTGATGCCAGTGAAAGACCTATATAAAGGATATCTGAAGGAGGGAAAGACAATGTCTTTCACTACATCCTTTCTTCCTTCAAGACACAGTTTAAAGGACTACTTTCTGCATGAAGTATTTTCTGATCTCCATAACTGTTAGTGCTCTATCTCCCAAACTACCTTACATTGAACTAGTTCGTATTTATTTGTATTTGCTCTATATACAGCACTTACCTCTCAAATTTGTTATGAGATCAAATGGGAAACTATTTATCAAACACAGTATTTAGTAGCCACTTAATAAATGCTTATTCCCTTCTCTCCCCCTATTTATGTATCTGTCTTTCCCATTAGAATGTGAATTGCTTATGAGTCGGGATTATTTCGTTCTTTGCCCAACACTTGGCACAGTGCCTTGATAGTTGTTTTCCAGTCTTGTCCAACTCTTCATGACCCCATATGAGGTTTTCTTGGCAAAGGTACTAGAGTGGTTTGCCATTTACTTCTCCAGCTAATTTTACAGATAAAAAAACTGAGGCAAACAGGATTAAGTGATTTGCCCAGGTCATTCAGCCAGTGAGCATCTGGATTTGAACTCACAAAGATGAGTCTTCCTGATTCTAGGTCTGATATTCTTTCCACTGTACCATATAGTTTGCCCTTAAGTATAGTAAGAATTTAATAAATGTTTATTGATTAGTTGATACTAAGAGCATGGGGGAAAAATTCAGATCTTAGTAATACCAAGAAAATTTGCATGAAAGAACATTAATAATTACAAAGATAATATGTCTTCTGTCCTGTCTATAAAACATCTTTATGAGAGTCATTTATGCATGAATTAAGGTCATCCTCACTCAGAGTATTAGTAGGGAACAAGTAGACTTTCTACAGTGGGTCATATCTTTACTATTTCACTAAATTAAAGATATAGAAGATCTAAGTTTCCACTGTGTTTGTTGATTACAAAAATAAATTTTTTGTTTGTTGATTATGAAAATAAAAAATAAATAAAAATTGATTTAATAGGAAACATACTACCTATCCATCAAAATCATTATAGAAACTTTAAAAGATACAGTATATTCAATCATTGTTAAATAATTGCTATCAGACTAAGTGTCCTTTTTTTGGGGGGGGTTGCAAGGCAGTGGGGCTAAGTGACTTGCCCAAGGTCATACCGTTAGGTAATTATTAAGTGTCTGAAGCCATCTTTGAACTCAGGTACTCCTGACTTCAGGGTCAGTGCTCCATTCACTGTGCCACCTAACTGCACCACCTAATTGCCCCTAGACTAAGTGTAAAACAAGGAGATATATACTAACCAAAGTATTCACTTCTGATGGAGATTAGCTAACAATGGAGGATTTAGAACAATTCCCTGGGGGCTGGTAGGATTCCCCAGCTGTTCTTGTTCATGATTATATCACAAGTCTCAGAAAGTTGCAGTAGATTCCTGAAAGAGATCTGTAATCACTCAAAGGGGTTTGTTTGGCTTGTCTATCCATATAGGAATGAGCGGGTGGATGATTTCAACATGTATTTATATGGACACCTTTTAGAATTTGTTCTATAGTATGTATATCTGGGATAAATAATACAGAGAATATGAGTTAGGCCCAGAGGTGAAAAGGAAGAGGAAGAGGAGAGTAGACTGGATTACTTTCAGGGATTTCAGAACTCTTTTACTGAACCTAGCTTTCTATGATATCAAAGACTTAGATTTTCAATTCTGTCATTCTAGTGTTGAAACCTTCATTTTAAGGAAAGTCCCCAGGTCAACCATGTCTTCATTCTTCTCCTGCCTCTGCTTGATTTTCTTTATTTATATTAAGTATATAGCCTTAGCAAATTCCTTCATTTAAAGTTTCCTTCCTCCTCTTTAGCATTCCATTTATGCTTGACCTTCCCCTTAAAATATAAATGTCTTGAGTCAAAGACTGTGTTTTTTCCATATATTTATATTCCTAGCAGATAGCATAGTACCTGGTAAGTGCTTAATATAGTCCTGTTGTTGCTACTAATATTACTTATATACCTTTGAATCATGAAATCTCTCCGAAGAAGACATTAAATTTAATTCAATTTCTAAAAATTTAATATCATAAAGACATAATAAAAGGATTGTGTGACTGAAAGAGAAGATGAACTGGCCATAAGGAAAGAATGAAGGATGACAAGCCAGAATTTTCCACTGGTACCCTTGCAATGTCAGGAGAAATCAAGGAAGACCTCCAGCATATTGGATAAACTTTTGGGAGGATGTAGACAAGAACTACAAAGAATTGCAGCCATGGATGGATGCAATTTATATCATTGGAGAGAACTACCAGATTAGTGAGATCATAGATCTATTTGTGGATCATGACTATAGTCTCTTGACAGTAGACTTTTTTCCTTGACTTTTTTTTTAGGTTTTTTTGGCAAGGCAATGGGGTTAAGTGACTTGCCCAAGGCCACACAGATTGGTAATTAAGTGTCTGAGGCTGGATTTGAACTCAGGTACTCCTGACTCCAGGGCTGGTGCTCTATCCACTGCACCATCTAACTGCCCCAAGTCACCTAGCCACCCCTATTGAGAGTAGACTTTTTTTCCTTGACTTTTAAGGAAAAAGCAATATTTTTTTCAGTAAATGTGTAACATTGTCTATATTATACTATAAATGGATTTAAAAGCAATAGCTAGCAACTTTGTGGCATTTTTAGATTTGCTAATCATTTTATATATATATTATCATTTTATTCCCTCAAGAACTCTGGGAATTGGCCTTGATTATTCCCTTTCTGTAGTTAAAGAGGGCAGCTGAATGGCAGAAATGTATAGATCCAGGTTTGAAGTCAGAAGGCTTGTCTTCCTGAGCCTCTAGGGGAACCTCATTTGCCTCAGTTTCTTCATCTGTAAAATGAGCTAGAGAAGGAATGGCAAAGCATTCCAGTTTTTTTGCTTTAAAAAAACTCCATATGGGATCATTAAGAGTCATACTCAACTGAAAACAACTAAACAACAATAAAGAAATTGAGGATGAGAGAGATTCAATGACTTGCCCAGGGTCATACAGCTATTGTCGATGGCAGCATTTGAACTCAGATTTTATTGAATGGTTTATAGACCTTGTATCTTTGTGGTATATAGACATATCTTAGGGGCTATCTAGACAAACAATCCTACTTGAATTTGAATAGCTTGAATTAGAATAGCTTTTGTTAATAGAAAGCATAACTTTCTCTAGGTCTTTTTGTGAAAACTACTGAGAATGGACTAATAAAAAACCTTGTGGGGAGTAGAATGTGCAGGATGCCCAGTTCATTTTTACATTATTTCAAAGGAGCCTGTCCCTCCTCTCCTTCCTCACATCACACTCTGAAACTCCAGAGTGCTAGGATCTTCAATTTTCCAGTTTCTGATCTAGTTTCTGATCTGCTATCATGGAAAGCTAGGTTCAGTAAAAGAGTTCTGAAATCCCCTGAAAGTAATCCAGTCTACTCTCCTCCTCTTCTTCCTTTTCACCTCTGGGCCCAACTCATATCCCTCTGCATTATTTATCCCAGATATACATACTATTGAACAAGTTTTAACTAATTTAGATTGATGAAGACCTCAGGAATCATAGTGACTTACAAAAACAGATCAAATGCTTTCACCTCTGATGTAATGGTTAGATAATTTGATTTTGAGTGAAGAATTCCTGGGTGCAAAATCTACCTCTGATACTTATTTAATTGTATAACCAAGAGCAAGTCTTAACCAAGAGGTTAAAAAACCTCTCTAAACTTCAATTTCCTTGTTTTTAAAATGCAGATAAAATGCCTTTAAGTATCTGCAGGCTTTAATATTATTTATTACTATTGGTTTTGGAAGGATAAAGAACTAGTTGCCTGAACTAATATCAGACATTCCTTGATCCATGGAGAAAGGTGTAATCCTATATCCATTTTCACTAGTTTTAGAATTGCCATGAATATTTGATTTTAACATCTGTTGGGAATATGAAGTTCCTGGCTTGCCCCATTGGTTGAGTTCCTGTTCTTATTTTTTATTGCTGATTATAGCAATCAGAAAGGATTATTGGATTATTTTCTTATGCAAAGTGTGATTTCTGTTTTAGCAAAGAGAGTTAGATGAAGGGTATATGTACAGTGTTTATCTTGCTCTCTCTTAATCATTCTTACAACTGCTATATACTGTATGTACTTGCTAATATTACATATTCTGCAGTATCTCCTAAGGATATGTGGCAGCTTATACCTGTGTCTGTAGAGCCCCTTAATGTCTAGACAATGAGGTCATCTAATTCAGTTCTTTGTTTCCAGGCAAGACTGCGGATGAATCAAGGAGGCTTCTAGGGTCTAGCCTAATACCTTGTACATACCAATGTTTATTCAATTCAACAAACATTTAAATGTCTAATGATTACTGGGTACAATGCTGAATGTTCCTGCCCTCAATGTGCATGCATCTAGCAGGGAAGAAAGAAGAGTAACCTATAACTATAATAAGAATTAGAAATACACTCAAGAATACTGGAGGTATGAAACTCTTAGAATAGCCTAAGAAAGGAAAGAACTCAGATTTAAACTAGACCTAATTATTAGTTCAAATCACAGTAAATAGTGTATGCTGAATTCAATTTAATTAATAATTACATCTTCTGAGAATCATAGAATGTTAAATCTTGAAATAATTTTAGAGATTAACTAGCCCAATCTCTTCTTTTACAATTAATAAAAGAGACCCAGAAATATATTGTGGTTTGCCTGAGGTCAAAGACTGAAATTAATGGCAGAATCAAAATGGAAAAACAATTTTGATTCTGTCTGCCGTTTTATGCTCTGTCATTCCTTTTCCTCCCCACCCCTTTCTTTATCCTTAACTTTTCATGTCAGAACTCACTTCAAGTGGCTGTATTGACACGAGTTTGTATTCATATAGCACATGTTGAAGATGCCTCTTCTAGAACTGGTCTGGCTACTGCTGTTTGTTTGTCCTTTATTCTCAAAAAGGACCAATGACATGAAGAGAGTGATGTCTTGACTTGAAAGTAAATTGAATTTAAGTGAAGCAGGGCTGTGCAAAGTCATATCCTTTGACTTTTTAAGTATTGGGTATTGGCCTTTGTACACACACACACACACACACACACACACACACACACACACACATATATATATTTCAATTCTTTATATAATTTGAATGCCATTCCTTTATAAGATATACTTCCTGCAAAACCCCTCCTCCTACTTCAACTTTTTCCCTTCTTATTCTAGAATATTGATTTTATTTGTCTAAAATGCTTTAATTTTTTTGTACATGAAATAGTTTATTTTATCTTTTATTATCTCTTGTTTGTCAATCATTTTTGGTAATCTAGAGCTAATAGGGTACTTCCATTCTCTTCTGATTTTTTTAATGATATTACCTTTATATTTAGTCAAGTATCAATTTGTACTTGAATTTGTCTATTTTATTTTTTAAGATTAACTCTATCTCCTGTTTGGCAATCATTTTTGCTAATTCAGAGCTAAATAAGGTGCTTCCATTCTCTTCTTTTTTTTATGGTGTTACTGTTATATTTAATCAAGTATCGATTTGAAATTTACTTTGGGATATGGTGTAAAATGTCAGTTTAAATACAATTACTGCTAAACTGCTTTCTGGGCTTTTAAAGAATTTTTTCTGTTTAGTGAATCCTTAACCTAATAAATTATATTCCTCAGCCTATTGAATTCTAGGTTACCACATTTGATCATCTCTTTGCTATGGCCAGATAAGTTTATATTGCATACAGCATTATACCCTGAAGTTCAGATAATCATTTTGAAAATATGTCATTATTCACAAAATAATTATTTGAGCCATCTCCACTAGGGAAAAAACAAAGCATATTAAAATCATCAGTATCTATATTTTATGCATAGAAGAAGGAAGGAAGGAAGGAAGGAAGGAAGGAAGGAAGGAAGGAAGGAAGGAAGGAAGGAAATAGGTATTAATTAGGTACCCACTGTGTATCAGGTATTGCTAAGAACTTTACAAATATCATTTGAACCTCACCTCATGAAAAAAAAGAAGGAACTTCACCTCATACCTTTTAATGTCCTTATTTTCATTTGAGGAAATTGAGGCAGTCAGAGATCATACAGCTAGCCAGTGTCTGAGACCAGATTTAAACATCAGTCTTTCTGATTCCAGGCTCAGGAAACATCAGTCAATAAACGCACCATCTCTATTGAAATAGTCCCATCCTTTAAGATCCAATTCAGATGACATCTCCTCCATGAACTTTTCCCAGTTCCACTGGGACTATTCCTTCCTTGGGAAATTTGTATCTTTCTAATGTAGTTATCACAGAAATCTAGGTGGTGAGGTAGATAGTGCTGATCTTGTAGACATGAAGACCTGAGTTCAAATTCAGCTCATATACTTGCTAACTATGTGACCCTGAGCAAGTCACTCAACCCATGTTTGCCTAAAAGATCCTCCTGAATCATGGTCTTATCATGGCAGAGGGGCTTACATAGCTCAATGAAACAATCAGATGTGCCATGAAGGATTATCCAAGATGAACATGTCATAGTGGAGAACTCTGCCAAAAAAAAGATGATCCAGTAGAGGAGGAAATGACAAACTAGTCCAGTATCTTTGCAAAGAAAACCCCTTGGAAAAAGTAGTCCATGACCCCAATAGTCATGAAGAGTTGAACATGAGTAAAAAATTTAGTTGTGTTCTACCAGTCTATTGCATTAGTTTGGGGGCATTTAGGAATCTTTTGCAAAAGAGTCAGACTGACCAGTGATGATAAAAGCAATAGGCCCTTATTGTGCATATATTTTAATTCACACAAAGGGAGATGTGAAGTTTAAGGAGATATCTAGGGAAGGAGCACAGGTTAAGTGTGTAAGAAGGATAGCAGAAGCAATAAGAGAAAGAATACAAACAGAATGGTCATTAGTCATCAGGCACAAGGCTTAAGGTCTCAGAAGTTATGGTTCTGTTGATAAATGATTGGTTCTCTGTTAACTCTTATTTGGTGTGGAAGATAACTGGGGGTCATCTCCTCCATATCAATGCATTTTGTGAACCCTGAAATTAGAGCCATGAGCCAATAGGACTGTGAGTCTAAATAACTCCAAGACAACCTAGAGTAGAAAGCCCACTGGTGCTGAGGAAAATTGAAGCCTTGGGTCTTATAATAAGGGAGGACCAAGGTCTCACACAGAAACACCTGATTAGTTTTGCATCTCTAATGTCACAGGCAGGTAGGTACCAAGGATTAGCCAATAAAGTTTCCTGGCTTTATATTCTAGAACAGAGAGTTCAAGAAAAAGGTCATGATGGTGATAAGAAAAAGGCATGTCCAGAACAACATATATATGAATAAAGACATATATCTTGAAGAAACCTAAAATTGCTTTGTTTTTATTTTTTTGGTCTACTGCCCATATTTATTTTGAACTATAGTTATGTACAAGTTCAGACTGTAAGTTTCTTGAAGATAGCCATTCTGTCACTGTGTATCTCCCTCAGTTATTTGCCTAAATTAGGTACTTAATATTTATTGAGCAATAGTAGTAATATCTTTCATTTGTATTGAGTTTTTTTCCATTAAGGAATTTTCACATATATTAACTCATTGATTCTCATGACAACCCTGTGATAGAGGTAGAAAGGATATTTTTATTCTTTTTTTTGGTGAAAAACAGAGATAAAAAATAGAAAGGTTAAACGATTTGCCTAGAGCCAAACATTGAGTTAATGGTATTTTCTATTATTTATTTAGGTACAGGTTGTAGCTCACTTGCCAGACTGTAAGCTCCTTGATGGCAGTCACTGTGGTTTTTCTTATCTTTGAATCTAACTCAGTACTAAATGCAATGCCTTGCACAGAGGAAGTTCTTGTTATTCTTTAGCCAAGACAAAAATTCAGGTTTCATAACTTTCTCATTCAGTAGTTTTATAAATTTCAAAATAGTTTCATGTATATTATAGTATTTAGATAAAACACTGTGAGATAGCTAGATGATATTGATGATTCTCTGACTTTCTTCTAGCTCAGCTCAAATCCCACCTTCAGGAATCCTTTCTTCCCTCCCCTCTTCTCCCCTCCTTTATTGCGGTTGTTTGGTTGTTTCAATCATTCAGATTCTTCATGATTACATTTGGAGTTTTTGTTTGTTTTTGGCAAGACATTGGAGTAGTTTGCCATTTCCTTCTCTAGTTCATTTTATAGATAAAGAACTGAGACAAACGGGGTTAAGTGACTTGCCCAGAGTCACACAGATAGGAAGAATCTAAGGCTGAATTTGAATTCAGGTCTTCCTGATTCCAAGCTATTACTATTCCTCATCATTGCTAAATCCCTTCTTTCAAAGAGGATTACCTTTCATTTACACTGAATAGTTTGCATGTTATCTTCATTATGTGTAGAATGTATAATTCTCCACAGTAGAGACTATGGGTTTTTTTGCCTTTCTTTATGAAGAGCTTAGCACATGCCTGGTATATAACAGATACTCCTTAAAATGCTTCTTGACAGGGTCCTGAATTCTTCAAAGAACATCATTTACTCTCAACCAAGTTCTCTTCCTAACTTTCCTATTTCTTTCTATTTCCCAATTTTCATTTACCCAGGTTAAAAATCTTGGTAACTGATTCTTTTGCAATGTCTCTAAAATCTGCCCTGTTTTACCCTACTGGAAAACCTGTTTTATAAATTGTTTTGCAACCCCAAACCCCTGTCCCCACCATGTGTCTTTGTATAATGAAAAACATCTGAGGGGGTCCTTGGGAGCTACTGATCATGACTAGGTATGTCATGGATCATAAGGATCAC